>NW_021703771.1:13460548-13486003 GCF_005190385.1 Monodon monoceros | reverse complement strand
CGCCGCCGCCGGGGCGCGGGGCGCGGGGCTCGGGGTCCCAGGCGGGGCGCGGGGAGGGCGGGGGAGGGGCGCGGGCGGGCCGGGGCCGGGGGCCGGGCTCACGGGGCGTCCTCTCCCCGCAGCTGCTGCCCCGGCGCACCGACTGGACCGGGAAGGAGCATCCCAGGACCTACCAGAATCTGGTGAGACATTCACGTCGCGGAGCAAAGAAACTTTTCCCCGAGTCGAATAAAAATTGAATTTCCCGCAATTTTTTTAGAGACAAAAACTTGGCCCCAGAACCTGAAAGCTCCGAAGGCCACGGGGAGGGTTGGGAGGCCGGCGCGGGGGTTGCGGGGGGCAGTGGCCGGGGAGACCCGCACCCCGGGGCCGAAGGGGCTGCCGACAATTTATTTGTGATATTTTGTTAATGTGCTAGAAATAAAGATACGTCATGAGTGTTGTGCAGTGCAAGGCCGGAGGAGGAGGGGCCGGCGCGCGCGTCCGTGCGGGCGCGGGGGCGCGCGCGAGGCGGCGGCGGCGGCGGCGGCGGCGGCGGCGCGAGGAAGGAGGGCGCGCTCGCTCGCCTGCTCGCTCTGCACGCGCGCTCGGCTCGGCTTTCTCCTGCCGCACACAATAGCTGGTGACTAACTGCTCCGAAGTGGCATTAGCATTTCACAAGCCGCCTATTCAGCCTCTGCGGAACCGTGGCAAGACGTTATTTTTTTCCTCTTCCGTTTCTGTGGCTTTCCTT
Organism: Monodon monoceros; assembly: GCF_005190385.1. NCBI lineage: Eukaryota > Metazoa > Chordata > Mammalia > Artiodactyla > Monodontidae > Monodon > Monodon monoceros. The sequence goes on along the minus strand of NW_021703771.1, from coordinate 13,485,270 downwards.
TACCTTCAGAGCTAGGTTTTTTGGTTTTTTTTTTTTGTTTTTTTTTCCGTCGGAGGGGTTCGGCCGGCTGATGGTCGTTGGCCAGCGGGCGCATCTTGCATCTACGGAAGCTTTTTTCGCAGAAGTGTAAAGCGTGTAACACCCTAAAGCCAGAAGTTTAACAGGCTTTTTTTCATTTTGCTAATTTTCGCGTTAGGCCCCTCGTTAAATTAAAAGCTGCTATTGGAGGCCCCTGAAGAGTGTTGATTTTTTTACACGTACACTTACTGTGGAGTGGCGATTGGCAAGTAAATGTTTTTCAGTTTTACAGCGGGATGTATTTTGTTAGTCGCTTGAAAAATACCTCTCTTAATTTTGTGGGTTTCCGAATTGAGTATTTTAGCCATTTCTGAAAATTGATTTCTAAAAGTGGTCCTGACCCCCTTGAGTATTGTGAATGGAACAGTGGGGTATTTGTATTCGGGAGTTCTGCTTTCCGTGTTAATTTCTCCTCCTCCTCTGATTTAGGTTGTATGCGTGTGTGTGTGATGTGTGTGTTAAAGCAGTCACTGGGGCCCATCGAGCCTTTGAAATTTATGCAGTGCATTGATTTTTCGGAGACATGTTTGCAGCTGATGTTTTAAGATAGTTATAATGTTACTTCAAGAGGGCTTCTGAAAGGATCAGGAAGTTTCAGCTAGCTTTGAACGCCTTCAGCGAGATTGAGGAAGGCATGACACGGTTTTTGATGGCTCCTGTTTCATTTGCATATAGGACATCTAACTTTTGTGTCTAAATGTGTTATGATTTAGTATAGGTTGTTGGTAAGTGCTCACAGCTATTGAAATAAGCAAGCGTACTTAGGTTTAGTTAAATGAATAGAGAGTTAACAGCGCATTCATTTCCATACTGTTAGTTTTTCAAGTACGTAGTGATTTCAACTAGTCTTATTCAGTACTTGGCTAAAATGAATGGAGTTTGAAGCAAACTCCAAGATTCAGTAACAGCAGTGTTTAATTTTTTGGTTTGTAAATACTTGACAAAATCTTAAGTGGATTTCCACGTATTTCTTGTTATTTAAAGAATTATCATAAAGATTATAATATTCCATTTTTAAGAACTGGACAGACAGAACTCATCTTTGCCTCTCTTTTAACCACACCCATCTTTGCGTTTTATAAAACCCCACAAACCCCAAGTCACTGAAGGTTGCTGTGTTCTTTTTAACGTGGAGACTATTGGTAACGCTATTTTTATGTTTTTTAAATGAAGCGGCCAATGGTATCTGGCCAAGTTATGAGAATGTCTAGTCCTTGTAGGAATATCACTTTGTTTTCCAATAAAAACAGGGTTACCAGTGTTTTTCAGCTTTTTTTGAGCGAGTTTCTTACCTCTCAAATATTAGTAAAATGAGTTTATATTCCTAGTCTCTTTATCAGACTTGACTTAGGATACCATAAGCAGTGTCTTTATCAGTGTGTTATTTATCAAAATCCACCTATTTTGTATGGAAGTGTTTTTTCTTGCTTAGAGTGTTTTCAGACCTTTTTACCAGAGCAGTCATGTTGGCACGCTCATGAGATAGTTAAGAATTCTCATTAGACTTCAGGGTTCTCTGGCTCATTTTCTCATTTCGTTCGTTCAGCATATTACTCACTCTGTATCAGCTGGATCCGAGGCACCATTTGAGGTACTTTCATACCCATCGAACTATATATATCGAGGTGTGTGGTATTTGGTTTAATTTTGGTTGACTTTGTTTGACATTTAGTTAGGCCTAAAGATATTTTAGAACACTAGGTATTTAAGTACGTTTTTGTTTAATAGTAGGATTTTGAAATTTTATGGTGAGCTAGGTGAGCACATGCAAAGTCTCTTGTACATCATTCTCTGTTGTCTTAATTTATTCCTGAGACTGAAAAAAAATTTTATTTTGTGTCCTATTAAATTTAATTTACATAACGTTGGTTTGAAGATTATTTTGGTGAGTGAAGCCAAAGTAATAATTATTGTTTGTAGTTTCAGTAGTGTTTACCTCTACCTGGAAATTTTGTTGCTTATGTTAACCGATAAATTGGGTAATATTTTAAATGGTTTTAAATGGGAGAATTTGTATGTCAAATTGAAATTTCTAGAGAACCTCAAATTACAGCTATTTAGGATGGGGTATAATATTTGTATTTGTGAGCTTAAAACAAGCATAGATCAGCATCTGCAGTCAGGCTGCAGATAAAATCACAGTGGTTGAGTTTTGACCAAGCAGAAAGTGGAGTTTTAAGAGCAGTTTAAAAGTTTACAGAGTTGAAATAAACGTATTATTATTTTTTTTAAGTGTCATTGGTAAAGGTATTGTTAAACAGGATTATGGTTATTGCTGTCTAAAGGCTTAAAACATTTTTAAAAGTGGATGGAATTTGATAGGAAGTTAAAGGGTTTAAAAATTTTTTTGGCTCAGTGGTATATGTTTAATCAGATTTTCTATTTTTAAAAAGTATGAGGTTGCTTTTAAAGTAAAAGGGCATTTTTTAAGCTTTCATTAGAATTCTTATTTTTTTAAAAGGACTCAAGCGTAAGGAGGCAACTTTACAGAATAAGAAAACAACTAATTTTTGGACAAAGAGAAAGCTTTGTCATTTATTTATTTCTTAGTTTGAATAGTGAAATTAGTTGGTTTATTAAGTTTAGCTCTCTAGTTGTCACCTTAAGTAGTGGCGACATAATTTAAGTTGCATATTTATGAGATCTTGAGGCGGAATTTATAAGCGTTTTTTGCCAGATTTGGGACTCTGATTACATTTCTTGCCTATGAGGCATTATTTTCCAAAACTGTGTTCTTGTTTTGCTAATCTGTTATGATATAATAATTATTATTTTTTTGTAGTGGTATTTGCTTTTTAAAAAATGATTCCACTTTATTAGAAATCTTTGTATTCAAGGGAAAGGATTGGGAATCAGGAGACTGAGGGTTGTGATCTTAGCCCTGCCTACAGTTAGCCTGCAGGTTAACCTCTGGCAAGTCAGGAATTTCTCTGGGCCCCTGTTATCTCTTTCTTGTCAGATAAGCGAATTGAAATCTGATTTTTGACTAGAAGTCGCAATGCATTGTTTCTAAGAGCTCAACTTTTTCATTTTGGAGTTTCATTATCTAAAACACAGAAAAGTAGACTTAGACAAATCATGCATTTTAGTAAATTGTATAAATGCTTTTTGTAGTGCTGTTCTTAGTTTGTAGAATCATTTCTCCTTGAAAAGATGAAGATTTTTGAGATTTTGTAGACTACCTCTTTATAATTAATATGTTTTCACCATGGTTTAAGTACTGGTTTTCATAAATTATTGGCCGTCTTAAATTCAGAGATGAATAGGAACCATAAATAGGATTTTCTTAAGTGTTTATTTAGAGTATGCTTATTAATGTGAAAGTTAAGGTATAAAACCTAGGAGACCAGTTTTAGAAAGAAAAAAAAGATAACATATTAAATGTTTTTGAATCAGGGATTCCCATTCCCATTAAAGATAACATAGTACTGTCAAAATTTAACCAGTATCAATTTTGGAGGGGGGTGGCATATAATGAATTAAATGTGTAGTAGACTTATTTCCTTTTTTAATAGAGTATCAGTGAAATAGTAAGCTTTGCTTGGTAGTCTCCATAACACGGTTTTCGTGTCTCATAATCATTATAATGAAGAAAAAATGTTAGGCGTGAAGGGAATAGTACATATTGAAGGGCTGAAGTAGGCAAATCTTCATCCTTTCTTATACATGCAATTATTCTATTGATACTTATACCATTATTTGAAAGAGTTTGAGGCATTTACAAAAATTTTAAAATAAATACCTGTTAAATTCTTAATACTCCTGAATAATTGTAAAGTGGCATGAATATAAAGGGGGAGTTGGATTATCCCCTCCCAAACTGCACAGTGGTGTTTTATGATTGTTATGAGGCAGAAAAGTACTGTTGGAGTCTGTTTCCCAATCTGTACAATGGGTTAATAATAGCTCCTACTTTGTAAGATTATGAGAGTAAAACCTGACTGGTAAAAATCAAATACTATGTAAGGGTTTGTGTTTGCTATTATCAGAACTTTAGTAGTAGTAGAAAGGTTGTTCCTACTATAGCTTTCTAACATTGTATAAAAATTTAAGAAAAAACATTTTTATTTCAGAAACAAGTATGCATAACTTTCTGAATATAGTAGTTGCCATATAAAACCGGCTGCTTAAAACTTTAGAAGGTACTAGTAGTATAGTTACTTTGTAGATTCAAGAACAAAACAATTAAGCCTAAGATACAAAGAAAAAAGTATAGTAAGTATCAAAAATAAATCATTTTTGAAACATTGTGGGTAGATTTCTAGAAAAATTTTGTTGGTCTGTATAGTGATTCTAACTATGACTGTATTTGTGGAACAGTTAACATTAAGAAATGTTTGGGTGGTTGAAATATGCAGAATTGATTAGAGGATATATGAAGCTCTTTCTTTTGGTAATGATCAGATGGCACTTAGGAATATGTGAAGGGAGCTTGGCTGTTGCATCTGGTTCCTTCTGTACAGAGATTTTTGTAATTTAAAATCACCACAATAGTTTGTATTTTTGGAAATAGGAGGAGATACTTTGTTTTGTAATGTGGCTTAAAGGTATTTCTGTTTTAAGCAGAGTTTTAAAAGGACCGTTTTAAATTTATTCTTAAGTGAGTATTTGGTTAAATAAATCCTATGAATGTCAGTCTTTTAGTCCATACAGAATTTCTTTGTCAGATAGACAAGTTTTTTTGTTTCTTTTGTCTAGAAACTTTTCTCACCTCTTGCAGCCATTCTTCTTTTTCCTCAATTTTGTGGTTATCTATCGTATCACTACAGAATTATAGCAGATAAAATTGTATTTTACCCAACTTATTTTGGACAATACCAGGTAGGTGAATTTCATTCTTACTAGTAGTTTCCACATAGAAGTTTTAGAATTCATAGAAAAATATCCCTAGTACTAAGCAAAGTGGCCATTAGTTAACAGAGTACTAAGTACATACATTTAGAATAATTTCGTATTTTAATGTACTTCCCTTTCAGGAAAGAAAGTCAAGCATTAAAATGAGTGTATTAGAGGAAAAGATTTTAACAGCAAATTTGTTTAGAATACTTCAGTTGCTTTTGTAATTGTACTTAAAAGTGATAAAGACTATTATATAATAGGAACCAAATTGAAAATTCTGGAAGTTTTAAATGTGTAAAGTTTCTGTCTTGTTTGTGAGAACCTCTTTTGTTGACATATGAGTAATTTGTGAAAACAAATTATTTTGGAATTAATAAATACGTTGTTAAGTACATGGAATATAGAGGAGGGTAAGCATTTTATAACAGGTTAGGGAAAATGACAATTTTTTTTTCATTATGGCATTTGAGAATTCAGGGTACTAAAAATAAAAAATGGTGGTATTGAGCAGTGAAATACAAAAGTTTGAGAACCTTTGGTCACTACGGAGCAGGGAGACATTAGATGTGAAGCCGGTCCACCTTTAGTTATTTGCCTCACACACATGTACACACGTATATGCACATACACAAAAGCAGCCTTATTTAAGCTCAGGGATCACAGATAATGAAAAGGATGGTTGGATGAGAAGTTTTTGATATTAGGAAAATTGGGGTAGCAACATTGGTGTAATGTAGTTTCTGATTTAGTTAAAACTCATTTAAATTGTAAGAGGAGTGAGATTTGTAGTATAAGGCTTAAGTTATTCATGGCAACATGGGTGATAGCAGCCTGCTGCAAAGGAAGCACATAAGGAATCCGTTTATTCTGGGCTCCAGATGGCTGTGGTCACAGTAGCATGACCCGTTTGGTCTCTGTCTGGATAAAGAACAGGCACATAGCCTGTCTTGGCAGAGGTTATAGTATAAATGCAAAAAATACTTACCTTTACTTGTGTCACTTGATTCTGGTTTAGTTTTGGGGTGTGGAAGTACTAAATTCTAGTCAACTTGGAGACATACGCATTTTCTGAAACTTTACACTGCCGTTATATGTGTGATGTTAGTTATTTTGAGTATGGTGTTTGAAACGGAAACATTACTAAAACTGAAACTGATTGTTCTCTTAAGATTATTTATATTGGCATTTTAAGAATAAACAGTTTAAGAATTTTTAATCTTAAAATCAATGGACAATAACTTTTTCAACAGAATCATAGGTTTAAGTTTTAAATTACACTTTACTAAGTAAATAATGTTTTAAAGAAGATTTCTTATTGCACAGATTCTGCTTAGCAAATTTGACTTGATTTAAAAACAAAACTTCAAAATGTTATTTTATAAAGTTAAACTTTGTCATTTTGTTGTGTTTTAAATTATTTTTTATAGAGCATCTTTACTTTGTGGTTTGTGGAAACCTTAATTCTGGATAGAGTTTTGGGTTTTTTTTTAAACAAATATAGTCAAATTGTAATGAATAAAATTTGGAAGAGCAATATTGCATTTTATTTATTTGACAAATATGTATTGATAATTGCATTGATAATTCTAACTGAATTATTATCTAAATGAATTCTTAGGTGGTTGACCAAATTCTGAATATAAGACACAGTCTTTCGAGCATGTTTATTCATAGTTATTAAGAGTAAATAGACCACCAAGATTAATTTTGAGACTTAGTGAGATTCTATATTAATTTTATTATACTCTTAAGTACAAATAAGTCATAAACTTGTAAGAGTCCTAAGAATTGTTACCCAGCTTAGAAGATTTGGCTTGAAAAATGGTTACATGGGTTTTATTGAAGTTTGGTAATCATAGAGCCTGTTTGACAGTGTGGGGGAAACTAAAGTTTAGAGAAGGAAACTATAGTGTTATAGAAATAACACTAAACTCGGAATCAGAAGACCTCGGTTTGATTACTGTTTCTCCTACTTTCTAAATGTGTGACCTTAACCTTTGGGCCTCAGTTTTCTTTACCTGTGAAATGAGGAAAATACTTAGCCTTATTTGCTTGTGAAGATAAATAAATTTTGAGCATACTTGGCACAGAGTAAGTATTCCATATTTTTTTTCTATGTGGAAAAACTATTACAGTTTTAAAAAAATGCTCATAAAATGTAAACTTGTTTTAAAAAGTGTAGATATAATTTAACCTGCACTTTGTAATAATGGTAACAGATTTATAAATTGTAAGTTTAGAAGTTTTGAGAATTTTAGGGACTGGATTTTAGTAATAGGCCTTATAGAGTGATTAAACAGTGAATAGGGTTTTTAAAAATTTATGATTTTGTTTATATGCTAGAAGAGACCTAAAAATAAGAACTATATTCTATGAAGCTGACCTTTTGGAGCTCAGAACCATAGTAGGAAGCAGAAGCAACTAGCCTATCAGATCTGAAAAAAATTGTGAGAAAACAGATGTGGGAGATCTGAAAAACTGTTTTAGAACCAGTCAGGTGTTTGGGACCTAGGGATAAAGTAAAGAGCCTGGTCAAATCAGATCGTTTTGGTGCCAAACATTAGGTGGATCTTATTTTCATTAGGACTTCTTAATTACATCCTAGAGGAAGGACTAGCATTTCTAGGTCTCACAGGTAAATCAAGTAGTTGGAATGAATATATTGATCTAAGCTCACTTTTAAAAGGTCCTTAAAAAGATATCCAAGTTTTTTTTTTCTGTTTAGGTCTAGAAGGATTTTTTTCAACATGAAAGGTCAACTTTTAAAACATTTCTTTCTGGCTCACTTTAATGCATATGTTGAAAACTATTCAAAATGTCTAATTTATAGCTTGCTTGCACATTGATATATACATATATTTGAGGCAGTAGGTACTTTGGAGGGGAGGTAGGGGTCGGGCTGTATGATTGTGGCTCTGGAGTTAGATTGCCTTGGTTTGTCTCATCTCTGCCATCCACTAAATGTGTGTGACCTTGGGAGGGTTCTTTTATCTTTTTGTGCCATCATTTCTTTATTAATGGGAATAATAATAGAACATACCTCTTACGGATATTAAAATCATTAACTCAGCTTTTTCATGTAAAACAACAATTACCACAAGGCCTAGCATTTAGTGTGCAGCCAGTATGTGTTAGCTATGTTAGTATTATTAATATTCATCACACTTTACCATTTGGTCATACTTTTTTGTGTTGAATATCTTTAAGAGCTTGAAAGCAGCTCTGGTCCTGAAAAGTAATGGGTATATTAGAATTGAGAATGTCAAGTTTTGTTTTGTTTTTCCTTAATAATAGTGTATGGACAATTACTGAAAATCCAGATATAGACATTTTTGGATAAGGGATTTTATTACAATATTGTTTTGACTTTACCTTTTAATTATTTCCTAGTAAATTAAAAGTTCATTCAGACTAAAAAGCTTAAGTTAATATTAAAGATACAGGGTTCTTAATAATTTGAAAATTAAAAATCACATATGTATAGCCATGAATGAGCTATTTTAATTTTTTAAAATTTGTTTTTACATTTTAAATATTGACCATAAATACATGGATTAATATTCATGAAGAATAATGTTGAGAAAAAGATAGTACCAAAAAATTTTTATTCATTTTTTAAAATATGTATTGGGGATGTGTGTATATATATGATGCATCTAGGAGTGAAAGCTGATGGTCCCTGTTCTCATGTAGTTTACGGTAAAGTGGAGAAGAAAAACATTAAATCATTACATTGTTAAAGGTATAATCACGAACTGGTACATGAGTTAAGGAAAAGTCACCCAAGACTGCTCACCTAAGATAATGTACCTAAACTGAATAGGGTGAAGGAAAACAAAGGAAGTTCATTGAAGGGAAGATCTGAAGCAAATAGAAGAGTTATCTGGGCAAGGGGACGTGGGGAAATGCTGAGAGTATATACCACGTGGAAAAGCCTGACAGGAGAGAGTGCAGGTAAAGAACCTGAAAGACAGCCAGTGTGTCTAAATGTGGAAAGAAGTGGGGTCTGGAGAGTGTAGGGCTGGGAATGTGCCAGATGAGGCAGAGAAATAGTAATGGACTGTACATGTACTTCAGGGATTGTAGACCATGTTAAGGATTTGGATCTCCAGAGAGCAAGGAAAGCCTCTGGAGTGCTTTAGGTAGAGGTGACCTGACCAGATCTCTGTTTTGGAAAGAGCATCCTAATTGCAATATAGAGTATAGATTTGAATGAGGTTGTAGAAGGCATGAGTGGATGTGGGAAAGATGGGAGTTTATAGCAAAGATGATTTGAACTTGGATTGTTATTATGGAGATAGAAACGGGTAGATGAGTTTAAGGCTAGGACGGAAAAATTCAATTGGAGTTGGTGACTGCTTGGATATTTGGAATGAGGTGGGAGGGAGGAATGAACAGTGTGAAAAACGTGACTTCTTGATTTTAGGTTGGTTAGATGGTGTTGCCAGTCACCACCGTAGGGAACTTTTTTGGTGGTGGGGGGTTGGCATGAGCATCATGAGTTTACTTTTGGATATGTTGAGTTGAGGAGGCTTTGGGACGCCAAGGAGGGGAGTCTTTTAAGAAAATCTGATGTGCAAGCCTAGGCTATAGATACAAATTTGGGAAGCTTTGCATAAAGATTGTTCAGGGAGAGAGTGTAGAGTGAGAATAAGAGAGGGTCTGGAACTGGGCTCTTGGATCTCAGACCTTAAAGAACCTCACCCTTTAATGGCTAGATAGAGAAGTCAGTTTTTTTCTGCATATTTTCATATATTCATTTATCTAATAATTAAGCACTTACCTGTAAGTACTATGTTAGGTACTGGGTAGACAGGTAAACAAGTTCTAATCCCGTGTGTTCTTAGGTAGGACATGGATAAAGTAAATTGGCAATTTTAGTATAGTGCAGGGTCTTATGAACCCCAAAACAGGGCAAGATAGTGGTAGGGCCTATATGTGTTTTTTGGGGGGGGAAGGGCATCATAGCTATCATTAGATTCCTCCTGAGGTGTAGGTATCAAAATATATTAAGAACACTTAATATGGTATGATAAGTACTGCAGAGTTCCGGGGAGTGGGGTAAAGGAATGTTTGGGAAGGAGTTTAATGTGCTGTGGAAACACAAAGATAGAATGTCCCCAAAGAAGAGGCAGAGGCAGGTCATGGAAGACAGTGAGGCATAGACTGACATGAAGGAGAGTGAGGTGTGGAGCTGCAGGGTAAAAATTTCTAGCAGAGGGGTCAGTTTGCACAAGGTCTCAAAGCCAGAAAGCATAAAATTCTCTCTCCTAACTTTAAAATGAAAGTTGATTTTGAACAATTGAAATATACTAGATAATCAAAGAAAGATTTAGTTGGAAAAAGTGGATTCATAATATTTTATTAAAAAGATACAGTTCTGCAGTCAAGATTTTCAGGTTCACTACCTGAATTGTATTTTGCAAGAAGACCCTAAAACAGGATCATCACGAAACTAAAGTTAAAAAGTAATGAACTTTCTTGTTAAACACTTTAAAAAGAATTCCAGTCAATTTTAAAAAGTCACATTAGAATAATTATCATGTACAAGTTTGAAAGTCGAAGGGACCCTATAAATATTGTAGACTTTTACTTTAAATTTTTAATTATTTTAGGGAAGGTTAAAGTATAAATACAATTGTAAAATTTTATATTCTGCTGTATTTTCTTCTGAATGCTTTTTCTGTTTAATCATATTAGTGTTTGAAAAAGTATGTTTTGATTCAAGGTGATAATATTAGGGAAAAAAGGATTCTATAACTAAAGGAGTTTGTGAAATAAACAAAATTGAAAAGATGTATCAAGATTTTTCAGAGGCTTTAATGTCATTGTGCTTTTGTGACTCTCCAAAGCTTCTCCAAAGAGAAGCATTCTCCAAAGAGACGTAGTATGTATAATTTGTATTAGAACTTCTTTTCCAGAAGTATTCATTCTACCAATAATTATTGACCATCTGCTATGTGCGAGACTCTTTATTATTTTAAATTATCTTTTCGAAGTGTGGCAATATGGCTACATATTGTCTCTGTGACAGTATATTATGATAAAAAGTAAGGTAGGTTCCTCTTAATTGGCTTGAGCTTAGAAGAATGAATATCAGCTAATTTTTTAAAAAATATCATTCACAGTCTTTTGCAGTTAGAGTATAACAGATACTGCAAGATGGAATGATTTAATCCCTCACTTCCCCCCAAATCTGTCTTACCATAAGGAATTCATACTAAAATTGCCATTACTAAGTGGACTTTTCTTTTAAGTTGTCGTGTCTTTTTTAGGCTATTCTTGGCTATGAAATTTTCTCAGACTTTCCTTGTTATTTATTTATTTATTTTTAATTGAGGTGAAATTGACATACAACATTATTTTAGTTTCAGGTGCACAACATAATGATTTGATATTTGTATATATTGTGAAATGATCACCACCACACTAGTTAATGTCTGTCACCATATATACTTCAAGCATTTTTTTCTCGTCATGAGAACTTTTAAGATCTTTTCTCTTAGCAACTTTCAATTGTGTAATACAGTATTATTACCTATAATCACCGTGCTCTTCATGGTGGCTTGAATGTTTTATAACTGGGAAGTTTTGTACCTTTTAACTCCCTTCATCCATGGGAGTGGATGAAATGTGTAAAGGGAGTTAAAAGGTACAAGCTTCCAGTTATTTTTTAAAAAGGAATCTAAGTGAATTTGAGTAGCAGTTCTCAAACTTCTTCACCTCAGCACCTCTTCACATTAGTAAAAATTATTGCAGTCCCTTTGTTTATGTGGATTCTAATCTATTCATATTTAACATTTAAAAATTAAAACAAATTTTAAAATATTTTTATTCATTTAAATATAATAAACTCATTCCATATAAGTAAAATTTTTTTATAACATAATTATGTTCCTAAACAAACCAAATTTGTGAGAAGAGTGGTATTGTTTTACACTTTTGGGGATGTTTAGCGTCTGGTTTAATAGAAGGCAGATTCTTACATCCACATCTACATTCAGTCTGTTGGAACATCACACGTCATGTGGCCTCTGGAAAACTCACAGTACACTCATGAGAAAATGAGAGTGAAAAAGCAAATAACGTCTTCATATTATTCATAATTTATTTTTAAATTTTTTGGCCGCACCGCGTGGCATGCAGGATCTTAGTGCCCCCGACCAGGGATTGAACCCATGTCCCCTGCAGTGGACTGCCAGGGAAGTCCCTATTCATAATTTTTACCTGAAAAATCCCTAGGGGTCCACAGAACACACTTTGAAAACGGCTGAACTGGAATATTTCGGTACTACACTGAGAAATTTTTTGTAACTTGATAACCTAAATATAAGTGAAAAAATAGTGTACTTTTTTAAAATTTAATTCTCTTTACATTATTATGCAAATATTGTCTATTTACTAAAGACTTCCAGGATGGATAATAAAAATTATAGCATTTTATATCTTGGTTTTGAATGTTAGCATAAATTAAGCAGTACTTTGAAGTTGTTCCAAAAAGTGCTCAAACTTTGTAGTCGGTTGATTTATAGTCAAAACTTGTTTCATTTAACACTTGGAATTTGGCCTTTCTCTCTGTGAGGTTTTTGGTATAAATAAATTATAAAATTCAGCATAGAAATCATGTAAGTGTTTTTAGATTTTATAATGAGAACATGAACTATCAAGTTTCTTTAATCCTGAACTATTCTGGAGATTTTTAAAAAATAATGTCGAAAATACAAAACGTTTATTATATTTGTAGTTAGGTGATTTTTTTGTTGTTTGAAGTTTTTGAAAATTGTTAAACTGAAACATACCATTTTAGGTTATAATGCTGTAGGTTTTTTCATTGTTCAGTATTTGCTCTGACTAGCATCTGTTAATTTATAACTTGCTGTATTTAGGTTACATTAATTCTTTAGCATTTTTCCTCCTCAGTGGGGCAAATCATGGTTGGGTAGCTGTTTTATTCTGTGAGTCAAGTGGTTTCACAGAATAAATGTGAACTTTTCCCCCAAGTAAAATGAAATGTTGACTAGCCAGAAAAAATTACCATATTTTTTAAAGTTTATTTACTGTAAAGAATTGTATCACTTTATTTAGCAAATATTTTATATGTCTTTCACATAATAGGTGAAGTATTATAGACATTTAGCACCTGATCACTTGCTGCAAATATGTCATCGACTAGGACCTCTTCTTGAGCAAGAAATTCCACAAAGTGTTCCTGGAGTACAAACTTTATTAGGAGCTGGAAGACAGTCCTTGCTACGCACAAATAAAAGTATGAAAAATTTCTATTAGAATTTAGATGTTTTTTCCCTCACTTTTCGTCTTTGTGTCTTATCTTTGTATCCATTAAAAATGTATATGTTTAATAGGCTGCAAGCATGTTGTGTGGAAAGGATCTGCTCTGGCGGCATTGCATTGTGGAAGACCACCGGAGTCACCAATTAACTATGGTAGCCCACCCAGCATTGGTGAGTTGCTTGAGTTCATTACCAAGTTGATATCCTCTCGGTAAAGAGCTTTTGAAAATAAAAATGTTTTTACTTGCTGCGAAGTCAGAGAATTTCATATTATGTACGTTAGCGTTCAGAGGAAAAAGCTCTCAGAATTTTTTTCTTATGTTAGTAATCTATAGTGAAGAAGTCATAATAATGTGTAATTATGGATTGTATATATTGTACCTATCTAAGCTAATTAGCTCATTGGTATTTTTACAAAAAATTGTTTATTAAGATGTATATCATTAGGCTGATTTAATGGGCAACTGTTACCATAATACAGATTAGTTGTACTGATGGAAAAAAAAATAGTTTTGTTATTTTTATGAGTAGTCATGTTTTTTTTTTTGGCTTTAAAATTTCAAAGGAGGAAAACTGGTGCAGATAGGTCTTCCTCTTGAAATGGCCTCTAGATTCATCCCTTTTACCTCTACTATGAAAAGGCCCTTGTCTTTCCCGAATTACTATAGCATCCTTCAAACTAGTATTGCTTCCGGTGTCTTCTCCCTCTCTCCCTTTCAGGTCATACTGCATAACACTGTAATTTTAATCTTATTTAATATGTCACTCTTCTGCTCAAGGTGGTATATGAGGTAGCTTATGCTATTTTAATGGTGTTGCAGTTCCTCTACCACCAAGTCTATACTTCTGACTTTCAGAGACCTTCATGTTTTAATCATAGCCTCCTCTCCTATCCCTACCCTCCTGCCTAGCCAGAAATGTTATTCTCCCTCTTTCTTCCACCTATCCAAATTATACTTATTTCTTCCTTTTCTGGATAATTACAGTCAATGTTACTGTTTTATAATTCATCAGTATTACAGTTTTGTATAACTTTCATTTAATGTTTATATAGAATATCTTTTTCTGTTGTTTTATTTTCAACCCTTTTGTATCCTTTTATTTTCCATATCTTAAAAAATAGCGTAGAAGTTGTTTTTTAAAAATACAATATGACAAATTTTGTGTTTCACCTGGGACATTTTGTCCTTCATATTGCAATTATTGATATATTTGGGTTTAAATCTAACTGTTGCTGGGAAGATGATCTCTTTTTCTCTGGCTGCTTTTAAGATTTTCTGTCTCTCGTTGGTTTTCTGCAGTTTGACTGTGCTGTGTCTTAGTGTCAGTTTTTTCTATTTACCAGGCTTGAGATTTATTAGGCTTCTAGAATCTGTAATGTCTTTTGTTGGCATTGGAAAATCGTCAGCCATTATCTTTTAAAATATCATGTCTGCTTCATTCTCTGTTCTCTCCTCTGGGACTCCAGTTAAACAGATGCTAGACCTTCCCACTTTTTCTTCTCTGTTACCCTCTCTTTTACGATTTACATCTTTTTCTCTGATGCATTCTGGATAGTTTTCTCTAACCTGTTTTCCAAAGGTATGCTATGTTTGTATGGTGGGTAATCATGGATGATGTTTTTTTTTTTCAACATACAATTGTCCTGGTTAAATGATGATTTCTGTATAGTCTTACTATAACGAACAACTATTAAAACAACAAAGGATTTGAGACACTAGAGTTTATTTTCAGTTGGAACATTATGCTAGGAGGTTGAACAGTTTTCTTGAAAGAAGGGGAAGGTAAATTTAATAGGAGCTTCCCCTCTAGGGAAAAGTTTATCCTCTTTTTGAAAAAATGCATATAATAAGGGGAATATGTTACGTTGTTCTTTCAACACATTGTCAAGCAGCCCTGTGGTAGGCAATGAAAGTGCAAAAATGGTTGATAGTAAATAACTTCCCTCTTAACATTTGCTATGTGAGTAATTACTCTGTTCTAGTCACTACTCTAACCATTTTCCATTTATTTTCTTTTTTAAAACCTTAAATGGTCTGTAGGTAGGAAATATTCTTACTTTACAGAGAAGGAAATTGAGGCATGAAAAGGTTTGGTGACTTGACCAAGGTTACACATTTAGTGAATCGTGAAGCCACAGTGACTCCCATCATGCTATGCCTTATTCTTAGTTAGCTAATAGTAACACTCGGCTACTCAAGAAAGTTGGTATTAGTCACTTTTTGGAAAAAGATACCAAATATTTATAAAGACAGATAAAAAATTTTAGGCCAGGTCATTTATGGTCAGATCAGTAAATATTGCTGACATCGATATAGGGGATGTAAATATGGCAAAAATATCTTGAGTTTTGTGTCACATCAGAGTGACACAACTGGTATATTGAGGTAATATATTGAGGTAGTAGAATTAATTACCAGGCAGGTAACTGTACCTTTCTGAAAGAGTTTTATTTCATTTTTAAAGTTTATGATAAATTTTCTTCCCATTCAAATTTTCAGGAAAGTGTTCTTTATATTTAAAAAAACACCTGTACTAGAATGCCAGTTTTACCTGCTTTCTTGTTTTATACTCACACATAGTTTTTGACATCTCTAAAGAGAAGCTGGACTAATCAAAACGACTCTACTTATTAATAGTCATAGTTTAGTGTCGTGTCTCATCAGTTCACCTTGGTGACAATCTTGGATGTCCTGTCATTGCTATAAAAGTTTGACTAGATGGTAATGGAAAGAAAAATTCAGTAGGCTTTTTGGCAGAATAGTTTGCCTGCATAGTGATACAGTGTATCGTTTCAAGTTATCACAGAGTATGAGTCAGAAGATTTTTTTTTTTTTTAATATGAACGTTCGTATCTTATTTTGTTGATTGCTCTGCCATTTTCTGTCTGGCTACCTCTAAAAATTTTCCTTGCTCTTTCCTTGGCAATGTAGTATTACCAAGGATCAATGTAAATAAGAAAAAAACCTTAGCTTTGTAGTTTTTCATAAAATATGGGTTGAAATGTTTAATGTAGATTCAGATATTTAAGTTTTGATACATTTGGGAAATAGGGTTTTGTTTTTTTGTTTAACAAACTTCTAATTTTGAAATAAGAAATTCGTTGCTGAAACGTTGCCCAAAGAGCTCCTGTATACCCCTTATGCAGTTTTCCCTAATGTTATAGACCTATATTACCTGGTATTTCTTAAAACTACTCCACCAACATTGGTACGTTATTATTAACTAAACGCCAGACCTTATTCATATCTCACCACATTTTTCCACTAATTACCTTTTCTTGTTCCAGGATCCAGTCCAGAATACCATACTGCACTTAGGGTTTGCTCCGTTTTTTTTTTTTTGCGGTACGTGGGCCTCTCACTGTTGTGGCCTCTCCCGTCGCGGAGCACAGTCTCCGGACGCGCAGGCTCAGCGGCCATGGCTCACGGGCCCAGCCACTCCGCGGCATGTGGGATCTTCCCGGGCTGGGGCACGAACCCGTGTCCCCTGCATCGGCAGGCGGACTCTCAACCACTGCGCCACCAGGGAAGCCCTGCTCCGTTTTTTAAATTGAACTTTTTGCTGTAACTCAGAAGATCATTTAAGTTCAGGGTGATGGTAAATTGGATTTTCCTTTCTTAGATTTTTTTTCCTGTAAGGCCTATATATTCTGTTCCAGTCTTTTGAATCTGTTTTCCATTACCATTGCCATAGCCACATGTTGGGCCTTGGTACTTTTTGCTTGGAGCTCTACGTCATTCATTCACTTAGCAAGTAAATATTGAACCCCTACATTATATCTGATACTGGGTTAGATCTGGAGTTGCAAGATAAAGAAGAACATGGGCTCTGCTTTCCTAGAACTTACAGGTTACCTGATCTACTGCCTCCAGTCTTGTTCCTCTACCCTAGGACTTAGCTCTAAACCAGGGTTTCTTAACCTCAGCACTGTTTACATTTTGGGCCACATAATTCTTTTTTGTAATTGGCTGTCTTGTGCATTGTAGGATGTTTATCAGCATCCCTGCCTGTATCCATTAAATGCTAGTAGCAATTCCTTTCCTGAAATCTTGACAAGCAAAAATGTCTCCACACATTTCCAAATGACCCTGGGGTAAAATTGCCTCCAGTTGAGAACCACTGCTCTGAACTTTGTAAAATGCAAATGTGATCATGTCATGCCTCCTTTTCCCCAGTGACTTTGAATAGTCTCAACTCTAATGTGGCTCACAAAACTGACCTTTTCCCACCTTTTCCTCACCTATACTTTGTGCTATAGCTTTGTATAACTATTGGGCAGTTCTTAAAATCAGCCATTTGTCTTGATCCCTTTCTCTCTGCAATGTCCCTCATTCTATGAACATTTATCTATTCATCCTTTAAAACCTAAATGTAACCAGGTAGGATTAAGTGCTTATACAAATCTCTACTGTAGCTTTTATCACATAGTCATGGCTATTTATTTACCTTTTTTTTCCTACTATACTGTTAGGTTCTGGAGGTTGGAAATTACGTTTTAGTGCTCTTTGTACACCCAACTCCTCAGCATTAGTATTAAATAAAGAGGCAGTAGGTAATTGATGTAATTGGTGAACTGCAGTGGGACAAGAAAAGTTCAGAAGTGGTAGGGGGTAAAAACAGAATAGGTGGTTGGAAGAAGAGAGACTTGGTCCAAGGATAGCTTTGAGGTAAGCAAAACCCCCAGACACTGATTTTTAGGAAATCAAGGTTTATTAGTGAACTGGGTTATCAATTCATTACACTTGGAATATTAAAACCCATACCTGTATAATTTCAAAACCAACTCTTGAGTTTATCTCAGTGCTTTCTTATCCTGTTGTATTTTGTTACCTGTTTATAAATCCTGACTACTTTGTACCTCCTATTATTTGATGTAAATTGTGAAAATTGAACTGGAATTCAGTCTCAGGGCAGGAGAACCAAAGTGGTTGGCTCCTTTCCAGCCCTTTACAACCTCCTTTAATAATGTTTTCGAAAGCAAGAAAACCAAAAGATACTACTAGTCCGTTGTTATCACTAGTTTCAATTTTCTATGGAAGATTTGTGAATGTGTACTTGGCATGGCCACGTTTATTTTCAAAGGTACTAACAGATCTCTGGTACTGTCCTTTCTTACCTCCTTACCCATATTATGCCTGTTTTCAGATATAGTTTATTCTGTATTTATTTGCCTGTGATAAACAGCCCTACTTCAATAGTAAGTGACATGGTGGGGGGAGAAAATAGGAAAGGAGATACCTAGATACATTAAGTCTGTTTTTAAAGTTAAATGTGGAGATTCATTTAATGCATGTTTATCTTGTGGAAAAGATTGTATTAAATTAAAGCAGTCATTTGCTAATTGCCTTGTTTGCACTTTTCTTAGGTTTACCATGTTAAGAAAGTAAACTTTTTCTCTCTAGATTTTCCAGTTTTCATCTTTTATGTTGTTTTGCCTAGGTACTTCCATATGTTTGTTATTTTACTTGTTGCTTCTGCAGCACGGTTGCAGTCTTGGTGAGTGGAAATAAGGAGTATTAGGGAACCTGCTTCTTAAAAATGTATGCGTGTAAGGAAACAGCTTTGCCTTGAAAAACAGCTTTACTACACAAACATCCAATTAATGCTAAAAAGCCTATACAGTAGTTCCCCTTTATCCATGGTGGATATGTTCTAAACCCTCCAGTGGTTACATGAAACCTCAGATAGTACCGATCCCTATATATACTATGTTTTTTCCTATACATACATACCTGATAAAGCTTAATTTATAAATTAGGCACAGGAAGAGATTAGCAACAATAACTAATGATAAAATAGAACAGTTACAGCAATATACAGTTGACCCTTGAACAGTGCAGGGGTTAGGGGCTCTGGCACCTCCATCCCCTGCAATTACGTAATAGTATAGTAAATATTTATTGAAAAAATCCTAATATAAGTGAATCCATGTTGTTCAGTGGTCACCTATAATGTAATGAGTTTTGTGAATGTGGTCTCTCTCAAAATATCTTATAGTACAAATTTAATGCCTTTTTTTTTTAACCTCAACCAAGCACTTATCACACAGTGTGGCTGTAATTTTTGTGGTTTGAAGTCTAACAGCAAAACTAGCACAAATTTCTTATTCCTTCTTCACGATTTCACGGATAGAATATTGTTACTGTAGATTTTAGCAACCTCAGCATAGGATTTTTTCTTTCTTTCTTTTTTTTTTTTTTGCCCACGCCACTTGGGTTTGCAGGATCTTAGCCAGGCCCCAGCAGTGAGAGCACCGAGTCCTAACCACTGGACTGCCAGGGAATTCCCAGGATTTTTTTGTTTTTCTTTCCTTACTCACTTGAGAATTTTCACCTTTTCACTTAAAGGAAGCACTTTACAGCTTCTCTTTGGCTTATCCGAATTGCCTGCATTACTACTCTTGCGCTTCAAGCCATTAGTAGTAAAATAAGGGATACTTGAACATAAGCACTGCAATACCAGGGACAGTCAATCTGATAGCCCACAGGATCTGATAACTCAAATGGTTACTAAGTGACTAAATGGCCAGGATATACTGGGTAAAGGAATGATTACATCCTGGGTAGCATGGACCTGGAGGGCGAAAGGTTTTTCATCATGCTACTCAAAGTGGTGTGCAATTTAAAACTTAGGAATTGTTTATTTCAGGAATTTTCCATTTAATATTTTTGGACCATGATTGACTACAGGTAACTAAAACCATGGAAAGAGAAACCATGAATAAGGGGGGAGTACTGTACATTAAAAGGAGTTTTAAAGCTTGTCCACATTTCTGGTTTTCTCTGAGGAAAGTAGTTTGAACAAAGGCAGCAAATATTCACTTAAAATTAGGTATAAATCTTGACTGTGTTCAACATGTGTGGCCTTAGGCAAATTGTTTAACTTTTCAGCCTCTCAACCTTCTCATCTGTAAAACGGAGATAATATCTACCATATCCAGTTATTTGGAGGCTTAAATGAGTTAGCAAAGTGAGGCACAAAGCAGGTAACAATAAATGTTACTTTCTGCCCTTTCTTTCTGTAATTATCATTTAGCAGAATGAATTATTTTGCTGATAAAGCTTGAGTACGTTTTTTTTTTTTTTTTTTTTACGGTACGCGGGCCTCTCACCGCCGTGGCCTTTTCCATTGCGGAGCACAGGCTCCGGACGCGCAGGCTCAGTGGCCATGGCTCACGGGCCCAGCCGCTCCGCGGCATGTGGGATCCTCCTGGACCGGGGCACGAACCCGCCTACCCTGCATCGGCAGGCGGACTCTCAACCACTGCGCCACCAGGGAAGCCCTTGAGTACGTTTTTAAAGAGAAGGTTCTTTTCCCTTCTCATTTTCACTGTTATATTTTGCCATATTTCCAATATTGTATTTGACTTAACTCTGCAACTGCTAATTTCTTAACATATCTGGCACTGAGCTAGGATCTGGAGTTGTAGGGTTAATTTTTTACTTATGTGACTATATTTCTTACAAAACTATTAGAAAGATTGTTTTATGTTATTATAAACCTTTGAGCTTCAGCATATAATGTCTAATTTAATATTTGGCATATAATTCAGTAAATCATAAGATTCTAATAATCTGTGGCCTCTTTCCTGTTCATTTATTCTTTCCCTAATATTTCCTATTCAGTCTTGTTCCTTTTCCTGCCTTCTGTACGATCCATACGTTAATCCTTAGTTAGGTGTTCTACTCATCACTTATTTGAATATATTTATTTCAATCTGTTATTTTCTCAGTAATCATTTTTTCTTCCAGAACTCATTTTCTTCTGCGATTTTAGTCTTCTCCTTTTCTAGTTATATAGTTTTATAATTTGTGTTGTTCTTTAACAATTTCTGATTTAGCTATATATGTATATATATATATTTTTTGGGGGGTGGGAGAGGGTCTTGGTTTTTGTTTTTTAATCTGTCCCCTGGATGATTCGCATTTATTTACATTTGTTTTCCTGACTACTTTTAGGGTCTGGAGGGTAGAGGTTACGTTTTATTGTTCTTTATAGACCCAGCTCATCAGCATTAGTAAATATTAAATAAAGAGGCAGTATGTAATTGCTGTAATTGATGAACTGGGGTGGAACAAGAAAAGTTAATGACATTCAGGTTTTCACTTGTCACAGGTTTTTGTTTTGTTAACTCTCTTCTCCCTACCCCCTCCCTGCCCACCTCTTCTTTTCTTTGCTTCCTAAGAACAGGTAGCTGTGAGAGACTACTAAAATGTATTTGCATTTTTGGTTTTTAAGGGAAATAAAGCTAATGTTTATTATGCCAAAATACCAAATATATAAAATAGACATTATTATTTACATTTTTTTCTTTTGCTTAAATTTCTTTTCAAATTATGATTGACCAAAAAAGGGGAAGGCACTTTGAAGAATGACAGTTTCCTTGGGTGAGTTTAAATTGTTGCTCTTGTAGCTGTGTTTTATTTTCTTTTGTAAATCGTAAGATGAAATTTGTTTTTAGGTTATAGATGTGATGAGAGGTCTTCTCCCCCGAACCCCCCCTCCCCCCCTTGTGATGTGTCTGGCAAGTAATTTCAGTAGTAATTAGGAAGCACTGGCCATTGCCTTTTTTAGTTTGCATCATATATTTTTCCAGATTGATTATTGGGTTTGATGTTAAATTTCACAGCTCTGTAAGTGAAGCAAGTTATTATATTTTCTTCATAAAGTCTCTGTTTACTTTGAATTCCTTCAGGGAACCTTTGAAGTTAAGGATTAAACATCTTCCTAGACATCTTGAAAACTGGGAAGTCCATGATTAGGCTGAGTAGATATTTACATAAACAGCAGCAATTTGTTCAGCTCCTTAAGGGAGATGTAGGGGAAAAATGATCTCCCACAAAAGTCTTTAAAATAAAAGAAAAACTGTTCAGTAAAATTTGCATTTATAACATCTGACGATTTGACTGTTTAAGGACAGTAAATATAGATGTTAGTACATAGTACCTTTGAGTTTACAAAACGTTTTTTTTTATTTGCTTTTCGTAGTAACTCTGCAAGATACCCCTACTTTATTAATGAGAAAACTGAAACTTAAGAGAGGTAGTAACTAACTGAGTTATATCCCTGGTTATTTTGTTTCTGATCTTCTTATGCATTGAACTTTATATCACATTTATATAGCACCTTTTTACCTGTTCTGTGAAATTCTTTTCTTTTTTTGCGGTATGCGGGCCTCTCACTGTTGCGGAGCACAGGCTCTGGACGCGCAGGCTCAGCGGCCATGGCTCACGGGCCCAGCCGCTCCGCGGCATGTGGGACCTTCCCGGACCGGGGCACGAACCCGTGTTCCCTGCATCGGCAGGCGGACTCTCAACCACTGCGCCACCAGGGAAGCCCTGTGAAATTCTTTATCCATTAGTCTTGTTACCACCTGTGTCCATTTGTTGATTTGGGATAGGAGCCTTTTGAATTATGCCCCAGTATAAGAACTCTAGAAACAATAAAACGTGGTGTGTTCTCTCAAGTGTATATCTTGCCAGATAAATACTTAAATTTGAGAGAAAATAGTTCCGTGAGAAAACCTTTGTAATCTTGTTGGCGCACTGATTTAAGATTTTCTAAAATGAAATTTTGTTTTTGGAACCCTCTGATTTCTTTTGTAAAATCACCTTTTGCTTTTAGTTATATACCTTCTGATCTGTTCTTTTTGTAGTCAAGAGATAAAACTGCAGTTATCCCAAAGCAAATCTTTTACTATATTACTCCCACTTCTTTCTCCCTAAAAAACTTCAACTTATTGTCCTCGGGAAATAGCCCAAAATGCCTCGCGTAGCTTAGAAAGCACTTTGCAGTCCGCCTTCGACCTTCTTGGTCTCTCCAAGAAGGTCTCTCTTTGACACTTGCCCCTTTGTGCTCCGTGGGCTTGTCACACCCGACTTCTTTATGTAGCTTGAGTGTTAATGCTCTTTGCAGCCTCGGACCATTGCACATGCTCTTCCCTCCACCTAGGTAGAATATTCTCCCCTCCCACCAACATTCTCTGGCTGTTCATTTTTCAGGTCTTAGTTTAAATGTCAGTGTTTTAGAGAAGTCTACCCTGACTCCCTGATATCCTCCTGCCCTATGTGTTTAGGACCCTCTGCTGTATATTTCAGGATTTCCCTGTACCTTCTATTTGATGACACTTATCATTGTTATAAGTCCTTGTTTCATGTCTTTCTTCCCTGCTAAACTGCAATCTCCATGACGGTAAGTTCTGTCTTTTCTTTTTCTGTTATATCCTTTAGCTCATACTTGGACCATGTAGGTGCTCTATAAATGTTCGTTGACTCAAAATTGAATGATTAAAATGTTTGGGGAGAAAATAACAAAACTAACTTTTTAAAAAATGAATTTTTATTGAAATAACTATTAAAATACTTTAAAATATTTAAAACTGAAAATATTATACCATTGTAGTATTTTCTGTATCATCACACTAGTTTCCAGGAAAGAAATGAGGAGGAAGAATAATACAAATCAAGCAATTGTAAAATTCTAGTAAATGACCATCCTAGTAATTGTAATGTCTGTTTTTTTGTTTGGTTTTTTAGTGCTTATTTTGGTATTTGGCTTATGATATTTTTTGCTTAACTCTTGAAATCATTTTTTCACTTTCTGTATTTTATTTCAGTTACTATTTGAGTTCTCCTTTTCAGACATTATTCTTACTTGTGATACCCGCTAAATCTTAAGAAACACGGTGTCTTTCAAATGGGAGTTACAGCTAAACATTGAATTGAATATGTAGAGATTTCGAGGGCAGCTACTGTGCATACTAATTATTTTAGATACAGTTGTAAAATAAGGAGAGAGGCTCTCTTGGGCGTTATGTCACCCAGGTAATTATTTCCCTTTACTCTTGCATTCTCTCTTGCCTCCCCCCCCCCCTTATTTTGTGGACAGAAAAGCTAATTACAGGATTTTCCTTCAAATGTTGCGATCCCTTGTACTTTAAAGTTGGGACTTTTGTTCATTATAGTTACCGTTTCAGCATTTTATTTGTCTTGTTCATATGTTGCTTCCTTACTAGTTACTGGTGTAGTATGATAAAGAGACCAGATGGTGCTGTAGAAATTAACCAACCTGTGTTGAATTATTTCCCAGATTATCTCTGGCCCTCAAATTATGAATATTTGGTTGTAATTTCCTACTAATATCTATATTAGTAACCCCAGAAGAATTATTGTGGCGAACTTTTCAGTTGTGGCTCTAAAGAGAATTAAATGTTAGAAGTTCCTCCTTATACGATTCCTTCCCAAATAAAATTGAACCTAAACTACCTTTGACATCTTTTACTTTAAAAACTTAATGGGAGGGCTTCCCTGGTGGCGCAGTGGTTGAGAGTCTGCCTGCTGATGCAGGGGACACAGGTTCGTGCCCCAGTCTGGGAAGATCCCACATGCCGCGGAGCGGCTGGGCCCGTGAGCCATGGCCACTGAGCCTGCGCGTCCGGAGCCTGTGCTCCGCAACGGGAGAGGCCACAACAGTGAGAGGCCCGCATACCGCAAAAAAAAAAAAAAAAAAAAA
>NW_021703771.1:13339645-13460448 GCF_005190385.1 Monodon monoceros | reverse complement strand
GAGGCCACAACAGTGAGAGGCCCGCATACCGCAAAAAAAAAAAAAACCCGCATACTGCAAAAAAAAAAAAAAAAAAAAACTTAATGGGAAAGATTTTAGAAACAAAACTTATAAACACAATTGATGGCCCTTTGTATTTTATGGCTTTCGAATCAGACTAGATGTGAATTCTTTGTAGCCTGTCATTCAGTCCATGGTCAAATAGGCAATGGTTATTCTCTGTAGTGTAGTATACATTCAAATACTTTAATATACTTTCTTTCTTTTTTTATGATTAAATGAGTTTGAATTCCTTGCATCTTTATCCCTGGACCTGTTTTTATCAGTCTTGAATTTAAGTTAATCTCCTTAGACAGTTCATATTTTTCATATTGCTCTTTTGACCTCCTCGAGGTAGATTGAGCTATACTTTATTTAATAAAAAATTAATCAGGATGTATATATGCTCAATAGAGAAAACTTGGAAAATAGAACAGCTCAAAAATTAACCAGTCTCACTGGTTGTCTGTTATTAATACTTTTGCATGTTTCCTCTCAGTCTTTTTTTCTAATATTTGTCTACCTAGCCAGCATGGTAAGAGTGCACTCTTTGGAATCAAACAGCCTGAATTCAAACCTGGGCTTCACCTCTGGGAAAGTTACGTTTTGTCCTTCAGTTCTGTTATTGGTAAGGAATATCCCCAGTAAGGAGGTAATAGTAGTAGCCATGTTAAAAGATGTGTGAGGATTAAATGAGAATATATGTAAAGTTCCTTGAACACTGCCTGGCATGTAGTAAAGTACTCAGTAAATATTAGCTATTATTTTCCAGATCTGCTACACATCATAATAGTTTTCCACAGCTTTTTTTTTCTCCCCACCACAAGCACAGCAGGTAAGACTTTTTTTCTGTCAGATTCTTGAAGTCCCAGTAAGAACCTCTCTCTCTAGCTTCAGTCCCTGGTGACTTTTGTCTTCCTTTATATGCATTTTCTCAAGATAGGTGATTCTTGGCTTTAGCATAGCTTCTTTTTTAGAAAATTATATAGCTGTTTTTTTGTGATCTGCACGGTTGCATCATCTCCTTTTCATTCCAACATTTTTGTGATTCTTTAACAAAAATAAAATGTTATGTAATTTCACGCGTTAGCAAATACCTTATACCACACAATACTTTATTTAATGGAAATCACCAACACCATGTAGAGACAACTTTTTGGACTCGTAGTGAATTTGGAAGGTTATTTCTATAGAAATTGCCCTCTGAGTGCCTGATCATGGATATATGTAGCATTATTTTGTTGGGAAAACTAATTATTGTCTAAAGAGGTAAATCATTTTAGAATTTGTTTTCACATGGTCTTGCTTACCTGTTTATCATTATTTTTGTACAGGCATACTTCAGAGATATTACGGGTTGGGTTCTAGACCACCGTGATAAAGTGAATATCACAGTAAAGCAAGTCACACAAATATTTTGTTTTCCCAATGCATATAAAAGTTATGTTTACTCTGTACTGTAGTCTATTAATTGTGCAATAGCATTATGTCTGAAAAAAAAAGTCGGTGTCTTAGAAAATAATGCTGTTGGAAAAATGGTGCCAGTAGACTTGCTCAATGCAGGGTTGCCACAAACCTTCAATTTGTAAACAGAAATAAAACGCAGCAGTATCTGCAAAGTGCAATAAAGCAAAGCACAGTAAAATGTTTGTAGTTCACTTTAGTTCTGTAGGTTTCCAAAGTTTGGAGAGCCTTTATTAACACAGATTGTGGAGATTAAAATAAAATCTAGGTACTGATTATCCAGAATCCACTCTTTTTTTTTTTTTTTTTTTTTTTTTTTGCTGGTATGCGGGTCTCTCACTGTTGTGGCCTTCTCCCGTTGCGGAGCGCAGGCTCAGCGGCCATGGCTCACGGGCCCAGCCGCTCTGCGGCATGTGGGATCTTCCTGGACCGGGGCACGAACCTGCGTCCCCTGCATCGGCAGGCGGACCCTCAACCACTGCGCCACCAGGGAAGCCCCATTCTCTTTTGTACTTTAATTTAGGAACTGTTTATATGGTTATTAATTACAAGTTACAACTACTTTTGCATTTTATTTACAGAAACTCTGGGAGCTTTCCAGGTGTTTTCTTTAACCAGAATCAGAGAATAAAATTGGTCAAAATATAGTACAAAAATGAATCTAATAAAAAAATTTTTTAAAAAATTAAAATCTTCTAGTAAAATACTCTGATGTTTCCTATCTGAGTACCCTTTTTTCTGTTATCAGAAAAGGGTCTAGGTTGCACCTTCTGAAATTACATACTCTTTCTTTTTGCCTCCTCATTTAATTCTTCTACTGCCACAAACATTAATTCTCCAGGTTTTGGCGTCTACAGCCACATGCCTCTCCTTGCATTCATTATGCTGCCAGCTGGGCTCTGCTTTCATGTGCTGGCAAAAGCTGTAGGCACTAGTCCTGGGCCCTCCAGTTCTGATTGTTAAGGCGGAACAGCTTTCCTACTGGTCTAGATATTGTATAGCATGTTATGTTGTTCATAAGAGTTAAAACAACAACAGCAAAAAACCCTAACTTGTGCATTTTTGTTAATTCATAGTAATTTTAGTATTTTTTCCCAATTCATCTTTTTTAACAATGACTAATTTTGATCTTGGGTAATTTATTGCAATTGCACCATGTGCCCTTGTCAATTTTTGTTTATTGATTGATTGATTGGCCACGCCATGGGGCTTGTGGGATTTTAGTTCCCCGACCAGGGATTGAACCTGGGCCCTCAGCAGTGAGAGATTGGAGTCCTAATCACTGGGCCGCCAGGGAATTCCTCCATTTTTTAAAGTACTTAGTAGGATGGTCTTGGAGGGTATTATGCTAAGTGAAGTAAATCAGAGAAAGACAGATACTGTATGATGTCACTTATATGTGGAATCTAAAATAATTCAACAAACTAGTGAATATAACAAAAAAAAAGTAGACTCACAGATAGAATAAACTAGTGGTTACCAGTGGGGAGAGGGAGGGGGGAGGGGCAATGTAGGGGTAAGGAATTAAGAGGTACAAGCTTATGCATAAAGTAAGTTATAGGATATATTGTACAACACAGGGAATATAGCCAATATTTATGATAACTGTTAACTGGAGTATAGCCTTTAAAAATTGTGAATCACTGTATTGTACACCTGTGACATATAATATTGCATAACAAGTATACTTCAACTTTAAAAAATGGAAGAAAAAAAAGTACCTGTCAGAAGGAGGAAACCTTTTGGAGGGAGGTGATAGTATTTCTGCTTTAGTTCTTTCTTATTTGCAGAGATTTTGTCACATATTTTTCTAATATGCTCAGAAATGTAGTCACTAAGGTTATTGCAGATGCTCTTTTCTGGCAGCTACCCGTTTTTTCCCCCGTGAAACTTGGTTCAAATGATACAGATTTGTATAATGAGGAAAACTGAAGTAAATCTGCTTATGTTTATCTTTTTCTAAAATCATCTGCATTGAAAACTTCGGCCCAGCTATAGGACCAAAGTACCGTGTTCCTGGATAAACAGATGTCAGTTGTTTATAAGTGAATGAAATTAAACTTATATTTCCAACAAATTAGTTTTTTTTTAAACTTTTCAGTCATCTTCAAATTAGATAATAATAAATCAGGAGTAAGATTTTTTAAAAGGACACATGAAGAAGAATAGCCAGATAAAAGCTAAAATGCCATTAATTATAAATTAAAAATTTTGGTAGTGGTATATAAATAGACATGCCATCAGCAACCTAGCACAGAAATATAAGATAATTTAATTGAATAGAGAAGGATTAGTCAGTGAAAAGACTGGAACAAATAGTTGATTAGGGGAATCTTTAGAGACTCACCTAGTAACATACTAAAACTCCAAATACATTAAGTAGTTAAGTGAGAAATTTAAACCACAAAAAAGTAAAAGTAAATGGGTATTTATTGTACCATTGGCTGATAGAAGAACCTTCATATTAAAGTACTAGAACAAGTTACAGAAGAAAAGAAAAATATTGATAGAATTGGCTATGTAAGTGTGAAATCGTGAGATGTCACAGAATAGCATAATATGAAAACCAAGTATATTTGTGGAAAATGTTTCTGGAAGTATAACTTGAGAAATCAAAGTAGAGAGAGAATAACTTGCTTAAAATCTCCACAGTGTCAAATTTAAATACAAGTCTGTCAGACTTAAAGCCTAGCTTTTATTTCATTAAGGAATATGGAGTAGCTATTAAAATGCTGTTTATGAGGGAAGTCTCTGCAAAATTTTATGTGATTGCTTTAGGTGGTAGAGTTATGTAGACTTTATGTTCTTATTTTCTACATTGAGTATGCATTAGTATTATGATTAAAGAAATAAATCAATTCTTGAAAAATAATTTGGTGTGAACTAGGAAGAAATGGCTTGTGGAGAATTTTATTACCTAGGATGTATCCACAGAAGTAACAGTTAAGACCCTACTGGCTAGATATATCTAGTTATATACAGTAGTTACACCTAACTTTAAGAAATCGTGGGCCTTTTGTTTATCTTCAGTAATTAGTTCTATAGACTTGTGCACATAGACTTTGTTTCAAAGACTGTTCTGAGTGATTTGCTACAAATGACACTGTTCACAATTTTGCTCCTTTTCTCTCTTCAGAGAGAGTAATACGTCAAATGGATAACAGTGATTTCTGGAAGTTTTATTTCACTTTACTGGTCTGTTCCCTCAGAAGACATTGAGTAAATATTTTTACCTATCCCTTTGCCTCCAAATTAAGTAAATTTAGCAGGAAGGTTGAAATGAAGAACTGTTTCAAGATACTTTGAATCTATAATCTGTCCAATAAAGAAATCCATTTTTGTTTTATTTCCTAAGCCAAATTATTTTATTGATGTGTAATTAATTTATTAAATCCACCAACTGTATATTATCAACGAAGTGCCAGCCACCATTGTCAGCTTTTAGGCCAATCAAAGAACAAAACAGATGAAAAATCCTGCCCATGTGGAGCTTATTACGTTGTAGTGGGGGGAGGCAGGAAATAAACAGTGAACATAATTAGCAAATAAAAGGTGATAAGTGATGGAAAAAGAACAAATACTAAGCTACATAGAGGCGGGTCAGGAGTAATGGGTGGTGGTTGGGGGTGGGTTGTAATTTTCAAGAGGCTGATCAGGTTCTGCTTCATTGAGAAGGTGACAGACATCTGAGGACAGATATGAAGGTCAAGGAGTTAGCTATATGTGGGAAGAGTTTTCTGGCCGGGGGAACAGCGGGTGCAAAGACCCCAAGTCAGGAGCATACCTGATGTGTTGGAAGAATGGGGGAGATTAGAATGGTTGGAGCAGACCAAGTAAAGGGGTCAGAGAGGTGTAATGGGGGACAAGATTATGCAGGATCTTGGTAGGCTGATGCATAAGGAATTTGGTGTTTATTCTGAATCAAGTGAAGGACATTGCAGTTTTGAACACAGGAGTGATACTATAGGGCAACCGGTTAGGTCGCTTTTAAAATCAACATTTTTAAGTTTAAAATTAAGATTCACTCCTTAATAGAGGAGATGACATTTAAACTGGCCCTGGAGGGTAAGAAAGAATTTTGCTAAGTGAAGAAGGTAGAGATTTGCTTTGGCAGGCTTAATTTAACAATATTTCACATCACCATACTTAAGAAAATAAATGTACTTTTAAACCAAAGTCATACATGTTACCTGATTTAAGGTTAAAAGTATAATAATGTCATATAAAGAACTTATTCCTTTATGACCTCTTATATCTGTTTAACCATGCTCGTTTTAAAAATTGATGTTCTAGTTTAATAAAATTTAAGGAGTTCCTATAATCCAAGAGACATTTCCTTTTCACTCAAAAATCCAATTAGTCTATTAAGAGTTTCTTTTGAAAGTAAATGATTGCCATTTGCCTTTCTGCCATAAAACTGTAAATTTAATTGAATCATCTTGTGTTTCTTATTATTAACTGAGATTCATTTATATACTTTTTTTTATTTAAAAGGCTCTACACTCAGTTGTAGGAAATACAAATAAGACAGTTTCTGCCCTTAAGGTACTTAAGATCTGGTAGGGGAGATAAGACATTATGCAAATGGTATAGTAAAAGAAAATGTGAGTTCATTGAATGGGAGTCCTACAACATCCTCCTCTCTTCCTTTATAAAAATTCTCTACCTATTTGACCTGGTCAGGCCATCTGTAAATCCAGTCTCAGTTGAACTTCAACTATTGAACCATACTTATATTTTCTTCTCTAAATCCCTGTATCAAGTTTGAACCACCAACTTATTACCTGGGAACTCTACATACTGTATGTCATATCTTTTGGTACTGTTGACCAAGTTGGTAAATTGGTTGAGAGCAAGGACTCTGCTAGGTACCTTTTCCCTTATTATGCAGTCATAGTATAGATATCTAGTAGTTAATTGGTAACCAAATATAGGGTAGGGTGGAATATAGTTTTAACTATAAATGTATTTCACTTAATGTTTCTGAAAAGTTTTACTTGAAACGTTGACTGTAAAGTAACTTTTCGAAAGGGATGTTCTTTTTCTCAGTTGATTCTTAAAATGAAAATAAAGATTTAATCCGAGTTTAGGTAAAGATTCAGTAAAAACTATGTTTAAGAGAGTAGTAACATTTTCTCTTGAAGGAAGTATTTTTTGCTTTATCAACTCTGAATTATAAATAGTCTTTATAACAAATTCATCTAAAAAAATCTGACATATGTAAAAGTGCCTGATCATCATTAAAATAATGGTTTTGATTTTGTGGTTATCTCCAATAATCATTTTTATTCCTGAACAGTGTTAAATATTTTTTTAAAATTTGACGTTTTGAGAATTTTGTAAATTTTGTATGCAGGGAATTAAAGTACGTCTTGGTAATGCAGCACTGTCAACATTTGTGTTACATGTCATCACTTATTTTCTTATAAAACAGACAATAAGTGAGATGTCATTCATTGATCCTCAGTGTTTGGATAAGATCATTTGAGTTCTCGTTTGGCAGGACAGTTGATGCCTGTGGTTTTGTGTGATCTTTGCTCCAAATCAGTTTGGAGCCAAAGCACAGGAGGATGTCTTTCACCAGGCCATTTCTATGCATAAGGAAAAATGTATCAGGGTTTATTAGAAACTTATTGAATCACTGTTATTATATAACTAGTTTAAGCCTAAATATGCTAATTAACAACTTTCAACATTTGTCTTAGATATTGCAGATGTTGAAATAGATTGTATCATAGGACTTGTATGCTGTTAACAGCAAGAGATGTACTCTATCAGAATATAAAATGATTGATGTAGTAAAAGAACATATAAGCATAATGTAATTATTCCTTGAATTATTATTGCTTTAGAACCTGCAAAGTATTCTTCTACGTATCTCCTCAGCAGTCCCCAAGATTTTCCTTTTTGCTTGCAAATGTAGTGTAAGCCAAACATTTATTGTATGTGAATAAAATAATAAGCACTGAGATTCTTTATGATACGTCTGAGATATTCGTATTTCATCAACTTTAGGGCATAATTGTAGGCTCTAAACCTAGGTTAAATAGTACTTTGTACATATATTTAATTTTTGGGGGGACTAAATTTAAGTGAGAAACCAGTGTTTATTCTGTCCAATGTAGGTGGCAGTCACAGTCAGAAAGAAAGCCTTGTATTTAAAGATAATCTACAGGTGAATAATGTGCCTGCAGATCAGTCAACATGTATTTATTGAGTGCCTTCTTTGTCTATAATTATTGGTATAGAAAATAAGTACAGTAGTAATTTAGATGGAAAATAACATTTTGGGCTGGAGTCAGCATCTCAGGCTTTGGGACAGAAGATAAATTTCAGTCATGTCTTGAAAGATGGTTGAAATGGGTGAGGTGAAAAAAGAGAGCTCTAGGTTCTAGAAAAGGAATCATTATGCAGGTCTTTGGCAAGATCCCCAGTTTAATTATTTTTTTAAAATAATGCAACAGATTATTCCTCTGTCTTCATTTGTTGCAGAGTTTTTAAAAACATAATTCAGTGTGTCATATTTAGAGGGTTCACGAATTGCTGGTTGATGAAAAGTAAAAATCACTGGATCCAGTTTTAACTGCTTTTGTAAGAAAACCTATCTCATAGGGGCCTTTGAAAGAAATAATGTCATATAAAGTGATTCTGGTTTTTAAAAAGCACTAGCCAGAGAGTATAGAAGTCTGAGTTTTAATCCTAGCTTCATGCCTTACTTTGTGACTTCAGACAGGTCATTTAACTGAATTTACTTGTTTGTAAAGTGAAGAAAATAGTGCCTGACTTATTTCTGGTGAAATAATGGGCTCTTATGGACTATTTTGAAGACTTTTAACTAGGAGCCATATACCTTAGAAAGCATCTTTATTTTTACCAACATATGAGAAACTGAAATATGTGAATTCATAAAAGAGGATGATTAAGAAAATTAATTTCTGAATTATACTTATTTCCCCCCCTTTTCTTGGTAGCGGATACTTTGTTTTCAAGGAAGCTGAATGGAAAATACAGGCTTGAGCGACTGGTTCCCACTGCAGTGTATCAGCACATGAAAATGCATAAAAGAATTCTTGGACACTTGTCATCTGTGTACTGTGTAACTTTTGATCGAACTGGCAGACGGATATTTACTGTAAGTAGTTTTTTTTTTTTTTTTTTTTTTTGCGGTACTCGGGCCTCTCACTGTTGTGGCCTCTCCCGCCGCGGAGCACAGGCTCTGGACGCGCAGGCTCAGCAGCCATGGCTCATGGGCCCAGCCGCTCCGCGGCATGTGGAATCCTCCTGGACCGGGGCATGAACCCGTGTCCCCTGCATCAGCAGGCGGACTCCCAACCACTGTGCCACCAGGGAAGCCCACTGTAAGTAGTTTTTAAAGTATTATCTTAATTCATATATGGAATTGCAGAAACATTGCTTAAAGTTGAACTTTGAAATAAAACCTTTGTTTTTTCTTTTAATGAAAAACTAGAAATTCAGGTAAATTAGCTTACTGTAACAGAAGGTTTTACTTAAGTTTGGACTTCAAGTTTGGAACATTCTTGAAAGACATGTTGTAGCACTGTTACAGTTATATTACGGTCCTCATGGATAAGTGTAATTTCCAACATTATATGAAATAATGCAGTGTGACCTTTTTAAAAATGTCATACAGTAGTTTTAATTCTAAACCAAGGACATTTCACCCAAAGTGTGTTAAGCAAATTAGGGGACTCTGAGAAATTTCCCTTAAAGCAGTGATAGAAAAAATTCTGAGCATATGTAACATTTTCTCCTTTTACCTTTTATCCTTAGCACCTCATTCTTCAGTGTATCTCATGTGTTCAGTCTCTTAGGTTTGTTTGTTACTGTTTCTTTTATTAACAGAGAAAACAGAGCTTTTCAGCTTTAAGGGAGAAAATTGCTTTTGGAAATATTTCAATTTATTTTTAGGTGCCTTAACTATTATATCCACTAAGGGTAATACTTACTACACTATTATGGTTGTACTTACCATTAAATACTACTTATATTAAATACTCTGCTGAAGGTATACACTCATTCACAGGATTCCTAATTTTAAATGGGAAATGGAAGTTAACATGGAAATTCCTATCTCTGTCTTCGAAGAGAGCAGCTGCGAATTTTATACAGTCACAACAATTATAGATTCCTCTTTTAAGTAAATATGCTTGTAAACTGAGATTTATTTATGTCTACTTTCTCTCCTTTACCCGTTCACCCAGTCCTCTATGAAACAGCTAAATGGCAGGGTGTGGGAAAGGATTTCCATACATATCTTTTCCCCGGTTCTAGAATCCACTTCAGGCGTTTGCAGATTATTTCCTACATTAGTGTTCTCCCTTTCACCTTCTCTTTTATCTCTGCTGTTCTCTATGAAGCAGAATAAAACTGAAATTTTAAAAATTTTCTGATGGGTTATTGTTTTTAGAGTGGGGAATAGTTATCCCTGTAGTGGCTAAAGTCCTTGATATACCTGCAACAGTAATTTGCTCTCAGATGGTAATGGAAAATTACTTACAGCCTTTTTGAGTTCAGTATATTATCATTTAAATTTAGCTCTCAAAACATAAAGTAAATTTGGCATCTCTAATGTTTAAAAGGATTCTTTCAAAAATAATAATAAATTGAAAGAATGAGAAAGACACATTACATTGTGTTTATACTTCATTTTGGTGAGTATTAAGTTATGCCGTTGCACTGAGATTATAAAAAATATATAACTTCTTACTTAATTTTTGATGTCTGTAAAGTACCTTGTGGGAATTCTTTCTTTGAAAATGAGAGGAATGGTAAGCATTTGATTGTCGTACTTTATGAAGCACTGTGTATGTGTTGATTTGAATTAGACACATAATCTCCCACAACTTTTTGAGGGAAAAAATGCAGTGAGACAATACACTGTTGCTGGCTCATGAATTAGTAGAGTAATAGGCATAGAGTTGGGCGAGCACTCTGAACCAGGGGTTAGTAAACTACTGCCTGTGGGTCAAATCCAGCTTGCCACCTTTTTTTTTGTAAATAAAATTTTATTCAAACACAGGCATGCTCAGTGGTTGCTTTTGTACCACAACAGCAGAGTTGAGTAGTTACGACAGAGACTGTATGGCCTGCAAAACCTAAGATAATTGTTACCTGGTCCTGTACAGGAAAAAATTGCAGCCCTTGTTCTAGATATTTAATTCCTACTTTTAAGAGCATTGAATGATATGTGAAGAGGGAAGCAATTTTCTGATTGTTTTCCTTTAGTTGAAGATACATAAATAAAGGCAGAAAATTATCACTGTACTATTTTATATGGTCTTATCAAGAGTCTAAAAATGTTGATGTTTTATGTATGTGATATAGTCTGCTAATTGTGCCAAACTTATATTCTCATTTGTAATTTTTTACCGGTGATTTGCAGTTACAAATTCCAAAATGTTGCCTTGTGACAAGAAATGCAAAGATATGAGATCACTGTTACTTAAAATTTCTTTGTATTTTTATGATTATCACCTCGAGTTAGAGTACATATGTGTTTACTATTCATGTTATTTTATTCCACTGGGAACACATTAGCCACTAACTACTGCTTTGAAAACCAGTCTTGAAAAATGATAGGATAAGACTTTAGGATAGTAGATTATGACTGAACAATGAAAGATTCCTGTGAGAGAGTGACACACTGTTGTTATTTATTGGAATAACAATTCAGTAATGGACAGCTCAATATTTCCTTTTTATGTATTCAGTACCTGAAGACATTGTACACTTATTATTAAGTCCTAGTGTTAGATATATTTGAAAGCTTTTTCCAAGGGACTCATTCCAAGGGACTTTTGAGTCCTTTCTGGGTAGGCACAGCTAGAGACAGTATTGTCCTGTGGTTAACAGCATGAGCTTTGGCATTAGGGGGCTCTTAGTTCAACAAACAGCTTTACCACTTCCTAGCAGTGCAGCTTACAAAGATCACCTCACCCTTTTAATCTACAGTGTTCTCAGCTGTTAAAAAAAGAAGGGAAATAGATAATAGTAGTACCAATCCCACAGGATTTTTGTGGGATTGCATGAAATGATGCATGCAGTTAGTATAGAACAAGATATACAGGAAGCAGTTACTAAGTTTCACTTGCTGCTTTTAATTTTATAGATGGATTTAAATGAATTCTTTCCACTTTATTTTCTTACCTAACTAAAATCTTATTTATAAATGCTGTACAAGATTGAAATCATTGTGATTGATAAGTGAAATTCTGTGTTAGGAAAAATTTCCAGTATTTTGTAGTAGAATATTTTAGTAATGGACATTTCCCAGTAGAATAATGAGAAGAACCCAGGGAGGAAGGTAGCATAATTAGCAAGTCAGACTACTCCCTAATTCTCTCTCTTTCTTAGTTTTCTAAAATTTTTTTACTTGATTTCAGAATCATTGCGTCAAATAATATTTGCCAAAGAAAAGCAGAGTTAATGAATTCTCTCAGTTGTAAGCCATTCACTCATAAAAGTATGTTGAGGACCATACAAAAAATTTCCCCTCTTTTTTCAGAAACATAAAATGTACCTCTTCAAATTAAGGCAAAAGAGCATAAACTGTTTATATAAATTCAGTAATTTATAATAAAGACTATGAGTTTATGCACTCCTTTAATGAACTTCAGTCTTTTAGGAGGCGGACTGTTCTAAAAGCTTAGGATATAGAAATGACAGACATAGTGTCTGCCACTGGAGAGTTCACAGAGAGTCAACACACAATATTGATACAATGTGATAAGCTTGCTAGAGGCAGCACAAGATGCTGAGGTGTACTATAGGAGAGAGGTACCTAATTCAGTGTGTGGTAGGAGATGGTAAGAGAAAATTCCTAGAGAAGTGACACCTCAACTGAGCTAGGTATTCCAGAGTTAGGGAAAGGCATTTACAGTCATTGGGAGAATGTTAACATGCAATTGTGTATTATTGGACATGGCAAAGAATAAATATGGACCACTGCTAAGCAAGAGCTAGAGATGTTGTTGGAGGACAAAATCATTAAGTTTCTTTTGTGACATGAAGGGATGTCTTTCCTGAGGGCATGGAGCAGAAGTGATGGATTTAGACAGAGGAGTGAGCAGAATTTCTCTTTTTAATGATCTCTTTGGCATTATTGTAGAGGATGGATTGAAACTAAGTCTTTATACGGAGGTATAGGTGAAAAGGTTGTAGCAGTGATCCATGAAAGATTCACAGTGGAAGTAGGGATGGAATTAACAGATTAAAAATAGAATCTCTAGGATTTAAAAGGTTCATTTGAATGTAGGGAGGAATGTAGGGAATGTTTTTTAACTTGTGTGACTGGTTAGAAAGTCGTGTCACTTACTGTGGTAAGGATTTAAGTGGAGAAGTTTGTGAAGGTTGGGACATGTTGAATTTGAGATACTTATATAGATTGCCAAATAGAAATGCTCAACAGGTTGTGAGAGCTCAGGAGAGAGAGCTAGGCTAGAAGATTGAACTGGGGAATCGTTGAATATGGAAATTGATTTTTTTACCTCATATGTGTAATGTACAAAGACTGAAACTTCAACTTTAAAGCAAACTAAAGAAGAGGAGAGGAGTCAATAATTAAGACTGAGAAAGAGCTGCCTAAGAGGCCAGGAGAAAAATAGAAAAAGAAGTGGTGTCTTAAAAGCCAAAGGATTAGTATTTCACGAAAGGTAGAAAAACGTAAAGTAAAATTAGAACTGAAAGGCATCTTTTGGATTTGGCAAGGCTATTAATGAACTTAAGAAAAAATGTTTTATTTTAGTTTTAGGGGTAGAAGTGAGATTGCAATGCACAAAGGAAGGTTTGGGAATTGAAGAATTAGAGACGGTATAGATTAATCTTTCAAAACTTGACAATTAAAAAAAATAGGCTATTTTCTGAATGTGGTGTATTACCACTGAACATACTTTTATTGTATTGTATTGTCCTCTGTGTTGCAGTGAATTTGTTTAGAGGTCTGTCTCTATTAAGTTGTGAGCTTCCTAACAACAAAGCCTTTTCCTTAAACATTTTTAGGTCTGCAGTGCTTTACAGAGTATCTGGTGCATACAGTAGGCAGACAACAAAAAGATGAATGAATGAACCAGTCAGTTAGAGATACAGAAGTGAATAATGTCCTTTCTTGTAAGAAACTTCTGTTAGGGAAGATATATACAAAAATGTCTGTAAGACAAATTCCCTTCTTCTACTGTGCTTCATTTACACTGGTCTTTTTCTGTGTTTCAAACTCACAAAGCCCATTTATGGCTTAGAGCCTTTGTACTAGCTATTCCCTTTGCCTGGAATTGTCTTCTCCAAAATATTCCTGTGGCTGATTCCTTTTTTAGCAGTTCTGTTCAAACACTGCTTTCTTAGCGACTTTTCCCTGACTGCCTTCCTTCCTCATACTCCATCAGTGTCTATCACATTATCTTACTATATTTTTCTTATAATATCTGTCACTGTGTGAAACTTATTTTTTAAAATGAGCTTTTATTGTATTTTCTTACTAATAAGCTCCATGAGGACGGATAGGACCTTGACTGAGTTGTTTACGACCACTGATTAAAGTAGGCATCCATGGGTTATACTGATGTAAATAAGTGAGAAAGAAGGGAAAACTCGTATTTACAGTGGAATGCCAACTGATAATTGTAGAAAGAATGGTGGTTTGGCGACTATCATAGTGGTGGTTGATTCATTTGTGTGTCATTGCGGGAGGCTAAGACTGGTAGATGCTGGTTTGAAGATCTTAGCGTAATCTTGTATATGTTCCCCCAAGATACCAAGTTAATTAATTAAAAGGGGAAAAAGTGCAACTTTCCAGGGGAGAAACATGGGAAACATTAACAAGACAAAGTTATTAACTTTACTAGTGGTGGGATGGGTTGACATTGTGTATCCTCTGAAGTGGTACACTGAGGAAAACACAGCATCTTGTCTGTGGGATTCCTACCAAGACAGTATGATCTGGGTCTGGTCATTAATGAACATTAGACAGACTGAGGTTCCGGGTCATCCTATAGATGTAAGGTCTGTATTCTTTATGAACTTCTGAGGACATGAAACACAGAGAAAGCCTCAGGGAAATACTCCAGATTGAAGAGACTTAAGTGACAATACAACTAAAATTTAACATGTTGCTGTATGGGGTCCTAGGCCAAAAAGGAAAAGGGAACATTATCGGGATAGTTGACAGAATTTGAATGGGTCCTGTGGATTGGATGGCAGTTTTATCAATATTGATTTCCCAACTTAGGTAGACGTGTGTCTTTGTTTTAGAGGAAGGCACACTGGGATATTTAGAAGTGACGGGGCGTCAAGTCTGCAGCCTACTATTAAATGGTGCAGAAAAAGACTAATGGGTGTGTGTGTGTGTGTGTGTGTGTGTGTGTGTGTGTTGTATGGAGAGAAAGGAAAGAAAGGTGGTGATGGAGCTGATGCAGTGGATTGTTAATAGTTGATGAATCTGAGTGATGGAAGACATTGGTACTGCTCTTGAAACTTCTGTAAGTTTGAAATGCAAAATTACTTTTTAAAAGTACATGGGAGGTAGTGTAGGGATGATGCTGTATATTCAATAAGTTTGGTAGTAATGGAAAGGAGAGCTAGAGTACAGTAATTTATAGGAAGGTAAATTTTTGAAAAACTGGGTCAAGGGTAAGGAACTAGGAGCACAGATATAAGAGGAGGTACTTGATGTACAGTGGTCTTTATGGAGGGTAGGTAAATGAAGAAATAGATACAGAGCAGTCTATTTGGACTGCTTAGAAAGATAGATAATTAGGGTTACAATGAACAGATTCTGCTTTTCAAAGTGAAATATTTTACCTGATAAGAGTCTTGGTTAGGGAGTGGGACTGGGTTCTAGAGATGAGTGATCAAACCTGGTGATAAGGAAAGAGTGATGAATGGGGGAAAAGGATTGCTCATTAGCCTTAGCCTTCCAAACAAACAGGAGTTACGAATTTGCAGTGTTGCAGATTTAGTGTCCTTGTCTTCTTTTCCATAATGGTACTTGGTATCTGGGAGCAGGATAAGAGCAAGTGATGATTACATTGGTACAAGGTTAGTCATTGGTGGTTTAGGTGGACAAGGGAGTGAGAAAATTTGGCATGTGTTGAAATGATTGACACTGAAGTTTAGGGTAATTTGTAAGGGAAATGAAATAGGGGTCTGATAGATGGGTAAGAAAGAAAATCAATAGCCTCTTCTCGAAAAAAACATTGAACTAAATTTAAATTACAAGCACTTTTAGCTGCCTGAATAGGCTACTTTTTAGCTTGAAAAGAAAATGACATTATAGTATGCATAACCATATACACGGTGTTTTAACATTTAATTCTGTTGTTCTAATGACATCAAGAGGTGAAATCTGACTCATAAGCTGTGCAGCAGTAGCGAGAAATGAGAATTCTCTTTGTTGGTTCTGCCAAGGACTGCCAAGTTCTCCAAGACACTATAAGATTAAAAATCACGTAATTTATCTTTATGTCAAAGTAGTAATCTTTGGTTGGTCTCTTCAATTGATGCTTCTCTTTTAGCAGGGAAAGGTTTACAGATCTACTTTTTAATTTTAAGGTCATCTGAGCAGAATCAACCTGCTGTACTGTTTCCAAATGTGTGTGGTTTTCTGCTCACAGAAGTCCACAATTCTTTGTCACTTACTGTTCCATCCTGTAAAGTAGCTTTCTTCATCATTGAATGGTTCACATAGTTGTTACCTCTAGTCTTCTAGCTTTAGTTTAAATAAATAAATACATATATACATAAATAGTTCAATTAAGCTCTTTAAAACTTGTCTTCCAGAAACTTGAAATTTGACCTTAGGTTCTGCTTTAGTTTTTACATAGAATTTAAGTGATTGAAGAAGGCCCTGTGTCTGAAGTTGTTTCATAAAATTTTCATATCAATAGGTAGGACGTTTTTTGTAGATTTTAAGGAGCATTTTAATACCCAAGCGCATGACAAAGTAGAAAGCCATGTCACAGAGACCTGTCGAACTTCCTTTACCAGAATACCAAAAGCAAATGTGTACAGTACATTTATTGCCTGGGCTTAACTATAGAGAATGTCAGCGTTTGTTTTTATTTATCTGAAATTTGCCTCTCACACTTTTTATTTTGAAGAAACTTTGAGTTTCCAAAAGGGATTCACAAAATAGGAACCTCTTTTAGATAGACATAAAATGAGAATTACCTGCGGTGTAAGAGATCTAGTTGTACGCTGAAAGGGCCATTAGTGCCAACAGTCTACTTAAAAGTATTAAAGAAATAATGATTCCAGAGTAAATGTCTGATTCCGTTTCCTTCCTCTTGTCCTAAGCTACAGAGTATGTTGACAGTTTTAAAGGCACTTGCCTTAATCATTTTGTGTGTGTGGCTTTAGGTGTGGCTGTGGAATAAGAAAATTTATAGGGTACTTTAAATTCGTAAGTTTAGGCAAATCTAAATTTTGTTTAAGTTCCACCCTTTATCAAGCCTTTTCACAAATAATATCTACATTGTTGTTTATTCAGGATAGAGATAAGGTGCTCTTT
Organism: Monodon monoceros; assembly: GCF_005190385.1. NCBI lineage: Eukaryota > Metazoa > Chordata > Mammalia > Artiodactyla > Monodontidae > Monodon > Monodon monoceros. The sequence goes on along the minus strand of NW_021703771.1, from coordinate 13,443,425 downwards.
CAGCTTTCTTGGCTTTATCTTTGCATTGATGAGATGTCTTGACGTTTAAGAGAAAGCAGTGTAAATTTGGTATATCTCATTTGTTTGGGGATTTATGTAAGCCAAAGCTACTTGTTCTTTTTGTTATCTTTATACTAGGTTTGATGTAAAGGGACAAATGATAACATATTAATGAGTACTCTTTCATAGTAATTATGACAATTTTACATTATTGAAAAGTGACACTAATGATCCACTACTGTCTTATATTTGCTTGGCATTAACCACTAGCTTAATACTATAATTTGATTAAAAAATGAATTCCATAAAAGCATCTTCAGTTTTCACCAGTTCGTGTATTTCTTAAAACTTATCGTGGTTAAAATATTATAGTGACTATGCCTTGTCCGCTTAAAATTCTTCAGTAGCTTCCTCACCAGGTTAAATTCAAACTCCCTAACAGGCATTTAAAACCCCTACCTTCTATTACCTTCCTCAGATAAAACCTTTCCAGCTTAATTTTTGTTTCTAGTTTCCCACTTATACTTCGTACTCCCAACTTTTCTCACCTTGCCAAATCCCCAGTCCTAGCAGCAACATCTAGATGTTACTGAAAATAAATGAATACTTCGTTTTCCCCTAGGCATTAGAACTTTGCTTAAAAAACTTGTCAGTTGAGATATTTTTCTAAAATCATGCTATCTAATTTTAGCAGGAAGTTCACTGTTGCTTCCAGGTTTTTTCCCTTTTTCTTATTGCTCTTAAAATTCCACCACATTTTCAAACTTTGCTCACCTTTTTTTGGTTCCTTCTTTGTTTCCCCCTTCTCCACTTGAAGGAAATAATCTTCAGATATTTGTCTTACTTGCTAAGGTTAGAATCATCTAATTTCTTTGCTGTTTGCTTTAAAATTGCTATCTCCACCATACCTCTTCCCCCTTCATGAAGCCTAGGAGCCTATGTGTCCCTCCTACCAAGGCTGACCCCTGTGCTTGTGTTGTCCATCTCTTTCTTTTCACCATTTAAATAACATTACTTTTGCTTTAATGTCCGTACTGTCTTTAAAGTTTTGATTGAAAACTTATAATGTCCTACTCTTTGGTTTATTATTGACTTTACTAACATTTGAGGTAGGCTTCTGGGAAGAAAGATCATTTGTTCAAATTCTCTGCATTTTGGTGTTTTTAAAAAGAGTAGTTTTATCAAAGTTTAGTTCATCCTTCCACATTCAACTTAAACACATTTATGGTGCTTTAAAAAATGTTTTCCCAGTAAATTTGATTTTTCTTCTTGTCTGCAGTCCTTTTCAAACAATTATTTATGTGTACTTGTATTTCTGATAGTCATTTTAAAAGAACTTAGTTGAATTTTGTCAAATCATATTTAGTTTCACATTTCCATTAAAAACAGATGAATGATCACAAGTAATGAATGATGAAATAGAAGTTGCCTGAGGATGCTTTAGGGTTTGGTTTGAAATTCTGCCAGGAGTTCTGTGAGCAGGGATAAGGGTTGGGGATAGTATACTACTTTATATCATAAAAGAGGATAGTGAAGAGAGTGAAAGTACGATGAAAAATTTCTCTCCTGCAATTTAATGGAAGAAAAGAAAGGTTAGTTGGGATACTACACACTAGGGGGAATTGTGTACAGTGGGTTTTTTTAAAACAAAAGTTTTGGTTTTTGGTTTTGTGGGGTTTTTTTAGTACTTGTCTAAATAAAGCAGAATTATAAAGTAATATTAAATTAGTGAACTTAATAAACTCAATAAGAATATAGTGGGGCTTTTTGTTCAATTTTAATTAGTGAAAAGTCACTGGAAGCTGAGTTTAGATAACAGGTTGCCCCTGTCCTTTTCATTGAAAGCTGGCATTTTGGTCAAAAAGATGTGTGGGTTTTGTTTGTTTGTTTTTTCTGTTAACATGGAAAATATGTGATACACCTTCTACAGTAGAATATACAGCAGACTCTTAATTCAGATACATAAGAAATAATGAGATGACATGATTTTACTCTTTTCATATATTCTGCCTGTATTAGCATACTTAAAATTTTATTTTTGTTGTGAATGTAGGTCAGAGGCAAATATTGCCTTAGTTTTTAGAAGGTAAGCAAATGAAGTGAATAAATTGACTTAATTTGTGGAATTTAGAGAAACTGAGGGTTGAATAAATGTTTTAAAGCCTTTTTTGGTTGTCCAACAAGTACCTAGTGCACTTCTTTCTACAATGCCAGGTGGTATTGTAGACCAGCTTTCTGGAAATCACAGTCTACACACAGGCTCCTTCTTCATTTCCCACAGTTGGCAGGGATGTAATCCTCATCCTTTTTGTTCCCCCAAATACCTGTTGTAGCCATCTCTTCTGATCCTTCTCTTCTATAATAACAATATTACCATTCTCTCCTGCCTGTACTATTTTAACAACTTTCATCTGGCCTCCTACTTTCTCGCCTAATTCATACTGATGCCAGGATGATCTTTGGAAAACAAATCTGATCCTGATATTCACCTGCTTGATCGCCTTAAGTGATCCCCATTACATACCATACGCTTTCGTATCCCATAAAAGGGCCTGCACAGTTCTTCCCTGACTTCATCCTCTCGCCTTCACCTCACACTTTGTTAGCTTACAGACTACTTGCAGTTCCCTGAACTTCTCACATTTTCATGCCTTTGATCATACTTTTCTCTCTAGTTGCCATCTGGAATATTCTTTTTAAAATAATAAGAATATTATTAAAGTAAGAATAAGAATACTACCAGCAACAAAAGCAGTAATAGTAGATAGTCCACATATATATAAAAATATGTATATATATAGCTTTTATTCTATGCCAGGCGCTCTGCCTTCATTTACTCATTTCTTTTTTGCGACAGCCCTATGAGGTAGGTGTAGATTAGAAGAATGAGGCAAAGAAGGTACATGTAACTCTTCCAAGGTCAAACGTGTAGAAAGTGGTTGCACCAGGTCCCATTCTCTCGCTTAATGGAATTCTAGATACGGTTGGATTTACTTCTACCTTTTTACTAATAGTTTCTATTTGTGCCATCTCTTTTTTGTTCTTCTGCTTCTCTTTTACTGACTTGTGTTAGAGAGACATTTTTGTTTTGTTTGTTTGTTTTTGCGGTATGCGGGCCTCTCACTGTTGTGCCCTCTCCTGTTGCGGAGCACAGGCTCCGGACGTGCAGGCTCAGCGGCCATGGCTCACGGGCCCAGCTGCTCCGCGGCATGTGTTATCTTCCCGGACCGGGGCACGAACCCGTGTCTCCTGCATCGGCAGGCAGACTCTCAACCACTGCGCCACCAGGGAAGCCCAGAGAGACATTTTTGATGTAATTTTAATTCTCTTATTGATCTTTTAACCATTTTTTTTCTTGACCTCTAGAGTCTGTGCTCTTAAGCTACTACATTGTATTGACTGTCCAAACATCACTGCTTCTGGATTCCTTTCCAGAGTCTACCTCTCCACGTTTGAGGAAAAACAGACTGCTCTCCTTTTAGATCTCTACTGATTAACAGTATAGGACTTAGGACATGTTATTGCATTTATATTCTTCTGCCTTGCTTTATAAGGACAGGAATACTACGTCTTTATTCATCACCCTTGAATCTCCAGTGTTTGGCACATATTTAATCGCAAGGCAAATGGATAAATGAATGCATGAATCACTGAATTTTAAAAAGGAACCTTGGAGATCATCCAGTTTAACTTCCTTATTTTATAGATGAAGAGCTTGAGATTAAGTGAACGTGATGGGAATACCAGATTTTCATGTGAATAATTCACCAAAGTTAAGTTTTATTACTAGTCTTCAGTGGTTGGTAACCAATTTAATTTGCTTCAAAGGTCAGTCAGAAGAACTGGTTTTATAGTTAATTGAGAGTGCTCTAGGTAGTGTTGGCAGAATGTGGTTTAAGGTACAGCATTTAACATATGCTGTTAATACTGTGTTTGTGATCATTTATATGTCATGTCTGTCATCAGTATGAAGTGGATACTTCTCTGTGTCACTTGCTTTTGTAGATCCTCTAAGTACTTTCTAATATCAGATAAAATTGTGTGTGTGTTTTTTAACAAATTAGATTGGAAGATTGTAAAGAATTCTAAACTACAGTCTTTGCAATCTTTTGATAAATTTTGAATCTGGGGAATGGATATATGAGGTTAATGGTAATATTCTCTACTTTTTGTATGTTTAAAACTTTTTAATAATAAAAACTAGGGGGAAATAGGGAGAGGTTGGTAAAAGTAAACTTTGAGCTATAGGATGAATAAGGAAAATTAGAGAACAAAAAAAGTCTAAAAGGTCTTACTGCTGCTTTGGCTAAGTGAAATTGAAGTGTTTATTTGTAAATATAGGAATTCATAGGAAACTCTGTATTCTTTACATTTTCTTCCTGAGCTTATGCTGCTGCAACAAACAAGTAATATATATATATTTTTTTATTGACTTCATACAGATAAAATTAATTTTTTTCTTATAACTGACGGGTAATTTTATATGTAATGTATTTAGCTGAAGATCAGTGATGGGAAACTCATGTATCATAGATTTTGGCTTCTTAGGAGAAAAAGCCTCAAATATGCTTCCTTTCATTTTTATATTAACATAGATAGGATTAGTCACTGTTGTGTATTACATTTGTTTTGCAGTTATAATTTTGTTATTTTAGATGTTCAGATTCTTTTACAAGGTTCTATATAGAGGGTACCATATAGGTAGTGGGTAGGGGACCATAGGTAAATGTTAGCTATTGCTAACATCCTACTTTTCCTGTTAGATGATGGGCACACAAGTATTCTTTATAAGTGAATAATTTAATAAAGTAGTCTTATGTAGAGGAAAATTCATAACACAAGTATTTAACACTTTTTAGTACTTAAAATTATAATTGTTGGGAAGTGGATGTAACAGATATGATTTTTTTTAATCTGTGTTAAGAATTCCAATTAAAATTTAGAGTTAATTCTATTAATATCCATTTTTATTTTAAGGGTTCTGATGACTGTCTTGTGAAAATCTGGGCAACAGATGATGGGAGATTATTAGCTACTTTAAGAGGCCATGCTGCTGAAATATCAGACATGGCTGTAAACTATGAGAATACAATGATAGCAGCTGGAAGTTGTGATAAAATGATCCGAGTCTGGTGTCTGCGAACATGCGCGCCTTTGGCTGTTCTTCAGGGCCACAGTGCATCTATAACGTCACTACAGGTAATCGTTTTAATCTCTGCAAAATCCTTGTTATAATTTAAAGTAAATTTTAAGAAGTCACTTTTATTATCCATTGTATAAAGCCAACTAAAATGAAAAAAGGAGTATTTCTCTTTTCTTTATAAGTACATGGACTTTAAATAACGTGGTAGCCATGACCTTCGTCAATTCTGAGTGTTCTGTCACTGTTAGTGTTAGTTGCTGTTTGTATGGTCAAGATGGGTTTATTATTTGGACTGTGTTACTCTTGTAAAAATTTTGTTTTCTTTGTTTTTCAGTTCTCACCATTGTGCAGTGGCTCAAAGAGATATCTGTCTTCTACTGGGGCAGATGGCACTATTTGTTTTTGGCTGTGGGATGCTGGAACCCTTAAAATAAAGTCAGTTGCTCTTCTATTTCATAGAATAAATGTGTATAATTTAATGGTTGAAATCACAAAAGTATGAAGTAGTCAACAATAGGAATAATTGTACTTTTTTTTCTCCTTGAGTAAGTAACAAATTCATTTTGTCTCTTCACTGACCTCTTTCATTTTTATGCTTTCCTTTTTGCTTTCATGCTTTAAAGAAAGATTTTTAACATGTTTATTTCTTTTTTCTCTTATCTTTTTTCCTAGCCCTAGCTCTTTCAGAATATACCTGTCTTATTACCACTTCTGTTTTGTATGCTGCAGTTACATATCAGTAACTCCTTTTGGTACTGAGAACATAATCTTCAGAGTTCCTAGTTCTATAGAAGAATTGTAATTATTTCTGTTATCGCATCTATAGACTGGATTTTATTGTAGATCTAGGGAAATTTAGGAAAATGCAATCATTAAATTTTCACTAAACTACATCAAGGTAGATAGATGCACCCTTCCCTCTGCCCCATAATAGCATTTTGCATTTGTGCTTTCACCTATAATAATATCTTGGTTTATCAAAATAAGTTGTCTGCACAATATTATGTTTAGATTAAGGACACTGAGGCAAAGAAAAGTTAACCAACTTTCCCACAGTTAAAAGTTTTTAAAAATGGCAAGGCCAGGACTGTAACATTTCCCTGCCCTCTGGTTCTGTGCTGTGTCATGCCACCTCTTAAGTGGATATAGTGGGAGAAGTGCTGTATTTACCCCATGGAAATCTGTGAATGGGGAGGTAGTGCATACAGTGATTCCGTAGTGTTGAAATGGCCATCTCTGAGCTCTCAAGGTAAAAAGTCATTTAGATTAGATATATCTCAATAATTGTTTCTGACATCTGTTTACAAACTATCAACCCAAATTGAGTTATTTAATAAAATAATTTGTGTATGTCTTTGTTATTTCGAAACAGTAATGTTTAGATAAACCTCATATGTGTGAACATTCCTGAATAGTGCCTCTTATGGCAGGGCATTTAGGGGGCTGTGGCAGCATGGGTAGCATAATACAGCAAACTATACTTCTTTTGCAGAAAGGATTGTGATCAAAGACTTGGCTCTTGGGAGAAAGCAAGCTGATTTCACTTTAGTTGCATTCTTAATATTTAGAATAGTAAAGGCTTTCTGTAGGCATTTAGATAAAAGTTGAAATGTTTCACTCGAGTATGGACAATAGCAGTAGTTAATTGTTTTCTCCTTTGAGTATTCTTTACCTCCTTATGATCTGATTTTGATACCTTCGTCTTGTCCTGTCTTGTTTTTGAAGAAAAAGTGATCAGCAATTTTCGAATCAACATAGGAAGAAAAAATGTGTTTACAAAATTAAGCTCTCACTTTGTGCTTCTGGAGGATTACATTGCTAAGTACAGTAATATTTATTTGGAAGTGAGAAGTGATGTATTCCATATAAATGATTTTTTTCAGAACCTTTATGTAGATTCACCCATAAACCCACTACCCTAACAATTTTTTTCACATAATTTTAATAGCTGCATTATATTCTATTGAGCTGTTCCATACTTTGCTTAGTGATTTTCCTATTTTTGGACATAAACGTTTTTCCTAGTTACTTATAAGTAATATTCTATTTGTTATTATAATTGTCCCATGAAAACTTTTAGCTTGAGTTCAGGCATAAAAGTAAGAGTAATTTTCCTCACACGCAGACTTTGAAATGCCTGTTTTCCTTTCTTTATGTGTACATGGTTGATAACTGCCGAAAAATGCGGCCTTAATTACTAATCAGAGGCAAAAATCGTATTGAACGGTAATGCTTTTGAATAATCTTTGGGGTAAGTGACTTCAGCAACCCAGTCTGCATTAATTGAAAGAATCAGTTCTATCAGTAAATGAAATCTGTTTTGGAAACCCAAATCTCTTAATAAATTCACTTTTATATAGGGTTTATGTATATGGTAACAACTCCCACTAGTAAAGACGCTGCTTCTTAGATGAGTAATTTGAGTGGCTGGTTGACTCGAAAACTGGCTCAAGAGATTTCTGAGTAGGAGGAAGGTGTCCAAGCCTAGACAGATGTGAGAAAAGAATTGGAATCCTAAAATGTGCAAATGATAATAATGATTACAAATTTTTATTAAGCACTTAGTCTGTCAAGCCTAGTATTAGGCACTCTATAACTGTTATCTCATTAATTCTTATGACACCCCTATGAGGAAGGTATAATTATTATCTTCAGGACAGATAGGAGAGAAAACTGAGGCAAATACTGGAAGTGCACTGTCAGGACCTCCTCTTAACCACTAGGCCAAACCAAATAGCAGTTATTTCTTGATGGACCATCTTGAACTGGTTGAACCTACTAAAATACTAATAATGCTAATAATAATTTACTGAGTGTGCTGGGCACAGAACTAAGCACTTTGTGGGCATTAAACTCATCTAATTCTCTCTGGGACTCTGAGATATGTTCTCATATTTACCCCCCATTTTACAGATTAGAAGACTGAGGTACAGAAACGTTAACTTGCCTAAGGTCACACAGATAAGTGGCAAAACTGGGAACTGAACTCAGAGAGTCTTGAGTTCTAGGCCTTGTCTCGAAATAGTTCCTCAAATGTACATTTAAAAATAAATTATGTGTACCTGCTTATCTGTTTTTTTCTCTTTAAAAATATTAACATTCGTTTGAAATGACAATCTGTATGATTATTTGCATGTTCTGGTTATGAGTGCTAACTAACTGGTTGTTTGGCACATGTATGAGCAGTTGTGCCAAAACTTAATAAAAACGCAGCTCCACAGTCTACAAGGTACTAATGGAAGCAGTGCATTTAGTTGCCTTTATAGTTTCAGATAAATTTACTTAGAGTTAATTTTCCTCTGAATAAATGTTTAGGTTTTAACTGTTTTAGTAAGTTTCTCTTTCTCCATATCAGTTATGCTCAGCTGTATCAGAGCCTGTGAATATTAAGAAAATTTACAAATTTACTTTTTAAAATTTTAGAAAATAGTTTTTGTTGTGTTCTGTTGTTCAGAATATATAATTGATAGATCAGAGGTATTTTGTACTTTTTTTCCCTAAATGACCACAAGACGGAAACCGTTCTGTGTTCAGTAGTTGTGGATTGTGAAAGTTATGCAGTGCACTCTGGTTGAAGGCTCTAATTATTTTTTAGTTCTCTCTCCTAATATTCTGAGGAAAAACTTGGTCAAAATATATGTTAAGAAGGGCTTTAAATATGATCACTGTATTGGAACATTATGTATACATTGTACATATATTGGAGCTGGTATGGGTAAAATCTGTAATTTAATTTTCTTTAGTATAGTTGGCACTAAGCATTAATGTCAATAGCATTAATATAAAACATATGATCTGTAATATAATTATACAATTAATGTAAGTATAGTTGAGTGTGACCTATTTTCTATAGATCACTATTTTTTTTTTTTTTGTGGTACGCGCGCCTCTCACTGTTGTGGCCTCTCCCGTTGCGGAGCACAGGCTCCAGACACGCAGGCCCAGCGGCCATGGCTCACGAGCCCAGCCGCTCTGCAGTATGTGGGATCTTCCCGGACCGGGGCACGAACCCGTGTCCCCTACATCCGCAGGTGGACTCTCAACCACTGCGCCACCAGGGTAGCCCTATAGATCACTATTTTAAATGAGCATTATAGTTGATGTGAGAGTCAAATGTCTTCAGATTTTCACTAGAATGTAAGATTCTTAATTTTTGGAGTCTTAAAGGGCATATTTTATAGAAAGTAAACAGAGGGAGATGTTTAATTAACACTGTCTAATACTGAAAAAGTTTATTGATTGATGGTGTATATATGCCAATGAGACAGCACCTATTTTGCTAATGTTTACAAATGACCTGTATTTCCTTATATATTTGTGCATTGCTATTCTGCTGTATAAAACTGAGAACCTGTTAAATTGGATTAGATGATTAGAAGTGAGTGTAACCAATAACTATGTGCCAGGTGTGACAGTGGCTTTGTTTCATGTGTGGATTGTCATATAATCAGGAGCTTCTGCAAAATCTGTATCTAAAGTTTCCACAAGATCCTGCTGATCATGACATATAATGATTTTGAACTTGTTTTTAGGAAGGGAGCCCTCTGTTGCTTCTTATTTAATTTTGTCCTTCTGTAGTTATTTTTGGAGACAGCTGAGTTCTGGTGTTGCTGGCCCCTTTGAGATATTTTTAATTGGTTATTTTTTGTATTACAGTCCGAGACCTGCAAAATTTACAGAGCGCCCTCGGCCTGGAGTTCAAATGATCTGTTCTTCTTTTAGTGCTGGTAAGATTTTTTTTCCTTCCTAATTCTCCACTTAAAGTTGTATACGTTTTATTCTCCACTTAAAGGGTTCTAGTGGAACACATAAAATTTTGGAAAATACTTGCTATTGTAATATAAATCATATTCTCATGCGCATACCAGGGGATGATCGTAAATTAGTTTATAAGTATTTGAACTTCGCTGAAGTTTAGCTTATATACTCATTTGATTGAGTGTATAAATGATTAAGATTTTTCTTTAAGAAGACCATAATTCTTTGGTAGGAGGGATAAAATAGTTTCAAAATTGACTGTTAAAGAATAAATCTTTGAATAGTTATCTCTTTGAAAGAATAAATCTTTGAATAGTTATCTCTTTGAAAGAAAAGTATTTTTAAATCTGTTTTATATTTTTATGGATTTTGGAGTCACACATAGCTAAGTAAAATAGGTTGATAGATATTTGTACATCTTTATTAATTACTTTGCTCCAGATTATTCTTATTCGCTCTTTAAAAAGTAGCGGTATAGCAATGCTAAGATTCCAATTATGTTTTGAGTTTATGTAGCAGCATTTTGAATGGATATTAGAGTCTTTTTAAACAAATTATGATCTGGAGATTTTAAGCGAATTGATGAGAAAATGAAACACGAATTAATGTTCCTAATACCAGTTCCTTCCACGTTTATTTCCAGTTTTACCTTTTCTTTTCCTTTCATAGTTGTGGAGAGCAGTAGTACCTGAGATAAGAGATTGCAAACTGAGGACATGAATCTATTTTTGCCATACTAATATCTAAACATCTTTAATTACTAGCTTCTAGATTTCCACTGCTACTGCCATGAAGACAGTTTTACTTCTAGTAGTAACGTAATTATAGGCACTACATATGCTTCAGAGTACTCTAGATGCAATTATATATAGCACTGTCTTCAGCACTATGGGAGGGTATTGATTCCAAGAGAGAGTAAATTGCATATACAAATAACTGTAATGCAGAGTAGAATGTATTTGCTACAGGACAAAGTCTGAGTGAGAGTTCAGAGGAGAGCAGGCGTATTTGATTGCAAGTCTGTAAAGCCTGTAGTGAAGGCGCTGGGCCCTAAAAATTTGATAGGATTTTAACAGATGGGAAATGAGGCAAGAGAGGGATTTCAGCAGAATTAAAAGACATGTTTTCTAGTAATGGTGACTGATAATTTTAACATGATTATGTAGTTACTTGGTGAAATCATTTGTTAGGAGAAAGCTTCTATAAATATTGAAAAATTCTTCCCAGGCAAAGCTTATGTTAGCAAACTTTCTTAATTTCAGGTTAGGTGTATTATATACATTAGGATAAGTATGAATAGTTTTAGAATGAAATATTAGTCATTCAACATATATTATGATAATGTTGCTTGCATTTATTATTTAATTCCCAGAGATTCTGACATTGTGTCTCACTCATAAATGTTTGGTGTTATTCCTCAGGTGGAATGTTTCTGGCCACAGGGAGCACAGATCATATTATTAGGGTTTATTTTTTTGGATCAGGTCAGCCCGAGAAAATATCAGAATTGGAGTTTCATACTGTAAGTATTGCTGAAAAGAGTTAGATGAGTACAATTTAAATGAGTCTAACGGTTTATATTCAGGATCCTCTTTTTTGTTCATCTGTTTATATATAGGACAAAGTTGACAGTATCCAGTTTTCCAACACTAGTAACAGGTAAAATAATTATTTTTGTTTGTCAAATTTAATTCCAGTTTTTAAATTATGAAATAAAGACAATTCTTATGGTCAGGTTTTAGTTAGATTTGTATATTAATTAGCCACCTAAAATAAAGATCTTGACTAGTTATAATGAAAAGTCAATATAGCCTTCACATGCCTGTGAACACGGCTTTATGTTTTATCTGTAATAATGTTAGTTTATTTGGCCACTGTTTTTTTAATAATAGGGACTTTTATCCATCCTACATATTTTCTATACATATCAAAGTGTAAAGAAACTTAGTAGAGATTGGAAATGTATCATAATGTAGTATTTGAGGCAGAACTGTTTATGGATGATAAGCTTAGATGACATTGTATAAGTTTTCTCATGTTCTTGTTTTAAATTTAAAAAAGATATTTCTACGCCTGATTAGGATGAGTCAGATTCTTTAATGTTGAAAGGAAAATCTGTGTTTTTCCATTGGAAAATATCAATTCTCTTTCTAAGGTAATAAATAGTGACCTTGAATCACTTTTGAATGTTATTTGTGAGACCTAGCTGTGCACATTAGATAGAATCTGTATATGTATTTAAAAATTTTAAAGCCTATGAAGTTTCAGAAATTCTTAGATTTGCAGAGAATATCAGATAGAGTAATTTCTATTATATTAGAATGCTGTGTAAGTAAAGATGAATGCTGTCTTTTTTAGCATTTTTAAAAACATAACTCTATTGGAAAGTGCACTTTGGTAGAGCACATATGATTTTTTTATTTGGGGGGTGGGCTCCTTTGCAGGTTTGTAAGTGGCAGTCGTGATGGGACAGCACGTATTTGGCAATTTAAACGAAGAGAATGGAAGAGTATTTTGCTGGATATGGCTACTCGTCCAGCAGGGTAAGAGATGAAATTTGAAATATTACGTAGATATAGCTAGAACATTTAAAGTTGTAAAGCTATATTACAGGTTGGTGTGACTCTCAGCCTGTAAGTGTATGTATCATAAACCATGTTAAAATGTTTACTTTTCTGTAACAACTAGAGGTGCTTTTGGAGATGAAGATGTTGATTTTTATAAAATGAATTTTTGCCCTATTTGAGAAGACCTGCTGCATTAATGATTCCTTTCAGTTCAGTTTTGTTAAGAGGAGGATGAGAGTACTGTAAGAATAGCTGCAAGTTTTACTAGTTTTTTCAGAAAGCAGAACATATTATAATGTTCCGTCTGATACAGGGATGATGTGCTATATTCACTGGTTGTCTCCAGCCAAGAGAAATTATACTACACGTTGTAACTGTTATTTTGGTTTTAATATTTTATCATTTTTCTCTGTTTGTATTTGTGTGTAGTAGTCCCGGAAGGGAGAGCAAAGTAGTTAGCAGGGCATGACAGCAACAGTAAAAGATGGCGAGTGAGCAGCATGGCTCAGAGTTCCTGGATCCAGAAAGATTTAAAGCCAGTAATATTTACTCAAGGTCATCTATTACTAAGGACTTAGGAGTGCTGGAATCCTGATTTTGCTGACTCCGTGCAGTGATTTTTGCCATCGTTCTTTGTTGGTTCAAACTATTCTTAATTACCATGTTAAACAGTAGTTAGTTATCCATGTTAATAAATGTAACCTATAAGAAAATACATTTAGGTTTTTGTCATATTCGTATTTTAATAAATAATATCAGTGTAAACAAATACTGCCTCCATCACTTTCAGCCAAAACCTTCAAGGGATAGAAGATAAAATCACAAAAATGAAAGTAACTATGGTAGCATGGGATCGGCATGACAATACAGTTATAACTGCAGTTAATAACATGACTCTGAAAGTTTGGAATTCTTACACCGGTCAACTAATTCATGTCCTGATGGTGAGGAAAAAAGACTAATTTTTATTTGGTATAAACTGAAGCTGATTGTAGAATAGAATATTTTCATTAAGAAATAAAGTCTTTTGTATTATCTGAGCTCTCTTGTTGGCTGGGTAACAGGTCTTTGTGGGAGAATGGAAATAATCTTAAAATGCACTTAAACAGGTTTGCCTTAGAAATATACATCTTGCTATTTTTTTAGTATGTAGGGCTGGATCAGTAAATAATATTCTCAGGTTTCACCAAATGATAGCAAATCCCTGGACAGTGATACTAGCTCAGCTTTGTTATTATACATCGATAAATTTGAAGATTTTTACCACTTGAATAATTCTTAAAACTCATATTTTAGAAATGTTGTCCTGTTGGTGTTTGAGTTTTCTTTTTATCTTTTAATATTTGTAATGCTTTGCCACTTAAAAAATATTTCAGGGTCATGAAGATGAGGTATTTGTTCTTGAGCCACACCCGTTCGATCCAAGAGTTCTCTTTTCTGCTGGTCATGATGGAAACGTGATAGTGTGGGATCTGGCAAGAGGCGTCAAAATTCGATCTTATTTCAATATGGTAATTATCAGTCTCTTCATTTTATGGCTGTTAAAGACCTGGGGAGTTCTTGACACAGGTCCCCTGCATATCACAAAGGAAATCCATTGAAGAAAGGGTTCAGACATTGTTTCCACTTTAAGTTTTAAAAAAGAGTTATTATTTATTCCATACTTCTATTGAGATACTAAATTTAAAAGAAAATTGATATGTCTATTTCAATACCTGTATATTGTGATAACTAGTTTAGTTTTTAAAATACTTTTAATAGTGAAACTTTTATGAGAAACTCACAAGTATGAAAAGACAATATAGAGAAGAAAAATGTTTGGAAAACCATGTGAAGAAATTATAAGTAAATATTTATATTGTGTTATTGTATTTCATCAGCAGTCCTCCAGTGCAGCAGAATTTGATTCAAATATATCCATTTTAAAATTAAAGCCAAAACAACAGATATTCTTGCCTTTTATCAAGTTATGGTACATTAGGTATTTATTTGGGTTAAGCCCTTTTCCCTCCACATTTTGTTTCTTGTATAGATATTTAGCATATTTTGCTGAGTATTTGAATTGCAATGGTTTAATATCACACACAACTCATGCAGTTTCCACTAACTAGTGTATGAAGGCAAAAGCGCTCCGCTCCTCAAATGCTGCTGTTGTGTATCTAGGCATACTTCTTTTGTGTACTTCCTGTATACCAGGGCTGCCTTTCAACAAAGAAAACAAAAAGGAAGGCATGTGTTTCTACTATTTCAGCATTTTTAAATTAAAAATTAATTATAAAAACCTCTAGTAATAAATCATAAAGCAATACAATTAATAGTGTGTGGCCAGAATTATTTTGCAAAAAAAACTATTTGACAAAAAACAGTCATTTGTAAAATGTAATGGCTTGTGAAAAATTTCATAAAAGTGACACTACTTGATTGATAATCATAATAAAGTGACTTCTATGTAGTAAGCAAGCAGAATATAAAAGGAATTTTTATTAGTGAAGAAATTAACTTTAGCTGTTGTTGTGGATATGCCTTAGTGTACATAAGGTAAGATACAATTGGTCAAATTCTTATTTTTCTAAAAAGACAGTGTTAATTATTTGGGGTACAAGTGTTAGTGATAGATGGATTTCCTTAGTGATTATTTGTATAGAGAAGAATTTTTAAAAAACGAATCTTTAAATATGCTCGTAAAGAATTTTTTCTTTTCTCCTCCTCTGTCCTTGTGTTTCTGATTTGCTTCTTTTTGGAACATCTCTGCTGAATAAGAAAATAAGTCATATCTCAGTTTGCCTTTATAGCTTCAAAAGAACACAAATTGTGGGCTATACATGTTAGTTTCTCATATTTTCAAAGGTCATTGATGTATTAGTAGAGTGTTTGGAGGGAAAGTGTTCTCTCATACTTGAATATTGCTTTCACCTTTAAGTTATAAAGGTGAATTTTTCCTCATCAGGTAAGTTGATCACACTAATATTCCACATATCAGTAGATATAAAAATTGCAGCACCTTGAGATTGAAGTGACTTGCTCTTAGACCAATAAAAATTAGTGATATAACCAGGAGTAGAAGTCAGCCATATTATGTTGTATGCTCTTTGAAATTAGGTAAGGAATTAGTTACATTACTGCCTCAAAAAGTATTATTTGCTTAATAAGAGTTTTAGATAAAGCTATTTTCCTGTTCTTTCTATGAATAATAGAGAGAAAAGCCTCTAAAGGGTGGAAGAAACCAATTTTTGTAATAGTAGAACTGGATGGGTATCTATTGAATCTTCAAACTGAGAAAAACAAAACATAGACTAAAAAGGATTAAAAATATATCTTGCATTTAAAAAGCTGGAACATAAGCTACCCCTCATCACATTAAAATATAGATACTCACTTTAATTTTTTGCATGGTTTTTAATAGCTTCCAAAATTCTTCTACTTCGAAAATACTTAATACCTCATTTGGGTCTCATGAAAACCTTGTAATATAATTAGGGTAGATTTTATTGTTACTGGTTTTATGAATGCAGAAACCGTACAGAGATGAAGTGATTTGCCCTGGTTTACGTAAATCACAAAGCTATCATACGGGCATTTGGGGTTTAAACCCATGATTTTTGTCCCCTGCTAATGTGTTCTTAATGCTATCTCTAGCTGTGGTTGGTCATTACATAGCTAATTCCCCAGCTGTGTCCAGTTAGTGATATGTCCAGGGGGAAAATGTTTTCATAGTGATAGTAACTTTGAGTAGATCTTTTGAGATCTTATTATGTAGCTTGATGATTTTTCTGTCTCTTAATTTACAAGTTGCCTAAGTGCCCTACTTTTTGCTCTTCACTCCTTTGTTCACTTCATTTTTTTTTTTAATCTATAGACAGATAGAAGATAAAGCATCCAGCATTGCTATTAAGAAAATAAAAAAAAACATTTGAGGGAGAAGTAGAAGCTTGTGTTCACTGTCTGCTATCATGAATGTTGAGTTTTGGCTATAGTTATAACTATTTGGTTGTGTGTAGCTAATCAGTAAGTTTTTGAGTTACTAAAATAACATAGAAGTTGATCAAGTACAAATTCAATCCATGATATTAGATTGTACTAGTAATCATAAGTTCAATTTAATAAATACCTTTTGATCACCATGTAGAGGGATTCGTTATAGTATCTTGGATGATTTAAAGATGAATAATTCTAGTGGAATATACCCCATTTCTAGACTAGAAATTGTAAAAGTTTACACAAAGTATTGAGATTAAGTAATATTTCATTTGAGTTTTTAGATTGAAGCTTAGAAGTATTGAATAAATTCACTATTACACCTATGGCCAGAAAATAAGGAATGTAAACTGTACCTTTAAAAGAGCAAAAATTCTATATACAAATTCTTAAAAATGCAGGTTTTTATCAAGTGTATTTTGAGAGTACTGCTTTAATATTAGTCTTTTTATGATAATTGAATTTTCTACTTGAAATTTATAATGCTTTGCGAAAAGTAATGAAACCATGTAACAAATAATTATTTTATGTTAATCAGCATTTTACTGCACTTTTCTTACCTATTACAGAAGTTAAAAATCTTTAAAACATTTTTAGAATAAAAAATATATCTTCAGTGGTTTCAAAGGTTGAATGTTTTAAAAGTCCATGTTTGACGTATGGTAATTGCATTTTAATAGATTTATTAATAAAGTTAATAAATTTTAAAATATTTTGATACATTAACTTTTTATTGTAGTATGGCACGTGATATTCATCATTCAGATAAATTTTCTGATTCCTTTTTTCTTTTTCCTGTATCAAGTACAGTTTTTAAAATATTTTAGCACCACCTAAATCTGTAAACAGATTAAAAGATTTAAGATTGAGAGTTGAGATAAAAATATTTAATTTCTTGTAAGCTTACATAATCCCCTAATTCATTTCATTTCAAAATCTTATAAATTCTCAACTTGCTGGTGGTGGTGTCTAGAAAAACTGATGGGGTTATTTTCCTCATTTTTATTGCTAGCTTTCCTCTTAATAGAGGATCTGAATGATAAAAGCAGTTGGGGGTGGGTGCTGGGTTTGTTTTTGTTACTTGTAAGAAGTGTATGATGAGATGGTATAACTCAGGGTATCAAATGGGATAGACAATACATGCTCCTTGCACTCCCCTGCCCCTCTGTTGTTTCATCTTTAACTAAAAATAAAATAATGTAAACTTTTAAAAGCATTTGTTGGAAAAGCATAATATGTAAGGTGGAAGGCTAGAGCCTTTCCTTCCTCTTTTTTAATGAACCAGAGAAAGGAGCTAAAGAGAATATTGTAGAGAACGTTGTGAACATAAGATAACTTTATTCTTTAAAAAACCTAAATTCTAGGCCTTAAGCTATACTTATTTAACATTCGTCTACTAACTGTCAATTATTCATGTTTCAGCTGAATAGATCCTATATAGCTTGAGTATTCAGGGCAAAAGTTGAGTATTTTGGGATATTTTATTGAAGACTGATAGTGTATATTAAGAACTATTGATGTATAGTTGAACAAGCCCATGTTCTGTCTTTGGATGTGACAGGAGGTATCTTGTTTTGATAAGAGTTGTTCTAAGTTCTAGTTAAAAGGCTGTAAACTCCTATTAAATGCTAAGAGGCAGATAAATTATTTCGCAGAATAACTTGAAAAAGTGTGCAAACTCTCTGAACTAAAGTTGAGGGTTTTTGTATTATATTCCCCATTCCCCCAAAAGAGGTAGGCAAGTTTAGAAGTTTAATACACCCATAAATGTTCCTAAAATACAAAGTTGTTTTTTATAGCCTTTTTTCCCTTTAAATTTATCACAGTACAGCTAAGTTTTAACTACAAGTTTAATGAAATGAGTATTAACTTAATTTGAAAAGATATGAAAAGTGACTTTGAAATTTCTTAGTACTAGGCCATTTTATGATTAGGTAGAAAATAAAGATGTTTGGAGGGGGATTTGTAGCTTTCCTCGTGTCTCTGGCACTTTTGCTTTATCTTTTCTGCTCTCTTTTCTCTATTTCAATTGTTCTAGCTGTGTCTGTCTGTCTGTCTCTTTCTCTCCATATCGTTCTATTTCTGTAATGTTATTCAGAGCTCTAGTTTGTTGCCTTTTGTCTGGTTTTGATTTTAATTGAAGAGTACAGTGTCTCTGGCTAGAAAGCAATTTTACTGAATTTGATTTTTGCTTTGCTTTTGTTGTTTCATGGGTAAATTCCAAATAACAGTTTTCATTTATTTAATTAAATTTTCCTTATTTTTTATAATTGTTAACCTTTCTTTTACTTGAGATTTTAAAAAAATGTTCCAGTGTCCACTAATCCAGAACAATATATTTCTCCTTGCAACGTTCCAAACAAGCAGAGGCTGCCAATCCACCACTCAGAATTTTTGCACATGCATACTTCTGACATTAACATGTTCTCAGTGTGACCTCTAGTTTAGTTTTGGACAATTGTAGCTGCATGTATCTAGGAAAGGGAGAAAGAAGCTTGAAATAGGTGTATCTCGTATCGTGTTCTCTTGTGAATCAAGATTTCAAGACCTTGCTTTCTCTTCCTCTCTCTTCCTCCATCTCTCTTTCTCCTTTCTTTTTCTCCTTCCTTCCCTCTTTCGTTCCTTCCCTTTTATCTCATTACCTATCTATCATCATCTAACAGGATGTCATATACCTGCACTCTGTTTGTTAAAAGGATTTTTCTGATACTTCCATTCTTTGTTTCAGCCTCTCTGCATAAGAAATTACCTTCAATCTTCTGATTGTAAACTTCAGTTATTGTCATTTTCTTTCAGGTTTCTGGGGTTCTTTAGATTCTGTCTCTTTCTCATTCTATATCTTGATATCAAAAACATATCTTAATATTTGTTGCCATGAATGTGAGCTTGTCATACTATATTATATTTGGTGAATTACTTTTTTTTATGTAGTAATTTTGACATGTTCCATGAGTTGCTATCACAAGGATATTTTGAGATTTGATAGTTATAAGGGAAAGTATGTAAAATTACAGAATGTAAACATGCAGGTGAAAACATTTTGATTAGCAGATACTTGAGTGATTTTGTACATAAACACAGAACATGGGAAGAGTAGGACGTGGTCCTTCTTTTGTTTTTGTTTTTAATCCAGCTTGCAGTTAAGTTGGGGAGATAAAATATACCTGAAAAGATAAGTATGGCTAAATAGTTTGAAGTGGTAGTGTGGCATATGAGAAAAGATAATTGGTATATCTAAAAATGTAAGGATAACTTCAGGGTGGATGGTCAGAGGAGGAAGAATTGGAATTATGCCTTGAAAGATAAATAACAGTTGTGTCAGAAGATAATTTTATAAGTAAGAGGAATATTATATAAATAGCCAAATAAGAAATGTTAAGACATGTTCATAGAGTAATTTGGAAAGTTTTTCTGGAATAGACTTTGAAAAATGGGTGATAAAATGAAAAG
Source organism: Monodon monoceros (assembly GCF_005190385.1). NCBI lineage: Eukaryota > Metazoa > Chordata > Mammalia > Artiodactyla > Monodontidae > Monodon > Monodon monoceros. The sequence continues at coordinate 13,423,532 of NW_021703771.1, read as the reverse complement.
CATAAATTGAAGTGGCTTGTTGGTGCCCTCAAATTACTTGTAAACATAAAGAATAGCTAACCTAGTGGGGGTTTTGGTGAATTACTTTATATTCTAGAAACTTAAGAGAAAAATATTTTGGTTGCCAGTGGTAGTGTTTCAGGTATGAAATTGGATAGGTGGGGGAGACCTGCTTTCATCAGTGAAGTCATGATGAAACATTGTAGCGACAGGTAGTAAATTTGTGAAAGAAAAACATACATAGGACTTGGTGTTCTGTGATGATAGAAGGATTAGAGCTAGAGAGTGACAGAAAAATTTAATAAATGTGTTAAGAGTATTGAGCCTAGGTGATCTTGACAACAGTGATACTCTTAATGGAAATATGAGAGATGTGAAAGAAAACGGATTTTTTTAATATGTTTATCGTGATGTAGTGTTGGACTTTTTGTGGAAATGGACAGCCAGCACTTGGAGATAGACTACTTGGAGAGGCTAGTTGTAGAGAGAAAGAAGTGTAGTCTTCCATGTAGAAAGATGTCATGGAGATAGAGAGGACAGTGTAGAGGGCTTAAAACTAAACATTTAGAAATACAGTTGACCCTTGAACAACATTGGCTTGAGTTGTGCAGGTCCACTTACATGCGGATTTTTTCAATAGTAAATACTATAGTACTACCCAGTCCGCGGTTGGTTGAATCCACGGGATGCAGACCGTCGATACAGAGGAACTGCGTATATATGGAGGGCTGGCTATATAGTTACATGTGGATTTTTGACTGTGCAAAGGGTTGGCGCTCCTAACCTCCTTCATCATTTAAGGGTCAACCTTAGTCATGTTTAGCAGAATGGAGAAGAGATTACAATCTCCAGAAAGTGTGTTGGGAAGACACCATGCTATGTCAGAGAGGCCAAAGGAGGAGAATCAGTTTCAAGGAGGACTTGATTAATAGTATTACTTCCCTCAGAGAAATCAGAATATGGGTAAACAAAATGGTGTTAAATTTGAAGATGAGTTATTTATTTTAATAATACATTTTTCTTTTGATGAACATTAGAGTTGATTCTTCAGAATCACTTTAATATATCTACTGGTTTTATTAAGTCAGTTACAACAGTTTCCTTTTTTATATAAACTTATTTATCTTGGCACCATTTATTTTAAATAGCTATCTTCAATTCATATGTAATAATGTTACCATTAATTAAAGAATTTTCAATGTTAAAGTAAACATTTGTTTAGGAATAATCTTTTAAAGTAACTTGATGACACCTGGACTGTTGGAGTGTGGATAGCTTCCCTTAAGATATATTCTTGGTTTACACTGTTACTATAGTAGTAATTAGAAGGTGACCTAAGCATATTTTAATCATAGGTATGACAATGTCTATCTCCAGTATCTGGGGTACATTCTTAATTAAGTTTATTTTCCCCCAGGTTGATAGCTTTAAAGGTTCTTTATACATAAGACTTTCTAAGGGTAATTCTTAGCATAAATTTAGTTTCTCAGCTCTTTTATTCTTGGAATATGAATCTATCCCATAAAATTATTAGGATATTTTGAAAGGTTCCTCATTTGAAATTGTGGAGTATTTTCTAGGTGAGATACTTACTCCCTTCTAATCAGTGGTATATTTTAAAAAATGAATGAGACCCCAAAATTGACTGTGGTCATAGACTTGGAATAATTCCATAAAAGGATGATTCTGCCTAAGAAAGCCAGTTTTTTAAGCATCCTGATTTGTGTTGAGTTCCTTTAGGAGTACATACTTCTCATATTCATCTCTGTGTGTTCCTCACAATAGATGTAATTTAGACCCTATAATTTTAGTCTGTATTCTGGTGCTTTTAACATACCTCATTTTCAGATTGTCCAGTTCTTCCAAAAAAGGCTTCCTGAATATTAGGTGTTAGGATTTTAGAAGTGGGTAGGACTCTAGTGATCATTTAAATGACCTTTATCATTTCGCAGAGATATTAAGTGATTTACCCATTACTAAAGGAGAGGTCTCTTCAGTCTTAGGCGTCAGTCTTCTGTCTCCTTTAATTATTCATCTTTCTATTTCACAAGAATTATATTAGAAGTTGTGGATTGTATTCTGCCTTGAAAAGGGTACTAGTATTCTTCATTAAATATGACAATTCTGTCATCATCAAAACTCTTTAATTCATAAGTTTTTGCATTGATTTTTTTCCAAGTTCAGTGTAAACTTCTAAACTAACAAGATTGTGCTGCTCATTTCTTGGAAATATTTCTAGAATTCTTTAGTCAGTATGAGAATTTTCCTACAAAGGAGTCATTATTTTAACTTGTCTGGTCTTTTCATCTCTTACTTTAAAAAACAAAACAAAATAACCTTATAGTTGCTGAATGTATTTTTCTGTTTTCTTTTAACTCCTATTCTTCTTGAAGTTTTTACACTTATTAGTGAATATTACCTCATGGATTTTCTCAGCTTTCCTTACTGTGGTTTAGCAAGTATGAGTTTTATTATGTGGTCTTTGTTTTCATATGTCCCAAATAATGTTTAGCAAGCATACTCGATACTATTAGGGGAATAGTTCATCTAAAATTCACTGATTTTGAAAATTTGTTATTATTCATTTCTTTCTGTTTTTAAACTTACTAGAGCATGCTATAAGTACTAGCATAAGTTATGTACAATGTTAAATTTTATGTTGACTTTTTCTATTGAGCATTTAATTTTATGATAGGTTCATATACCTTTTTATCTAAATGTATTTTTTAATTGAAGTGTAGTTGATACATAATATATACGTTCATATAACTTTAATATGAATAGAAAGGATATTTTCTTCCTTTTAGTTTTTGAATGTAAATCTCATTGCTTTTTAGTTACACATGCGTACTCAAATAGTGCCTTCATTATTAAATTTTTTCTTTAAGAATTCTTAGTCATAAGTATTCTGACCCTGGTTTAAGAAGATGAAATCCCTTTCAGAGAGAAGTATTTAACTATTTTTAATGGTTGGCTTAGGTAATTGTAGCATAAATCATAAAAATAGCTAGGGTATATTTAGCTGTATAGGAAAGTAAAATATTTTCCTACTTTGATCAACTGGAAAGGCTAGACGGCATTTTGTAGTTAGGGCTGTTTATTATCTGAGGAGCTTTTTCTGAAGATAAATTTGGCATTTTACATAGTAAGGTTATGGGCACCTTTTCTAATTGGTTTGTAAGTAAAGCAGATCCATTGTCTTCTTTAATAGTTAATCCAAATAATGTACTTTCGAAATACACTTTCATATTCTCCATATAAAAGTCACTCTGGAGTTATACAGATGGCTTATACCAAGAGAATTTGTACCATCCTGCCATACTCACAGTGGCATGTGTTATTGTATAGCAACACAGTGATCTTCAATAGGATTGCTATTTTTTCTTTGCTTTTTTAGAGCTTTAGAAGTTCTGCCTCTCCCAAGTATTCTCTCAGAGATCTTCTACTAACAGTAAATGTGGCAACATTGGTAGGTAGCATGGGTATAGGGTTGATTAATCCTCACCACCACTCCCCCACCGCCACCTCCCCGAAAGAAGAATGTAGAGCAAGATGGTCTAAACATTATATAAAGGATACCATGCTTATGAACATCCATCAGACATACTTTGGCATTGCTGAGTCAGACTCTCAGATCTCTTCCTCTGTTCTACTGTATACTTAGAATTGTAAACTTAGAATAGTATTACAGTTCTGGGAGCATTTATTATATTAGATTTATAAAGTAGTTGGGGTTTCTTTGTTTTTTTTCTCTGTCTTTTGTGAAATTTTGAATGAATTGAGGTAAATAAAACATCTAACAACACATGGCTAAGACACTTTTAATTCTTTGGTCTTGAGTTTTTTATGTAAAATTCCATATAGAGCTAAACTTTGTTCGTGTGATTAGGTATTATAACAGTTCATGTAACTTTTTATTTCCCTAGACAACACTGAAAAATAGAGATGTGAATCCTGACATTTCGCTTATATTCTTTCGTTTTTGGAAAATACGAAGCTATATAGCTACTAATGCCCTTAGGTTAATCTAGAGAAGTAGTTCTTTCTTGTTTCTGAACAGTTTTAAAGTAGACTTGGAATCAGTTCCCTTTCTCTGTTATCTTATCCTCCAACTTTCTTCACAACCAAGAAATGATCCTGTTTCACTTACTCATTTTCTTGCTTTTATGTTATGTCTTTTAGTGTATTAGACGTTAGATTGCTTCACCAGTTTTCTTTCATGTGATTAAATTTTAAGGAAATTTATTCTTATTTCTTTTCCATTATTATCACCGTTCAAAACAGCATTAATAACCTGTGTGCTCATTCCTTCTTTTCAACAAGCCAAAGGAAAAATTAGTTTACTTTTTGAGGTAATCCCATTTGTGGTACTATATAAACTTCTTAGGCAGAGCCCTTTCTTTTAGAACAACATTTTCTCTTTTGACCAAAATGCAAACCTTCCTTGAAAAATCAACTATTCTTCAAAGTTTTAATTTCACTTCTGTACTTGGTGAACTGTACATTCATCCCTGTGCCATATTTTTAACACTAAAGAAAGAAAATTACCACTTCTCTCTTTTCCAAGCATTTACTGGGATATTGGGATATTACTAATAAAACCAATTTGTTCTAGATCAGTGGATACCGGAACAGAGAGGAGGTATTTCTTACCTGATAATGTGTGTGTGTTCCGATTCTGCTAATCCAGAAATCCAGTCACATTTGTTGAAAATCATCCTTAGTTGTTATTTGTTAGGGAGTCAACTCCCTATTTTAGTTGTTTTCTGAAATTCAGTCCCTAGTTGTGCTTTAGATAGGGTAGAATTTTTACCTCTTTCAGAACACTGCTAAAGAAGTTTTCAACTGGAACATAGTCTGAAGAAGCACTGAGAGCAAAAAAATTCAGAGTGGTGATTGGCCACCTCTGTTTGATTGACAGGTTGCAGGGAGAAACCCATTCGTTCTGGATTAATGGAACTGGAAAACAGAAAACAATTATCAGGTAAAAAAAACCTTTTCTTTAACCTTTGAAATTCACCATTTAAAAAATCAGTCAGACCATCAAGGGAATTTATTACCAAGAAGAAAAATTTAGTGTCTTGTGAGCAGTGATCTCTGGCTATTACTTCAAGAGTTACCAAAAAATTGCTACAGTTACTCCACATTGTCAGCCTTTGCTGAAAGGGCTTGATTAAATGCAGATGAGATGGACTGTAAGGTGCAATTTCATTTTAAATCCGGGTTACAGACATGAAGCAGAACTGTGGGTGGGGGAGAATGGTGGTGTTTTATTTCCTGACTTGTGTCTGGTCTATGGATAAAGATAATACGTTGTTTTTCAAGGCTTTTAATCTGGCACTTTTCATGAATATTCACAAATTTTGTTACTATACTGTGTTTGTTATATCTTCACTTCATTAGGATATATACTTACATATCTTTTATCATAGAATTTTAGTAACAATAGTGACCAGCCAGTTCTTTATATTTTAATGGCAGTTTTCTGATTGTTGGTTAAATACATTTCAGATTGAAGGCCAAGGACATGGTGCAGTATTTGACTGCAAATGCTCTCCTGATGGGCAGCATTTTGCATGCACAGACTCTCATGGACATCTTTTAATTTTTGGCTTTGGCTCCAGTAGCAAATATGACAAGGTAGAGTACGATGACTGTATATCTACTCCTTATAGTTGTTTGTTTGTTTTTAAATCCATAGATGTTTAGGGGTTGTATTTTGGGGAGGGAAGTGATAATTTTATATTTCAGAAGAAATAACCTTTTACTTAGCCTGCTAGAAAGGTCTAGATTGCAGTTCTTAGGTTGGGGTATATAAGATGGGTGTTGGAGATGTCCATAGAGGGATTTGTTGAAATTCTGTAAAATGTTTTACTTATATGGAGAATATGCATTTGTCTGCGGTACAATTCTGTGGCTTTTATGTGGTTCTCAAAAAAATGTATGGCCTGGGCTTCCCTGGTGGCGCAGTGGTTGAGAGTCCGCCTGCCAATTCAGGGGACACGGGTTCATGCCCCGGTCCGGGAAGATCCCGCATGCCGTGGAGCGGCTTGGCCCATGAGCCATGGCCGCTGAGCCTGCGCATCCGGAACCTGTGCTCTGCAACGGGAGAGGCCACAGCAGTGAGAGGCCCGTGTACTGCAGCAAAAGAAAAGAAAAAAAAAAAAAAAGTAAAAAATGTATGGCCTACTGTGATGGTAGTTAATATTTTTAAATATTAAAGGCCCTATCTGAGATTAGTGACTAAAAGATTTAAATTGTTTATCTGTGGTAGAGTTGTTTAAAAGGTTATCATAGTAAAAACTGAAGCGTTCAGGTTTAAGAAATTCCAAATTAAATGATAAAATTTAAAGTTACAGATGTGTCAGGTATGAGTTCGTGTTAATAATTTTTATATTCAGAAATTTTAGAGAAAATGCTTATTCTCCTAGAAAATCATGTCGTTAATTTTTTATATTATTATTATATAAACCATGCTTACTGTATACTTACGGATTTTCTTAAATTGTATGAGTGGTTTCATTAAAGAGTTTAATTCAGAGAATAAATTGATTTCTCGTTGCAAAGTGCTAAAACAAATAATTACCATATTTAGTAATTTTAAAGACAAGATAAAGCATGATAGCCCTGGGACAGTAAAAGTACTGCTGAAAGATTTACGCCTAGATTTAATTTTACCATTTAATTTGAAATTATGTAACTTACTTTTAATGTTTTTTTTATGAATACAGTCTCTTTCTATTCCAGGGAAACTTTAAAGCAGCTACTTTTTTTTTAACATCTTTATTGGAGTATAATTGCTTTACAATGGTGTGTTAGTTTCTGCTTTATAACAAAGTGAATCAGTTATACATATACATATATCCCCATATCTCTTCCCTCTTGCATCTCCCTCCCTCCCACCCGCCCTATCCCACCCCTCTACGTGATCTCCCTGTGCTATGCGGCTGCTTCCCACTAGCTATTTTACATTTGGTAATGTATGTATGTCCATGCCACTCTCTCACTTTGTCCCAGTTTACCTTTCCCCCACCCCGTATCCTCAAGTCAAAGCAGCTACTTTTCTAATCGTAAAATTTAATGTAGAACATACAAAGATTTACTTACAGTTAATTCAAGAAAATAATATTCTTTTATATTATTGTTTAATACCATGATTTATATTAAAATGTTTGCCTTCCATTAGAAATCTATAATGATAAATTTTTCTTTGTCCATTCTTTTATGGGCCTTTCTTTTTATAGATAGCAGATCAAATGTTCTTTCACAGTGATTATCGGCCCCTTATCCGTGATGCCAACAATTTTGTATTAGATGAACAGACACAGCAAGCACCTCATCTGATGCCGCCGCCTTTTTTGGTTGATGTCGATGGTAACCCTCATCCATCAAGATATCAGAGATTAGTTCCTGGTCGTGAAAATTGCAGGGAGGAGCAACTCATCCCTCAGATGGGGGTAACTTCCTCAGGTAAATGCTCATTTTAATTCCATGCTAAATTTTCCTTTTCCTATTGAAATCTTATAAAATTGATAATTGGGTAGAACTTTGTTTTTAATTGTTTTGAACAGATGAGAAGTAAAATGATTTTTATAATTCTCTAAAGTTCTTTGAATAATGCTTAAGTATTGCAAGACAGTTAAGAAGCATTGGAGGTTTAAAGCAATAATTTTGGTCTATATCTATTTATAACCTTCTGAGGACTAATAGGGTAAGTCTATATTTGGTATGAGATGAGTCAGTTCATTTATTTATTCATTCAGTAACATACATTGTGAATCTCCTCTGTCACTGACACTTGCTAAGCTGTGGTATTCAGCAGTGAACTAAACAAATGCAATCCTTGCTCTCGTGGAGTGAGTTAGATTACTAAACAGTTATAAACAAATACATAGTTAAAAATTATGAATAATTATTAAAGCAAATAATAGTATGATGTGAGAGAGAGAATAAAACTAGATAGCCTAGGGGACTTCCCTGGTGGTCCAGTGGCTAAGACTCTGCTTTCCCAATGCAGGGGGCCTGGGTTCAATCCCTGGTCAGGGAACTAGATCCCACATGCCACAACTAAGAGTTCGCATGTGGCAACTGAAAGCTCCTGCATGTGACAAACGAAGATCCCATCCTGCATGCCGCAACTAAGACTTGGCACAGCCAAATAAATAAATAAATATTAAAAATAAATAAAAGACTAGATAGCCTGTTCATGTTAACGATTGTTTTAAGAAGTGATCAACTTTTAAAAGTTTAAGGAAAGTTAAGATAGGAATGAAAAGTGTTGCTGTTTTGGAGGGTGAAGTAATGGAGGGTGAAAGTTGAATTAGTTGAAGAATCGAATGGGAGTTGAAATGGAGACAAGGTCTACAGGCTTCTTCCCTGCTTTTGGCAAGAAGAACAGCACTAATTTATTAAGTGAAAATAAATGGAAGGACTGTAAAGAAAGTTAAACCAGTTTTGCAATTATGAATCTTTGTTATATTTTAGACTAGAAAAATGTTTATGAAAACAGTTTAGGTTCTCAACTAGCATAAATGGACAAAACTTCTAAGTAGATGTGAAGGACATTATGGGATGTAATATATAATGAGTTAACTTTTAAATAATGAATTTAGAATCTGTAAGCAGCACAGAAAAATCAATTATCTCATTTTCTTAAAGGATTGGGCATGTGAAATTATAATAAAGAATCTAGAGTATGTGAAACTAAAATGTTTCAGTACGTGGACACAGCATGAACTCAATCCGAGAAAAGGCAGGATTTGAGAAATCTAGGCAGGCATTCAGATTAGAGAATTCACAATTGTTAGAGAAGTCTTGGTCATAGGACTGAAATTAAGATAAATGTCTTCATTCCCTTAGTGGAGAACTGGCAAGAATCAGATCTTTCCCAGGTCTAGTCAGGTACCTAAGCTGGGATTTCAGGCACAGGGAAATAAGAAAAGGACTCATTTATTAAAATATCAGTGCTATTTAATTATCGTGATTATTCTTCCCTTCATTTAACAGTTTTTAAAGGGCTTTCATAAATAACACTCATTTAATCCTTTTATCTGTGGTGTCCCAATTCTAAAAATTGAGAAAATGAAAATTTAACATTATGTCTTGTTCAAGTTAAAGTACACGGAATCGTAGGGACTCACATCCAGCTCTGACTCCCAGTCCATTGTTCTTTCTTCCATGCCAAGCTGCCCTTAGAGTAACAAGTGGACTTGATCTTGAAAATGAAATAGACACCAGTTATAGTATCGGGCTACAAGAGAACCCAGAGCAATAATTATGGCTTCAGAGTGAGTCACAGAATTTTTAAGTGTTCTAGTAGCTCACAGAATTCAGGGTAAATATCATTTCCTTCGTTATTTTAGACTTGCCAGGTACAAAAATAGAACAAAAGAAAAATACTTTTTGAAAAAATTTTAGCATCATTTCTAATTATGTTTCTATTTGCAAATCTAGATCTGTAGGAAAATTTATTTGGGGAAATAGAGTTAGGTAAACATACATGTTGGATATTGTAATAAGTTGGTTTGAGTGCAGTTTTGTTATATCTACACTGAACAATACACTTTAAATGTTTTCTCAGTTGTAAACTTGAGCTGTGTCAGATTCAAACATGAGATGTTTTCTCACCAGTATACCAGGAAAGAGGCGTCCATAGGCATTTTAATTTTTACCTCTGTTCACTTTTACCACTTTGTAGCTTTGTGACCTTGGTCAAGTTATTTTATCTCATTGAATTTTAGTTTTCTCTTATAAAATGCAATAACCTTATGTGCTTATTAATACATGTAATTTCCTCTTTTCTTATACCTTCATACTACTACTACTTCGTTTCAGAATATACTTTGTATCTTTCTAACCCACTCTAAAAGTCTGATCGCATCAAGTCCTTGCTTACATTCCCACACACCCAATATTAATTGCTGTTTTCTCTCCTCTTGTGGCAATGCCTTTCATATATCTCATAACATAACATTTTCTTATTTGTTCAGCAGGATTGAGCATCTTTATATGCCTAGCATTGTTCTAGATTTAGAATTAGAATATTAAGATGGATAAGAAAATTCATGCTTTTGAAGAACTAATAAGTAGTGGGCTTCCTTTCTATATTGGGCTGAGTACTAAGGTATGTACACAGTCAGTCCTCCGTATTCCTGGATTCAGCATCTGTGGAGTCAGCCAACCCCGTATAGAAGATATTCGGGAAGAAAACCCCAGAAAGTTCCAAAAAGCTAAACTTGAATTTGCTACTTGCAGGGAACTATTTACATAGCATTTTCTATTACATAGCATTGTATTATGTGTTTCAGGGGTAGTCTGGAAAGATTTCACATAGGAAATATGGAGATGCCATTTCTCTTGGTGCTTGAAGGATGTTAGCATTTATCACATTTGTACTTGAAGTGGTCAAAAGCTCCAAAGCGTAAAGGTGTATATCCTATTACGAGAGTAAAAGAGTCAGGTAGTCTCATATCACTGGTGTGGGTGAGAATTGATGTTGGAGGAAAAGCAGGATGGGTTAAAATACACCAAGTTCCTCCCTACTTCAGAGCTTTTGTATTAGCTCTTACCTTCTGTCCAGAGTGTATTTCTAGCTCTTCACATGGGTGACTAATTCTTTTTTTTCTTCAAGTCTCACTCAAATGCTTCCTTTTCAAAGTGGGCTTCTTTGACTTTTCTGACTCACCATAGGTAGTTCCCATTTCTCTTCTTCCCCATTTTCTCTATCTCATCACCTTCTTTATGTTGACAACATTTTTTCCCAATCTTCATTTGTGTATGGGTTTATCATTCAGTTTCCCCATTAGAACGTTAGCTCCCTGATGGTCAGGGACCGTGATGTATCTTGTTCACCACTGGATCCTCAGTTTCTTGGTGTAGTTCCTAATACATAATGGGCACTCAAGAATTTGTTGAATGAAGCAGTAAAGCTTTTTGAGAAAGTGGGTAATCAGATTTGCCTTTTTTAAAAGAAGATCTAAGATGAAATCCTTCTTTTGCCACTTACTAGATATATGACTTTGAATAGTTATTTTGATTTTCTTATCTATAAAGTAGAATTAATAATACCCATGGGATTGTGGTATTGTAATGATTATATGAGTACCTGAATCATGGTAAACACTAAGTAAAAGTTATGTCATCATCATCATCGTTATTTTTAATGAAGATTGAAGGGGGCATGTTTCCTTTTTTTTTTCTCTCTCTCTCTCCCGTCATTCACAGTTGCTCATTTTAGGTCTTTTACTCAAGCAAAATTAATGTTTAATTATGGACTCAAAGTGAGGTTGATAAGTAACATGGTTTGAAATATCCTTAGCATTTTTGTGGTTTACATAGGACTGAACCAAGTTTTAAGTCAGCAAGCAAACCAGGAGATCAGCCCACTGGACAGTATGATTCAAAGACTACAACAGGAGCAAGACCTGAGACGTTCTGGTGAAGCAGGTATCAGTAATACCAGCCGTTTAAGTAGAGGTAAGCAGTGATTCTTAAGTGAAATATTTAAAAAATTGAAGCAGTCTAAACCTACAGCAGTAGAGAAGCAATTAAACAAATATGGTAAATCCATTATGTGAAATATTAGGCTGCCAAAATGATCATGGTCTTGAAGAATATTTAATGACCTAAAAAAATATTCTTAATATAAGGTTTCACACTATGGACAATGAGTTTATTAATGTATATATTCTTCCAGATCTCGTATAATAAACATGAATAATTTAGAAAAATGTTAAAAATAAATTTATTCAATAATTTATGGAATACATTCAAAGCCACATTCTCGAACATCTCACCATCCTTAATGTTGTATATTATTAAACTTTAGAGAAAATTTATGAACCATAAATGTCCTTGGGTTTGTGTCTGTTTTTGCTTCTTATATAGTTTTCCCAAAAATACACAGTGGGCAATTTTTTTAAAAGTAATATTAGGTTTTACATCTTTGGAGCTTAACAGTCCATAGTCATGATTCATTAACTTATCTAGTCAACTGAATAGCCATGTTCTGTTTTCATTAAGCTTTTGCTTGTGGTTTAGCTCCGAATTTGGTGATGTGATTATTTGCCACAGCGCTGTGAAGTTTCATGTGGAAGACAGTATGGATTTTTTTCCCCCTGGTGTGTTTGTGTGTGTGTGTGTGTGTGTGTTTCCTGTTAGAAGCTAATGGAGAAGTGTCTCTAAATAGAACTTACTTACTTACTTACTGATTATTTGCCACAGCACTATGAAGTTTCATGTGGAAGACAGTATGGATTTTTTCCCCTGGTGTGTTTGTGTGTGTGTGTGTGTGTGTGTGTTTCCTGTTAGAAGCTAATGGAGAAGTGTGTCTAAATAGAACTTACTGTATTAATTTTTTCACTTAGGCTCTACAAGTTCTACCTCAGAGGTTCATTCACCACCTAATGTAGGACTAAGGCGTAGTGGTCAAATCGAAGGTGTACGGCAAATGCATAGTAATGCACCAAGAAGTGAAATAGCCACAGAGCGGGATCTTGTAGCTTGGAGTCGAAGGGTGGTAGTACCTGAACTATCAGCTGGTGTAGCCAGGTAAGGAAGGGGAATTATGAATTTTTATGTACCACAGTTGTTTGTATTCATTTTGAATTACGGTCTTCAGAGTACCTTTTTAGCTCTAATTTGTTTTAAATTTATCTGCAGAGCTAATGTTTTAAACTATTCATGACTCTGGAGAAAAGTTAAATTTCAGTATATGTCCCTTTCTAGGATGATTCATGTAAATGATATGGGGGGAGTGTTAAGGTGAATGGGGGGGAATTATAAATTTGGCTTGAACAAATATGAGATTTTACTGAGTAGCATATTTAAATCTTAGTTTGTCTTGTTTAACTGTATCTTAAAACACATTCATAGTTTGTTATAATTTATTTTTCTGTGGATTTTACGAATCATTCACACCACATCATTCAGAGGCATAGTGAAAATACATTATTTACTGGTAATAGATTATATAAGTATTTTTAAATATTTTTTATACTTAAAAGTATACATATGTAAATTAAAAAGTATTAATTTATGTAATCCTATTCTAAAGGTCATTGCTATGAGGGACATTTATATCCAATTCCTTTTGATTCTTTATTAATGAAATACTCATGAATGAGGTCCATATGAGCCCCAACTAATACTGACTATATATTATAATACTGTACTATAACAAAAAACATAGGAAGATGAAATTTGATTTTAGGATTTCCTAGTTCTTAAAAGATAAGAGTAATTATATGATTAAAAATATTTGTAATCTGAATGTTTATATATATTATGCTTTTTTGATCGGACAACACTCAAATTTGTGTTAGGTTTTAGGATTATACACCTAAAGCTTGAATTTGAACCATAACTTTATCTGATGACAAATATACCCAGATGTTCTTTAGCTGTGTTCCTGTCTACTTTTTAATTCTAATGTTAAGGTTTGAAGAGGGTGCAATAAATAATACCCATCATTTTAAAAATAGTTCTGAAGGAGTAAAAAATAACACAAAAGAGTAAGACAGGAAATGAGCATATTTTATTATTCATACGGCTGTGAAGAACGTGACTTTTATCTGCATGAACGTGTGCTTCCTAATACTGAACCCCAGCGAAAGGTACCACTGGGCCACGGTATTTCTCCCCATGTGAGGCAGCTGGTTTGCTTCTTTAAAGTGCAGAGAAGAATGTATACATGGCAAACAGGGCATAGAACTGGGCCATGCTAAGCTGGATTTTCCTTCTAGAGCATCCTAATTAATTAGTTCACTCCTCCTCCCCTAGACAAGAATGAGTAAGGAGGTGAAAAGCGTCCAGGAGTGGGTTGCTCGTTGGTGGTGGAGGTCCCTGCACATGGAACAGTGGGGAAGATTTGTTTCTCTCCAGATATTCGTCACCTTTTTATCTCTCTTTCTTTGAGCTTGACCATTGAGCGTATGGTCCAGCGAGGCTGTGGCCATTACTTCAAAGGGTATTCGGCCTTCCTGGAGCTTTGCATTAAAATTAAATCCAATCCCATAGCCAACAAAGGATTAATATCTATTATATATAAAGAACTCTCAAAACTCAGCAGTAAACAAAGCAATCCAATTAGAAAATTGGGCAAAAGCTATGAACAGACATTTCATCAAAGAGTATATACAGATGGCAAATAAGCACATGAAAAGATACTCAACATCATTAGCCATTAGTGAAACGCAAATTAAAACTTCAGTGAAATAATCTATGTACCTATCAGAATGGCTGAAATACAATGACAGCACCAAATGCTGGGAAGGGTGTGGAGAAACTGGATCCCTCATGCATTACTGGTGGGAATGTAAAATGGTGCAGCCACTCCGGAAAAGAGTTTGGCATCTTTTTAAAAACCTAAACATAGGACTATCATATGATCCATTGATTGCACTGTTTGGGGATTTATCCCAAAGAATTAAACTTATTTTCACACAAAAACCTGTACACAAATGTGTAGCAGCTTTATTCGTAATAGCCAAAACCTAGAAACAACCCAGATGTCCTTCAGTGGGTGTATGATTAAACAAACTATGGTATTTCCACACCATAGAGTAAGACTGCATTAAACAGGAACAACCTGTTGATACACAACTTGATTGAATCTTCAGGGAATTACGGTGAGAACCAGTCTCAAAGGTTATGTATTAATCCATTTATGGACTACTCTTGAAATGACCAAAGTATAGAGATGGAGAACAGATTAGTGGTTGGTAGACATTGTGAAGAGGAAGGGCTGAGGAGGAGAAGAAGGTGGCTATGATCATTAAAAGGGCACCGCAAGGGACCTTTGTGGTAATGGAAATGTTCTTTCTGTATCTTCACTGGGCCAATGGATACACAAACGTACACATGTGATAAACTCGGAGAGAACTAAATACAAACACACACACGAGTGGAAGTAAAACTGGGGAGCTCTGAATATCAGTGGGTAGTATCAATATCCAGATCCAGGTTATGATGTTGTATTACAGTTGTGCAAGATATTACCATTGGGGGAAGCTAGGTAAAGGATACAAGGAACCTCTTTGTATTATTTCTTAGAACTGTATGTGAACCTACAGTTATCTCAATAAAAAAGTTTAATTAAAAAAAAACAAATTAAGAACAAACAAAATTAAATCCAAGGGCATTCTTTTCACAAGATTCAAGTTCACTCATTTCCATTCAGAATCTTGACCAGCCTCATTAGAGATTCTGCAATTAAGTATAAAATGACAACATTGATATACCCAAGTAATAAAATGTCAACATTATAGAGCTCTTCCAGGTTCGAATATTAACTCCCTTCCAACTGTGATATCTCCAGGGAAAAATTAAAGTTCAAAGATTAAATACGCTTCCAGTTCAAAAACCTTAAAGTTTTAAGGAATTAAAATTTTTTAAGAATTCTCTTGTCCTTGTGAGTTCAGGTTCCATGAAGTTAAAGTTCACAGTTAATGTTCCTCAAAACTTCTGTTGCTCAAATTCAGCTTGATACCTGAATAGAGTTGAAGTTTTTTCAGTGGCTGAAGCCCGACCTGCCTTTCACTGGAGAGAATGTAGTTCTTTCAGGGCTTCGGGAGTTAATGTTAGTTCTACCTCAAGGGTCTGTTGTGCCTTATTATTTTTTTTTAAATTCCAGCTATCTGTATTGCACATAAGATTATCACAGCGTAAGCCCAACACTGACATAAGTTTTGAAGAATAAATAAATTCTGTTTTTAATCCTTGGAGCAGTTACCTTAGGAGTAACCGTGTTCCCAGATCCTAAAACTTTATTTGCCAAAGACTATAGTAGAAACGGTAGTATCTAGTTCAAGTGGACAGAGTCTGTCTTTCCAGTATTCCAGTCATTTAATGCTCAATGTCCAGAGCTCACAATCTATGAAATTAAACTCAGAAATCTTTATCACATGCCTCATCTGAAAAGAAGGCATCAGGAGTAACATCCCCTCGCTGATACCTAACATTCCCTTTGGGGAGAAATCAGTTATAAACATTACAGATTATATATGGCTTTTAATTCTCTTTCAGTAGGCAAGAAGAATGGAGAACTGCAAAGGGAGAAGAAGAAATAAAGACTTACAGATCAGAAGAGAAAAGAAAACACTTCACAGTTCCAAAAGAGAATAAAATGCCCACTGTCTCCAAGGTAAATAGTAATTACTTAGATGTTTAATATTTGCTTCATAAGTACAGTGACCATTTTGTAATTAAAGGCCTTTTTGTAATTAAACATGTTAATATTGTAGACAGGATATTTAACTAATGAAATAAAGTTAACATAGCTAATTCTCGATTATCTTTGGATTATCTTTAAATCTTTAATATTACATTTCCTACTTTCTGGCATACCTTTTCCCCAAATGCCAATTGTAATATGCCTGTTAAATCTAATAAATTACACCTTAAGCCTAAGCAAGATCTTTTTTTTAGTTCTGCCATTGGTGGCACACTGTAAAACAGTGTTCTGGTTTTATTTTGTCCTACACTTTTTTTTTTTTTTTTTTTTTTTTACTGTTTTGCACCTATTTGTTATTGCAGGTAATTAAGACAGCTGTGCTGCTATAAATAATAGTTCTCATTTTCTCCATTAAGATAGGTAAATTGTCCCTACTAGTTTGCCTTGTTGGTTTGTCTGTCATCCTACTCTGGAAAAACTTTTCAGTCCAGTGGATTTCAACTGGTTATGCCCTAATCTGGGAGAGATATGTACTTAACCTTCTTGAGTGTCAAGGGTTGACTGGTCGGTCTCTAGACCCAGCTTTGTGCTCCTTCCTCTTATTTGAGTTCCTCAGACCTTCTAAAGTAGTTTCCTTTATTATAGCTACCTTTTCTGTTTTGTGACTCTTCAAAGGACTCAAGTAGTCCTTTGCAATTATTTTATGTTTTCCTTTACTAAGGGTATCATACCTTGGCATCAGTAGGACCCTACACTGCTACAGTTTCTGTTAGTATAATCTGAAATAATCTTTTCATTTTTAGGTTTTTGTTGTTGGTGGTGGTGGTGGTTTTTTTCATGGTGGCTGGAAAGCATACCCTTTTTTTGGTATCCTTGGCTCTGAATCCAAGGATGTGGGGACATAATTCATATAATGATTGTGAGCTTCTATTGGCTGCCACTTTTATGGATGGAATATGGTAATATCTGTAAAAATTAAAAGGATGTGCTTATCTTTTAATCCAGTAGTGGTACTTCGAAGACTCTTTTTTTAGAAAGAAAAGCATTGATGTGAATGTATGTACTTGTGTCTGCATGCAGATATTTATAGTGTCTCTGGTGGCAAAAACTGGAATAACTTTAGTGTTTATTGGTGGACGAAAGGTAGGATGTCATGACATATATATACCCATGGAATACTCTACAGCTTTTTAAAGAAATGAGTTAGAGCTCACTCCGTTGCCTTGGAGAAACGTTCATGATGTATTTGTTAAGTGAAAAAAAGCAAGTGGGACAGTAGTGTTTATAACATACAAAAAACATTTGTTTTTCAAATTTTATGAGACTGGAGAAAGGTTTGAAAGCACCTCCTGTTGATAATCACAGATGCAGAAGTTATGAGATGCTACCTTTCATCTCAGAGTTGCATTATTTTTTTTCCTCTAATAGTAGCGGGTACTAACTGTGCAGGGGGGTTGTATAAATTAATACAAAAAAAACTGTTTAGAAAGCAATTATAAAGTTGATTTTTGATAATAGGTTTGGTCCCCAAATTATAGTGCCTTAAATTTACTTAATTTCTCTTAAATATTTATTTATTCCCCTTGAGGGAAATGTATTTCTCTCAGATTTAAAAGCCTCGGTAGGTGGTCAAGATCTGGTTTGATGCCCTCTGTGTTGAGAACTGAAGCTCTTTAAATATTTCTGATTTTCTTATGTGTGAATTAGACTTCATGCCTCAAGATGTCAGCATTTTCATATAAGGCTGCAAGATGGAAGACCATATCAGTGAGGAAGGTGCAGAGGGTACATATGCTCCTGAGGAAGGTTTTTTGAAGTTGTTCTGCAACATTGTGCCAGATATCCCATTGACCAGAATTTAGTCACATGAAATTCTGACAATGAAAATTTCATTTTCTGTGCAAGAAGCGGGGAACAGATGTTGGTTGACAACCAGCTTTTTCTTACGCATTATACATTAAGGCATTAAAAACATGTTCTTTGACTTGGAATTTATTCTAATGAAATGCAAAATTGTGGATAAAGCTTTACAAAATGAAACAAAAAGCAATTTTTAGTGAAATAGATTTGTGTAGATAAATAATATTTAAATGAAAGAAGCAAGATCCATTACATTCTTAACAATAAATTACTCAAAGCTTATGAGATTATAGTTGGATATTATTTCCTTTTTTACATATTTTCCCAAATTTTTACAAAATTACAGAACCCTTCAGTAATTCTTTTAGAGAGAATCTGTGTGGAGTAAATCTTGTATCCTTGTATGTGAAAATGTCTTTTATTTCACTTGGCTTTTACAAGTTAACAGCCCCAGCAAGAGTAGAGGTAAAGTGCAGGGAAGAAGTGACAAGACTGGGGAGGGAACTGGAGAGTGGAGGTGATGGAGAGACAGAGACTGGTTGAACTCAGGTTTGCAGTATTATAGGTCTTGAGGTACACAGCCCCATCTCCCCATACACATACAGACTCTTTTTTAGGAGACAGGGCAAGACCTAGATTTTTTCTTTTTCCCTCCCTTCCCAAGTGCCACCCAATACACTTGTGAAACCAGAGCCAAACATACTCAGATATTCAACACAGCATATTATTCTGAGAGAGATAAGAGAGGATATTGGAAACATGATGTAGCAGCAAGCTGTTTTGGAGAGGGTTCTGTTGGAGAAATTGGGATGAAACATCTTGTCTTTGAAATGGAGAACTCAATGGATGGGTTGAATAGAGGAATACAAAACACTGAAAAATAAGTTAACAAGCTGGAATGTCAAGTTGAAGAACTCTTCAGAATGCATCAACAAGGGATAAATTGATGGAGAGAATGAGGGAAATGTGAAAAACATGTATGTGTATGTTTATGTAATGTGTATGTTGTATACACAGAGAGATTAGAAGTACATAGTAAAAAAAAAAAAGCTTTATTTGGTAAGAGTCTTCAAAGAAGAAAAAATATACAGAGGGAGAAAAGAGTTGGAAAAATGATCCAGAATTTCCTAGAATTAATCTCTAGCTGAGCAAATGCATAGCATGCCAACTAGAATAAGGAAAAAAGAATACAAAATTAAAAAATTTAAAACCTCAATTAAGCACATTATAGTAAGATTTGAAAATATCTAAAACAGAGAGTATTCTGAAAGTTTCTGGAGAGAAAAAGGGAACCACATGAACTTGAACTTGACTGATATTAGACTTTGTTTGTTGTTAACAAAATGGATTCCACTGAGCACCCTACAGCCAGAAGAGTTAAGAGGAAATTAAAGAATCAACACCCACATTAGGAAAATTGTCTGCAACCCCAACACAGTCGTGTTTTTGCTGATTTCTTACTGGAATGGTGACAACGTGCTGGAGCCAAGTGCTAATGTGCGGTGGTTCAAGGGGTGGAAAGTCACCCGTAAGGATGGCACTGCCAGTGGAACCATGCGGCTTAAAACTCTGAATGGCATCCTGCCACCGACTTGTCTAATGGACAAGCCCTTGGTGCCTGCCCCTCCAGGTAGTGTTGGTACTGTCCCTGTGGGCCAGTTGCAGACTGGGGTTCTCAAATCTGGCATGTGATCACCTTTGCTTCAGCCGTCATTACAGCTGAAGTTTAAAAAAAAAACAGTCTGTTGAAGTGCACGTGAAGCCTTGGATGAAGCTCTTCTGAGACAATGTAGACCTCAGTGTCAAGAACGTGTCTGTCAGAGCTGCTAGCCATAATAGCTTTGTGGTTCCTGACAGCAAAAATAACCCATGAATGATGGAAGCAGCCAGCTTCACAGCTCAAATGATTATCCTGAGCCATCCAAGCTAAGTCAGTGCTGGCTGTGCACCCGTTCTGGATTGTACCACAGCTCAGCTCACACAGCTTGCAGGGTTGCTGACCTGAAGGAGAAGATTGGTCACTGTTCTGGGAAGGGGCTTCTGGAAGATGGCCTCAAATTCTTGAAAGGTGGTGGTGCTGCCTGCCACTGTTAGGTTCCTGGCAAGCCCCCTTGTGTGTTGAGAGCTCCTCTGACTGTCGCTTTGCTGTTCGTGACATGTAGACAGGCAGTTGCTATCGGTGTCGTCAGATCAGTGGACAAGAAGGCAGCTGGAGCTGGCAAGGTCACCATGTCTGCCCAGAAAGCTCAGAAGGCTAAATGAATATTATCGCCAGTACCGGGCACCCCAGTCTTAACCAGTGGTGGAAGAACTGTCTCAGGACTGTTTGTCTCGATCAGCCATTTAAGCTGAATAGTAAAAGACTGATTGATAACAATGCATCATAAAACCTTGAAGAAACAGAGAATGTTTTGTGGACCATTTGTTTTTCTGTATGTGGCAGTTTTAACTTACTAGTTTTTAAATCAGTACTTTTTAATGGAAACAACTTGACCAGAAATCTGTCACAGAATTTTGAGATCCATTAAAACAAAGTTAATGAGAAGAGAGAAAAAAAAAAGTGAGGATATAACTATAGGTTCAAAGGACTGAGGATATAACTAATAGGTTCAAAATTATTTTCTGTCCACACTTTAAAGATAGTGTTCCTTTTTCTTATTGTATGATTTATTGCATGATATGTTGTATATATAAGTCTGATGTCAGTCTCTTTTTTCAAAGGTAATTTTTAGTATTTTCCTTCTATTTTTTTATATTCACAAGTTGGGGTTTTTTTTTTCAGGTGTAAATTCTTTTTGTTTAGTTTTTTCCATCATATAACCATGTTGGACTTTCAGTTATTTTGATCAGTCTTAGTTGTTTTCTCATCTGCTGAAGAAGACTTTTCTCACATTTGCCTGCAGCAGAAGAGAGAGCTAGTCACCTGGTATCCAAGTCTCATAGTGATCGGTTAGCTTTGTGATCACCATTTTGTTTTCTAGTTTGCCTCTGCCTTATTATGTATGCCTCCCAGTCTGTGGTCCTCTTTCTTATATCTGTTCTATAGGTTTGGCGTAGGTACAGGAGAGTTCAGTGTTAGGCTTAGTCTGTTATTATGAATCCTCATCAGAAAAAAAAAGTTTTTATAACCTGTCAATCAGCAAGTGAATTTCAACATATCATAAACCTGTGTTTTAACTTAATGTTAAGATATTTGAGGTGGTACTATACTTTAGTCTACTTATGGGATATCTTAAATATGAATGGGTTTTTTATCATTAAAAAATACAACTTTTAGGGCTTCCCTGGTGGCGCAGTGGTTGAGAGTCCACCTGCCGATGCAGGGGACGCGGGTTCGTGCCCCGATCCGGGAAGATCCCACATGCTGCGGAGCGGCTGGGCCCGTGAGCCACAGCCGCTGAGCCTGCGCGTCCAGAGCCTGTGCTTCGCGGCGGGAGAGGCCACAACAGTGAGAGGCCCGTGTACCGCAAAAAAAAAAAAAAATACAGCTTTTAAAGTAAAAGGTGTTCTTTAAGCATACTCCAAATAAATTTAATTTACTTTTTTCCAGAATCATACTCATGAACATTTCCTGGATCTTGGAGAATCCAAAAAGCAGCAAGCAAACCAACACAGTTATCGTACGAGATCTGCATTGGAAGAGACTCCCAGACCTTCAGAAGAGATAGAAAATGGCACTAGTTCTTCAGATGTGAGAGCTCAGCACACTCATAGATTTCTGTTTCCATTTTTACTTGTTTTTTTAAATGTAACTTTTATTCTTTGCATTCATTGTTATATTTATAGATGTAGCTCAAACATGGTTTGTCTAGGTCTTAAAATGATAGTGATAGTTGAAGGACCGTAGTGTGTGTTCTGGGCATGGCACAGATATTCATAACCTCAAGTCCACAAAACAAATGCATGTGAATTAATTATTCCCATTTTGAGGGCTATGAAGTTCAAAGATGTTTAGATTACACATTTACCTAACTATTAAATGGTAGAGCAGGGATTAAACGCACATTCCTTTCACTCCAAAACCAGGTTTTTGAAATGGTACCATGAAGCTCTAGTCTGTAACTGTAACTGATCAATAGACATCTGACAATTTTGGTTAGTTTTTAATCTCTGTACCAATTTATAGCTTTCTCAATGTAAATTTTTAAAATATTCCTTAGGTACAATTATTTCCATAAATACCATTGTCCCTACTAAATTATATATTCTTTCAGCAAAGGGAATCCATTTGCAGTCACAAATCAGTCTTATTTAGCAATTACAATGGTCTTCCTTCCCCTGTCGCACTCTCCCTGTTACCCCTTCACTCACAGTTAAGTCAGAGACTCTATGATCTGAGATGTTGACAGCTACACATTTTTGAAGTCATGTTACGTTTTGCAGTGTTAGACACGTGTGGGGATTCTCCACATATATTCTCTATGGACAGGGCAATATTAGCACACACAGAGAGTATTCTAACCATAATTTAAAAGTAAGTCTCCAGTGTTTTCAGATCCTTGTATGGCCAGAACAAAACGATACATTCAATCTGGCAAAAAAAGATAAAATATACTCATTATATAAACTTGACACATAACAATTTAGATATGCCACAGAATGTAAAATATATGTGTGCTATTTATTTGCATTATAAAATATTTATTTTTGAAAGATTTATAATATTACTCTTTTAAATATTAAGTTTCTATAAAATTTTAAAAATATTAATTCAGCTCAAAATGTATTTCCAGGTACGTCTGTTACGTAAGAAAATTCTACTAATTCTTTGATTTGTCTTCAAAACTAATTTGTTTATGCCTTAAATTTGTAGAGGAGAATAATAAGAAAAGAATATCACCTTTGGCACAATATATTAGTTAAAAATGAAAGAATCCGGGCTTCCCTGGTGGCGCAGTGGTTGAGAGTCTGCCTGCCGATGCAGGGGACATGGGTTCGTGCCCTGGTCCGGGAAGATCCCACATGCCGCGGAGCGGCTAGGCCTGTGAGCCATGGCCGCTGAGCCTGTGCGTCCGGAGCCTGTGCTCGGCAATGGGAGAGGCCACAACAGTGAGAGGCCCGCGTACCACAAAAAAAAAAAAAAAAGAAAGAAAGAATCCTGGGTTTTTGGTTCAAATAATTTGTACTTCCATATAGTACCTTTTTATTTTGTATTTAGAATGTAGAATTATGTTTCTGTTCTCCCCCTTTAAAGAAGTAATATACTAAGAGTGGGAATAATCAGATCACTTGTTTAGATTTTTTTTTTTCAGTTATATTGAGCAAAGGTTAAATTTGCTAAATAAAATTTACTCTGGATTTTGATCTTTTCATATTTGCCTAGTTTTCAAAGCCCTGTGGAATAGTTATGTAATACATTCTTCATTTTTAAGCCATCAAAACAGGAAAAATTTTCTCCCCAAGATATAACATTTAATTAGTAAAAAAATACATTTCATTATCCTTGTGAAAAATGATCTGGATGTGCCCAGCAGTTAGTAACACTGAACTGTTCTTGTGTAGAGTGGGGTCTAAGCTTTGAAGTAAAATGACATGAGTTCAAAATAGGCTTTGCTGCTTATTAATTGTTCTGCCTTGAGTAAATTTCTTAGCCTGGTTAAGCTTTAGTTTCTTTTATTTAAATGACTGATTCTTATCACCAGCACTGTTTGTCTAGATCAAATGGGATGATATATACAAAGTGCTTAGAACAGTTTCTGACATATACTAAAAGTTTAATGAATGTGAGCTGGTATTTTTATTGGAGCAAGATTTTGTGCCCCCCCCCAAAAAAAACCAATTTTTATAAAGAAAATGGCTTCACAGGTAGTATCCTGTGTTAACCAGTGAATATTTACTAAAGAGAAATCAGAGTGTTTGGGTAGTTTTTAATCCTCTCCATTTGTATAAAATAATACCTGAGTTGGAATATCCTTTTTTTATATGATAAAGCTATTTTAATAATAAAAACATAAAAGTTCCTGAATTTAAGTTTCTCAATGCATCTATAGAAAACTTAAATTTTAAAAAAAGCCCAAGAAGTAAAGTTGATATCAAATATTAATTTGGTATCACCCAGTCTAGAAGATGTGTTATGAGGCTTTTTAAAAAAATGTTAATCCACCCAAGAGATTGCTCTGAATCCAGTATTAGTAAGTATTTTATCTTTGGATACACTTAATATTTGGATACATTCAATAATTTTTGTATAGAAATATGAGGCCTGTGTTTTACAACTAACTTAAATCAGGTTTTAATATAAATATTCTAATATGATTCATACTATTAGATGTCACTGATATTTTCTGTAATCATAGAATGTTATTCTGTAAAGCTATACAATAAAATATGTATTAACTATCTCTTAGGAAGGTGAAGTTGTTGCTGTCAGTGGTGGAACGTCCGAAGAGGAAGAGAGAGCATGGCATAGTGATGGCAGTTCTAGGTAATTTAATGAATTTTTATTCTTCCAAATGTAATGTAAATTCTTTAGAAAGCTGCCTTGATTCTTAATGTTAAATTCTTTTCTATCAGAAACATATTTCAGAGTCCCTTTGGTTTTAAAGTTGATCTTTCTTCAGAGTTTTTTTGTAGTTGTCCAAAATTTAGATTTCCTTTGACATGTTTTCGCTAGTAGAAAAAAATTTTTGGATATTGTAACTGGATCTACAGAATGATGCTTTTAACTTTTTCTTAGTTGATATTTTATCTTCTGAATGCTGTTATATTTGTAATACTGAACCACAAGCTAGCTTCATTACTGGCTTTGAGAAATATTTATGCATTAAATTATGAAAGTAATGAGATTCTGTAGAGTTAACTTTTTTTTAATGGAATTTGTTGAATGCTAATAATATTTCCTTCCAGCAATGAGAATAAACTTTCCCTTATTCCTGTTGTTCCCACCCCATTTGATCACGTAAGCGAGGATTCCTTCAGCTCCTTCTACTTGTGATTCACATTGTTACAGGGCTTAATGGCCTTGGCTGACCTTGGCGAGGTCTCAGCAGCAAGAAGTAGAGCCTTTGGGAATGGTAATTATGTTTAGCCCCTGATAGTTATTCCCTGGCAGAACTAGCTCTTAACATTGCCAAAGAAACCAAGAGCCTGTATTTAAGAATTCTTTACCTCTTTTTGTCATGGACTTCCCTATTTCCACAGTAGTTGCTCCCAGTAATGATATGCAAGTGTTCATTGTTATGTCTGGTGGTTTTCTGTATTTGAAAGAAGACAGTAGAAGAAAAACTCACTTTCTTTTGGCTCAGCGGTGGAAATAGAGTATAGGCATACATTGGTGATATCTCAGGTTTGGTGAGATCTCAGATTGGTGATATCCCAGACCACCACAATGAAGAGAATATTGCAGTAAAGCAAGTCGTGTGAATTTTTGTTTTCCCAGTGCATATAAAAGTTATGTTTACACTATACTGTAGTCTGTTAGGTGTGCAGTGGCATTACGTCTAAAAAAAATAATTAAACATTTAAAAACAGCATTAATCCGAAAATAATACTATTGGGAAAGTGGCACCGATAGACTTGTTGCCACAGAGTTGCCACAAACCTTCAATTTGTAAAAAACACAGTGTCTATGAAGCACAGTAAAAACAAGGTATGCCTGTATCTCAAACCATGAAACAACATAGAGGTTCTTGTTTTGAAAAAGCAATGTTGGCTTCAGCAGTTGGGGAAATTGTTGTAAAGTACGTAGACCTCTGGGGTTTGTAGTCCGTGCTGGTGGCAGCCGATTTTCTGTAAGAGCTGAGTGCTCCAGAGAGTAACAACAGTGAGTATTTGGCGAGTGCCATTTACAGTGACCATGGCTGGGGTTAGAGTAAATAAATGCTCCTAAGTTGAGGATAGCCTAGGTGGCTATTTGCCCTGCAGATGTGTTCCCACATATCCAGAGTAGTGTCAGAAATATTTTTTATTTAAGTTCTTCAAAATCATTTTAAGTTTTAAAATGAAGTCATGAAATCATACTAGAAAACACCTTAATTATTTGATTCTTATCTGTGATGATTATTTTTAGGGAGATAATGGGTAAATTACCCATAAAGGACACTCGGACCAGAGGGACAAGGTAGTAGAATAAAACTCCAGAAAAATATGCCTTCAGTGTTATCAGCAATATGTTTAGAGGAGTGAGGATATACATCAGTAAATCTAGGCAACCTGATTATTGATTTTAACACAGTATAATTTAGATTCCATTAAGGTAATTATATTTATAAAACTATAAAATCAAGTAATGAAATATTCTCATGTACTAAAATTAAAACAGAAGATAACATAATTGGATTCTTTATTTTGCAACATCAGTTTAGTAAAACTTAGGTCTGTTGAAGGTGAACTGAAAAGAAAGCTTGAGTTTCCAGTGAGATACAGCCAATGGCAAACACGATTGGTAGTGATACATAAAATATTAGGCCTGTGTTTTTCTGAATCTTACTTTGCTTTGAGGCATAAGATACACTTAGGGTGTACACTGGAGATGCCGTGCAAAGTTGGCAGGCTCAGTCTTCCCGCTGGGTAGGAGGACTTCTGGCCCTGTCAGTTCGGTATCTAGCTACCATGAAGGCATCAGGGCTCTACCATGGGCGTTCCCGTGTCAGGGGGCCCACCTCCCCTCAAAAAGGAATCCCTATGCTTCTTCCTCAGTGACAGTACCTCCTGTGCTATCTAGGGCTATCTTTCTGTTGTTGCTAGAATTGAGGAAAGTGATGCTGTGCTCCTCATTTTTGTATACTCCACAATATTTTGAACACGTGCAGCACTCAGAAATCTGTATGTTTGCTAAAATCATAGAAGGTACTTAAGTTCATTGTTTAACTAGCACTACGACCTTATTTATCTTAAAAATTTTTGGAGATACTTAAGTAAATTAAGCCTACAGACTTCTAGGAAACTATTTAGAAGATGAGTTGAAAGTTAGGAAATATTTTTAGTTCATTTAGTATGTACTGTTCTGTCATTACTTTTTATGATGATCTTTCTTTACGTTTTCATACAACAAAGTCTTAAAAGTGTATCTTGTCTGTGTATTTTTTAAATCTCTTCTTTCCTTCTAGTGACTACTCCAGTGATTATTCTGACTGGACAGCAGATGCAGGAATTAATCTGCAGCCACCAAAGAAAATTCCTAAGCATAAAACCAAGAAAGCAGAAAGCAGTTCAGATGAAGAAGAAGAATCTGAAAAACAGAAGCAAAAACAGATTAAAAAGGAAAGAAAGAAAGTAAATGAAGAAAAAGATGGACCAGTATCACCAAAGAAAAAGAAGCCCAAAGAAAGAAAACAGAAGGTTGATTTATATATATATATATATATGTATGTTTTCTATAAAAACACAGCACGCATTTTAAAAGTGCAGCTGATGAACATAAGCATTTTTCAGGTGTAAGAGCAAGTAATAGAAAAAACTCAGAAGTACGCAGCAGTAAACTAAAATATATTAAGATCTTTTTAGTTTCCTCAAGTTTTTAAATGTTTAGCATGTGAGAGTATTTACTTGTAGAATTACCATATTGTAAATATTGAGCACTTAATCGTATAACATGAGCAGATATTTTTCTTGAGACTCCAGTGGGATTTGTTTATTTATGTTAAAAAAATAATGCTACAAAACACACAGTTTATTAGTCTTTTAATTGCCTTTACTTTTCAACCATCCTTACTGTTACTGCTGAAAATACTACTGTGGTAACAAGCCTTCATTAATTTACAGAGCATGTGAGCCATCACTGGTCCTTAGGTCAGTAGTACTGGTTTGATTACTACGTCTTTAGTCTGTGGTTACTTTGAGACAGATCAGAAAAAGCAAGAGATGAATGTTAATGCGAATAATATCTGTTAGCTGTTACGGAGTTGGAATTCTTTAAAAACAAGAACTGTTTAAATTTTGCTCTAAAGTAAATGAAATACAAGGGACACGTTTTGTATTCCCCAGAAGATTATAAATTCGAGGCACATTTGGTTAAACAAATGGAAGATTTTTTTAAAACCTCTGCCATTTTTAGAATCAAATAGAAGTTGTTATCTGTAGAATTAAATACTATACTAGGAAGACGGTAGGGTCTTTATCTTTAGAGAGCTTTGAAAAATTTTAGGACTACTTCTGTCTTAAGTGTTTATTTTATCTGCATCCATTGAGCACTTGTTTGTTTCAGCTTTATAATTATGGATTACTTTAATCTGCATTCCTCAGCCGACTATCCTTTTTGTCACCTCCTTTGCGTTTGCCTAGGGGATATTTACCAAAGAGAGTACCACACATTAGCCACAATATTTCTCTTCTTCCTTGTCAGTGATGATAAATGTAGGCTGACCTATTACTTTACATAGTAGACAGGTAAAACCGATTTAGTCATGTATCTGGCTAATGAGGTAAACTTTTTTTCATCTCAAGACAGTTTTGATGAACTTTTGAGGTTTGCAGTGTTACCTCACATAATTCTTTTATCCCAGGAGTGCAGTTTACTTCACCTGGTCCCCTTTTATTTGATGATTATCCATAAACTAATACCTCAGGCTCCTTCACACATGCTACATTTGGATCCACTGTTACTGTTTGGCATATTTTCATTTCACTGTTTTGCTTAAAGTATTACCCCAGGGTCTGTCTGCCACTAAATTTATGTGGGACAGATTTTAAAAAGCATAAGGTTAGGATCTTATAGGCTACTCCCTGTAATTGGGTTTTTGTTCACATGGTTTGTTGTCAGCCTATCAGTGAATCTAACAGTAGATAGAATTGTTCTTATTCCTTAGTCGTCTTATCTCAAGTAAACACAATATTTCCCTTCTTACGCATAGAATTGTAGGGCTGAAAAGTAACTGAGACATCGTTAATTAGTTGATATTTATTGCGTCTATGAAAAAAATGAAAATATTTTCCATATGATCGTTTGAATTAAGCAAAAAAAAAAGAAAAAACAACCCAGTTAGGCAAATATAGAAAATGCTTATTAAAAAATAGAATTCTCGAGAGATACAGTAAAGTTATCTCAGATATTATCTGACATATATCCCTTATGCTGTTAGGAGCTCTGGAAATCAGAGCGATGAATTTTGATCTAGTGCCTGCAGTTTATAAAGCAATACAGTGGATAAAAAGAAGTGTAAGACGTAGTACTTGCTCCAGAAACAATGTGTGACTAACAAGTTGTTTGAATCCCGCCCCCCCCCAAAAAATGGAATAAATATCACATGATAAAATATGTTTGATTGGCAAAGTAATTTTATAGATAATAACTCAGAAACCAAATGGGGCCATCTTATCTTAGAGTTTCACATAAGCTTTCCAGAAGAAATAAGATTTTAGGTGGGCCTAGAAGAATATCCATGGATAGAAAGGAAATAAATCAGTTACCTGTATCTCCAAAATTAAAGAAATCGCAATTCATGAGGCTGGAAATGTAGAGACATGTCAAAGCATTTTATCCCCTAAGTGGTTGTAAGTACTAACTGACAGAAATCTACTTTAACCAAAACTTCTAGGTTCCCCAAGAATTGTTGAGGAATTGTCACAATGTTTATCATAATGATTCTTGTCTATGCCACAGTCTTACAGTTATAAATATGATTACTTCTATTTAATATCCAACTTACCTGGCTTCAGGTAAGAGTTGTTAGCTATCCTAATCGACATTCTGGGAAGAAATGCTTGCCTTAGTGTATTAACAGTTCATATTGAGGCTGGAATAAGTAATTTTTAGACTTTTCCTACCTTTTTTCCTTTTTACTAAGTCAAAGGAAACCTTTTTCAAACACTTTAACTGAACACCTCATCATATGTAAGAGTGATATGATCTGTGGATCTCACTCTGTGTTGTGCTCAGTGCATAACAGTAGTGGCTACTCAGTAACTACGTGTAGATAAAATAACTGTTCACATGTCATGTGGCTTAACATCTCAAATCTAACACATAGCAAAATTTATTTTCTAAGCTTTCCCCTCTAACGTGCTGCACTTCAGCCTTCCTCATCTCAGCAGTGACAACTCCAGTTGTTTACACCAAAACCCTGTAATTCTCCTTTTTCTCTCATTCCACATTCAGTCCATCAGGGAATTATTATCATGGCTCTGTCTTCTAAATACATTCAGCACTTGACTGTTTTCACCACTTTTGCTAATCATGCTAGTGTCAGCTACCGTGAACTCTCACTTGTATTACTGCAGTAGCCTTCCATCTCTCTTCCTGCTTCTACCCTCATCCCCCTAGCCTCTGTTTTCTAAAGCAGGGATCAACAAACTTTTTCTGTAGAGGGCCAGCTACTCCACCATTGTAGCCTAAAAGCAGCCCTAGACAATACATAAACGAATGGGTATGGCTTTGTTCTAATAAAATTTGATTTATAAAAGAAGATAGTGGGCTGGACTTGGCCGTGGGCCATAATTTGCAGATGCCTGCTGTGATGCATCCAGAGGGATCCTTTTAAAATATGTCAGATCCTATCACTCTTCTGCCTAAAATTCTCCAATGGATCCATCTCACGTATAGTAAATGCCAAAGTCCTTTACTCCTCCCTTACTCTCCAGAGAGAGTTCTCCTGATGTGCTTAACTGAGAAATACAAAGGTGGTTAATAGGAAGGAGAGTTAATAGGAAAATGAGTATTAAGTAGCAACTATAGCATACCTGCTGCAGATGGTGTTCTCGACACCCATTGTGACCTTTTTCCTTTTCATGAACTTTCATTAACTCACAGTGATAACTACCTTATAACCACCTTTTTTTTTTTTAACAAACGCAAGAGAATAAAATTTAGAAATCTTAGTTTACAAACACTGAACCAAAACATTTTTAATCAGCTGCATGAAGTTTCTGTCTCTACTTACATATGTTAGGTTTCAGCTCAAAGTCCATTTTTCCAAAGTCTAAGGTAACAATATCCAGGCAATGATGGCCACCTGTAGGTGACCGGAAAATTTTAAATTTTTCTCAAAGGCCTATTCACAAAAGTAAGAGACCTGGCTTGACAGCATTCTGTTTGAAAAAAAAAAAAAAAATCTGAAAAAAAATTTTTTTTAGAAGCTTGTGTGTGAAATGGCTACTTTAAAAGGAGTAAAGGAATGTTCTTGGGCTATGTGGAAGTATAATGCCCAGCCCATGGAAACAGTTAGCCTTCTGTATCTTGGCACTGCTCAGCGCATATGAGAGTATCTTAGTTAGTTCTTACTAACACGCTTATGACTAGGATTTTTTAAAATAAAATATCGAATATGCTTCGGTCTGTTACATGGAGTGTTTATGAAACTGATAGAATTTTGAGAGGAAAGAAAGGAGACAGAGCTTATACTTTGGTGTTTATGGGAATATCTTGTCATCTAGTTTTGAATATTGTCTGTAGAGCTTTGGTTTATCTAGTTCTTTTTTTATGGAGTGATTTGGAGAAATCGAATATAACTATACTGCCACTGCTGCCATCTTCCCAGAGTAAGCTTTTTAATACTTAATATACATTTTTGTACAAAGATCCCTTCCCCTTTTATTTCTTAAACTACCTTTGTAGTTATTTTAAAGGGCAGATTGATAGATTAATGCTTTCATGATAATATTACTTTATATTGTTTTACACTTAGAGATTGGCTGTGGGAGAACTAACGGAAAACGGTTTGACGTTAGAAGAATGGTTACCTTCAACATGGATTACAGATACTCTCCCCCGAAGATGTCCATTTGTGCCACAAATGGGTGATGAGGTATTTTTTAGCTTTTAAAAAATATCCTTTGTTTCATTCAAGTAACTTTAAATACTTTTTATAGCTCTTGAAACAGAACTCCAGAAAATTGCAGCAGTTTTATAAAGTATCTCATTTTACATATTTGTAGCTGTATATGGAAAAAGGAAAATTAGGAGGAAAGCTTTACTGATAATCTTTTGAGGCTACTGTAAAAATTGCAATAGCAAATTAAATATTGTAAGAGAATAGAGGTTTCGTTGACATTTTAAAAGCTAATACGTATTTTTTAATAAGAGGATTTTATGGCCAGTTTTCTTTTTCCTAAAATATATTTATATGGTAAAGGAAAAACAAAATTCAGCCTTTTATTTTTAATTTTATTTCAAAGAAGTATTTTATTTAAATAACTATAATGTTCATAATATGTTCCTTGATCTTAAAAAAATCTATTATATTCAAAATATCATTTCATTTTTAAGAAAATATGGTGGCTGGCCATCATTTTGGACTATGTTCTTGTGAATTTGAAATGAAAATGTAAGATTAGACCAAACTTTTCCACTCAGGAGTTCATGTCTCCTTGTTTTATGCGTAAATGTTAAGAGGCAGGGTTATCTGGTGTTCAGTAGATTCATAGTAATAAGTTAGGAGTTAAAATAGAGGCTTCTTTAGCAGAGCACACTAACAGTAGAAGGTGACAGGCAGTTGACAGTTCTAAAAAAAAAAAAAAAGGAAAACAAAACCTTTTTAATGCAAGAGTAATAAGTAACTCTAAAGTTCCAGGCAGCTGGAGCAATAATAATATTAATGAATAGAATGAATGTGTGTAAGCTAATGGGTATCCCAAAATATTGCTAAGAACTTAATAGCATTTTTTGAAATTCCAGCAGCATTTTTTAACAAGCTCAACTATTTATTGTGGGAAGTGTTGTGGGAAGAACACTTGGGGTCAGACTGCTGTATTCACGTACCGGTTCTCCAGCGTGGTAGTCAGGAGTCACTTAAATTTGACCTCCGTAAATGAGGATAAATATATGCCTTGCTCTCTTTATAATGACAAAATATATGTGAAAATATATATGAAAATATATTTTTCATTTTAAAGTTTCCTGCATTTGTACAAACTGCTTGCTATAAAAGTAGGTGAATAATCAACTAAACATGACCCCTAGTTACAACTTACTTTATTATGCAACATAAATTAACTTATTTTGAATCCAAAAATAAAATGGTGAAACCAAAAAGCCAAAAAATAACTGCTTATCCTAACCTCTTAATGTTATTTAGAACACTGGTTATGATTAAGTGACAGTAGGACAGCTTGAGGAAAAGAAGGGGAAAAAAAAATCAAAATATTAGAATTTTTTTTAGTTTAAGGGACATTAAATTCTCTCTGCAGTTTCAGCTGATACCGTGCATCTTGCGTCAAAGGAAACACATTCAAGTTTTAAAATTGTGATTTTATTTACTTTTTAGGTTTATTATTTCCGACAAGGACATGAAGCGTATGTTGAAATGGCCCGGAAAAATAAAATTTATAGTATCAATCCCAAAAAACAGCCATGGCATAAAATGGAACTACGGGTATGGTGTTTATAATTTAATAGTCCAAAAAGATGCGATTATAGAGGAAATTGTATTGAGTGTTACTATTTTCACTATAAGAAACTGTATCATGAAGATACCTTTTCTAATTGGAACAATCTGGGGAGTAGAAGGTGTTTAATTTCTAAAGAAACATAAGATTGAATTTATATATTCCAGTAGTTTATAAATTGGGAATAAAATGTAATTATGGTGAGAACTGGACAACATTAACATCTAAGGCAAACTTCATCTTTGTAAATTTGGAAGTATTTCTAGGTTTATCAGCAGTAGTTTAAAATTATTTCCATGTCCTTGGAACTGTGTTAGAAAACTCTTATTTCGATAAAGTTTTCCTTTTTCTTTTTTTTTCTTTCTTTTGTTTTCTCTTTTTTAAATTGACATATAACTTGCATACTATAAAGTACACCGATAAGTACACAGCTCAGTGGATTTTTACATATACATACAGAGTAATCACCTAGATCAATATTAAAATGGATAACTTTTTTTATTATGTTTAGCAGTTTATTTTGTGAAGATGGTTTCTTATTTTCTGTATCTTCCTCAGGAACAAGAACTGATGAAAATAGTTGGCATAAAGTATGAAGTGGGATTGCCTACCCTTTGCTGCCTTAAACTTGCTTTTCTGGATCCTGATACTGGTAAACTGACCGGTGGATCATTTACCATGAAGTAAGGACTGTTGAAAGAGGCAATAGTTTCTTAGTATTGTAGATTATTTTTCAAGATCCAGATAAATTTGAATGCCTTTTAGATATTTGTAAGTATATGACCTAATCAGTTTGTTTCTGTTTGTACTTAGGTACCATGATATGCCTGATGTTATAGATTTCCTAGTCTTGAGACAACAATTTGACGATGCAAAATATAGGCGGTGGAATATAGGTGGGTAATTTATTTAGAAGCTGTAATGTTTGCTTTATCTAATAAGTGACTTACTATTTTTCATAATTTAGGTAAAGATAATCAGAAATCTTGCCATTTGCAGGGATGTTAATAAGAAAGTAAGATGTTGTGTCAGGAATTTATTTATTTATTTTTAAGAATGAAAATACTTCTAATTTAGGTGATGCTGAAATTCCAGACATTTTCTCTCTTATATTTCTTAACTATGTATAAGATTGTTTATAGCTATTCCTTCTGCTGTTTTATGTGCTGAATTAAATTCTTATACAAAAGAATTAATGACAGAATTCAAACTTGAAGCAAAAGTAGTCTTCCAGTTCAAAATGTTTAATAATTTGGACTGGGACTAAAACTGAACTGACATTTTTCTTTTATTGGTTAACTCTGTTAAAATTAAAGCTAATATTGTAATCAAGACTCAAAAAAAACCTCTAAAATCCTTAGAAGTCTCCAGGCATTTAAGGTGCATTAATTTATGTACAGATGGATGTGCTATTTTCTAGAGTATTCCTTTTAAAAATTTCAGACAGGACCACTGTGTCATCTTGGAGTAGACTCTGGTGCCCCTATGGCTTATTTGGTTTGAAAAAGCACATCAGTTGACGTGGCATTTCATCCCTCTTCCAGTGCCATTGGAAGGCCTTTGTGTGGTGATTTGTTGTCTCTTGTTTGGTCTTGGTAAACGTAGAAATTTACATGTGTGCTGTAAAAAGAAAAATTATGGAAATGCAAGTCATTAAAATTAGGGACATGCAAGTTACAGAAAAAAATTTACATCCCATGTACCGTTTCTCTGGAAGCTTTGAAAGATGTGTTCCATCAAATAAGGGAGAAAAGAAAAAGACACGGAATCTCTGCAGGAGACAGGAAATTCAGAACAGGAAAGCAACAAAAGGAATTCCCAAATAACAGTCAACAGAAGTCTCAGGATAGCAGCTGTTTAGCAAGTCTGTAAAACAAACAGTCCAGAAAACATTGTCCTCTAAGAGTGAAATCATCAGGGGAAAAAAAGTGAAATGGATAAATTGTATAAGATGTTTGACTTTGTGGGAAATTATATATTGAAGAGTGTTTTATAGTTTGAGCTATTAGAGAATGTGGGAAGACATAATCATAAATTCAGAGAAAACCAACCATAAGAAAATGAAGCAGTTATACAAAATTATATAGGAAAGGAATTGTGTGCTATTTGGCTCATTAGCAAACAATATTTATACAGTGTAGTCATGACAGAGGAAAACTGAATTAAATTAAATTAAATGCACATACCCTTTATATACAATTATATGGAGAGAGACCAATACTTAATGTCTAAAATTGATGAGTGAAGAAATAGCTATATACTCATAATTTAGAAAACCGTAAGTAAATTCAAGAAGAAAGAGTTAAAAGTTCTTCCTGGTTTTAGATGTAAGCCTTTGGTACATATGATTTTTAAAATTATTTACATGTGTTAGTTGATAAGATCAATTTCATCTCTTATTTTTGAGGACACGCATCCGCCAATAAATTGGTGGAACAAATATTAGCAGTCAGAGTCCAGGAGAACATTCTAGAAATGCACTGACAACCTAAGCAAAGAAATACGGCAAGTATTGGACAAATCAGAGAGATATTTCAAATGGATGTACATCAGAATGTTATCATTTGGATCTTATCATTTTTCTCCCCTAAATTTATAGATTACTATTTCTTCTAAAGTTAATACTAGTTAGTCTTCTATTTCTGAAGATATTTACATGTATCTACCAACTGCCATTTAAAATTACATCAATAATAATTACTTCAGCTTGTCCTCAGGTATGTTTAAGGCTTGCTCTGGTAGACTCTATTCCTTGCTTAACTTTATTGTCATTAGCCTGCAGTATCGTTCATTGTGGTCAGGCACACATTATCCAGTTCTTCCTCTTTAGCGTACTGTCATCAGTCTAGGTACAATAGGATTGTAAGAAATAGCTTTATGAAACTCATTATTATGTTTACTGTAAGGTGTCGGAGGTGTCAGTAATGCTGTTTATTAAATTATGTATTAGCTTCTCACTAAGGGTAGTGTCACTAATATGCATCTGAGGAGCAATTAGTCTAGTAATAGATTATGTTTCCCTCTTAACATTGGCCGATGGAATGCTTGAATTTGAATCTAAATTTGATCCCAGTGCATACCCACTCAGAGTATATATATACACATATATATAACTCAACAACATGCAGTTGTGTTCTGTTAATTTAGCCTGACTCCAGCTTTCTGTCATTAAATTTCTTTTCTTTTTTTAAATACATTTTATGCTATATAGTTGGCCCTCCATATCCATGGGTTCTGCCTCCACAGATTCAACCAGTCTTGGATCAAAACTATTACAAAGATTAGTTGTTTTTGTTTCTTTTTTATTTATAGGAAAG
Organism: Monodon monoceros; assembly: GCF_005190385.1. Lineage (NCBI taxonomy): Eukaryota > Metazoa > Chordata > Mammalia > Artiodactyla > Monodontidae > Monodon > Monodon monoceros. Next base: position 13,386,926 of record NW_021703771.1, on the reverse strand, counting down.
GGAAAGTGAGTGTACAGATAAGTGTTAGTAACTTAAGGGTGATTGAGTCAAAGGAAAGCAGGTTGGATTGTTGTTGTTTGGTTTGTTTTTAGGCTGGACTCTTAATTGTTGGTTAGAGGAACTTCCCTACAGAAAGTAAGAATTCAAGATAGACTATAAATATTTTGGGGGAAGAAATTATCTGTGTTTTTATTTGAATGAAAAATTTGTGCATAGTCCTAATGATGTGCTAGATTGGTAAAAACGTTTAAGATAAGAGTGAATTTCTCCTTACCATAATAAAATGTAAAAAATGGTGCTGAAAAGTCAGTCACACTTCAGGTGTGCTTATTAAATAACTTTTTCCCACAGTATTGCTGATTTTATATATTTATTTATTTTGGAGTGTGTAGGTCATTTTTCGTAGGTCTTTTAAAATCATACAGGCAATTTAAGTATCTTGAAAGAGGAGTAACAACAGCAGTGTTTCATTTCAGAGTAATGAGATGGCTTTTATTCTTGTCCAGGTGACCGTTTCAGATCAGTCATAGATGATGCCTGGTGGTTTGGAACAATTGAAAGCCAGGAACCTCTTCAGCCTGAGTACCCTGATAGTTTGTTTCAGTGTTATAATGTTTGGTAAGGAAGTATTGTATTTTTGTTCAGCCTAACTTGTTTTGAATGTTTTCCCTGCCTGTTAATAAAATGATAAAGATACTACTTTTAAACACTGAAGTAATTATTTTTACAAGGTGATTTTATTAAAATTGCAATGCAATATTTAGATTTTTTAATATAAAGGTTTTCCTTCCTTTAAGCTGGGACAATGGAGATACAGAAAAGATGAGTCCTTGGGATATGGAGCTTATACCTAACAATGGTAAGTGTATGTTAAGCTTTTTGCGTCTGTATTATGGAATTAATTTCTTTAATAAAAATCTGATTTGCTAACTTGCAACTACAAAGAGTTCTTAATGAAGACCAAGTAGAAAATATTCATTCCACGAATATTTATTACCTATTATTGACCCTGGAGGTAGGGGAGGCATAACAGTGAAAAAATTAGACATAATCCTTGCCCACTTGGAATCTGTAATTTAACAGGGAAGGTTGAAATTAATTACAGCAAAATATGATACTGATTTGTTAATTATTATTCACTCTAGAACAGGGGTCCCCAACCCCCGGGCAGCGGACCGCTACTGGTCCGCGGCCTGTTAGGAACCGGGCCGCACAGCAGGAGGTGAGTGGCAGGCGAGGACCGAAGCTTCATCTGCCGCTCCCCATCGCTCGCATCACTGCCTGAGCTGTATCCCAGTCCCCCCCCAACCCCCCACCCCCACCTCCCGTCCGTGGAAAAATTGTCTTCTATGAAACTGGTCCCTGGTGCCGAAAAGTTTGGGGACCGCTGTTCTAGAAGATGAGCACTTGGGATCAAAGATATTTTTGTAACTCCAGCAGAATAAATACAGTGTAATACTTAGAGTTCAGGCTTTTGAGTAAAACTTAGATTCCTATCCTAGCTCTGCTGTCTTTTATCTATGTCATCTTGACAAGTTCCTTTAAATCTCATAACTCCAGATTCTTAGGATTCAGCTTTTGAAACTATGTAAACTAATACTTTCCTTATAGGGCTGCTATTAGGATTAAATGATATCATATGTGTAAAGTGCTTATTATAGAGCCTGACACATGTAAGGGTTCAATGAGTAGGTAATTATAATTAATAATAATAACCATCATCTTGCATATGGCCTGCCGCATTGCCTTAGGATTTGGGAGTTAGCCTTAGGCAGTGAGTATGACATCTTCCTGGAACTGAGAAAAGACCAATGTGGCTGAAGCCTGGAGATTGCATTTTCTTTCTATTTCATTGTCCATGTTTGTTTCAGTTTTAAAAAAATACAACACACACAATTGTATATGCCTAAAAAGGTTTAAAAGGATATATACCAGATTATTAATAATGGTCATTTATAAAGCGTGGGGATATGAGGACTTCCACAAATTATCTTTTACATTATTCTGTATTGTTTGATTTTTTTAATAGTATGTTACTTTTACTATCATGTAAGAATAAAGATTTTAAAAAACAAAAAGAAAAAAAGCCTGACTTGTAACATAGTAGAAATAATCATTTATAAATGGAGTTCCTCACTAGTTATTGTATTCTAAAAAAGCAGAGAAAAGACAATGTGGGAAAACTAAACCCAATCTGGTAAATCTTAGAAATGAGAAAATGGTCATGCTGATTTTGTTCAAAACTAGTACTTTCTAGAAATTATCACTTTGAGATACCAATACCAGTAATGTCTTTTTCATCTCATTGCTAAATTAGAGCTGTTTAAAATATCTTAATCAACTTGTAAATGTGTTACATGGCTTTTCTTCTGGTTTTAGTTCTCTCCTTTGTGAAGGTTTGAATTTGAAGTCACATCAGACTATTGTGAATATGAGAGAAATGAAGCTAATCGATGTTGTAATGCCTGGGGTATTTCTTGAAATGAATTAGTGACAGTAATATACTACTTGTCTCCTACCTGAATATATTGCTATGTGGAGGGGGTGATTTTTGTTGTTTTTGTTCTATTTGGATACACGTACATAGGCACTTACAGAGTTTAATTACATTTTGGGAGGAGGAGAAATTTTGTAAACAAATAGTAGCATATTTCAAAATGTTTCTCTCATGAAGTCTAGTTCAAAGAAAAAATTGCTTGGCAGATTTGTAGATTTTATGTCACCACCACCCCCTAATGATTCTGTTAAAGATTCAGGCATGCAGAAAGCATACCTTCATCATTTAAGAGCAAAAAGTGTAAGAATCATCTGTCAGTATTCATAATTCTCTCTGTTCCCACATTTTAAAAAACTGAGCCTTTGATTGAAGCATTTCTGAAAGAATACCACTTTTGCTCAGTTTCACCTGTGTGTTTTATCAAAGTAAACATGGAGATTATACATTATGAAATGATTCAGAAAACTTTTAAATTTGCACCATTTTATAGGAATACTTTCTCCTTCACCTGTAACTGATAATAGAGCAAGTTGTCAGGTATAATTTTGGAGAAGTAATTATATGCTCATCTAGAGAATTATGAAATTAATGTTTTAAAGAATAAATTTTATTGACCCTTGAAACATACTTTCCTTTAATGAAAATAAAGAATATACTTACCATTTACAAAATTATACTTTATAACAATGTTAACTCTGATTTCTAAAGGTAACCTAAATATTAGTAAATTACCACATATTTTCACTAAATCTGCTTTCTTTCTATTTCAGCTGTATTTCCTGAAGAACTAGGTACCAGTGTTCCTTTAACTGATGTTGAATGCAGATCATTGATTTATAAGCCTCTTGATGGTGAATGGGGTTCCAGTCCCAGGGATGAAGAATGTGAAAGAATTGTTACAGGAATAAACCAGTTGATGACACTAGGTAAATAATAGTAACACATGAGTATAGATAGAAGATGTTGCCAGAAAGCAAAGGAAAGGAAAAATACTATTATTCAAGCAAAACTTTTTTCCATAATATCATGTCATTGTTTTCAAACATTTTTAAGTGGTATTTTTTTTTTCAATGCGATTTTACGCAGGGCTTAAATATCTAAAACAGTTATAAATGAGGTTGCTCTAGCTGAATTTCAGAGTAAGGGACCCCAGAAACACCAGGGGTACCGTTGAAAAACCTAGATCCTCCAGAACCTAATTTTAAAATCCTTCACATACTCACGCTGACATGATGCGACTTGAAAGAGGAGGGCTGAAAGCTGAATTATATGGGTAACTGTACCAGTTTTCCTCTTAACTTGATATACGTATACACAATAGAATATTTGTAAAGGGAAGGGAGAGGGTATATGAACTGCTTTGCTTTATTTAAAAAAAACAGAAAAAGAACAATGACCACAAAGCATGATTATCTGAACTTTTGGTGCCCAAAATAACTCTAAACTAGTGTGGTGGTTTGTATTAACCTAGACTTTCAGTAAGGAATGAGCTTTAAAGAGTCTAAGGGAGAAATTAACATGAATAAGAGCTGAAGATATTGGAGACACATGTTGGATGATATTTTCATCTGAAGTCTTTTAAAATATGGGCAACACTTAATTATTGTCTCAGATACTATCTTAGGTAATTTTAGTAATTATGTCAAAACAATTACTGTCAAACACATAACATAGATTCAGGAATGGCCTGGTTTTAATTATAGAAATACATGTAGATGTTCTTTAATAAGTCAGTTTTATATATTGTCTGTCATCTCTTTTCTTCTAAGGAGTCCATAAATAAATACTCCTAGAATTTTGCAGTATAAATGTAGACATAATAAAAAGTGAGACTATGTGTTAGCTAAACTGTATGTATTTTCTATCAGAAGATAGTGGTAGACTAATGGTTATGTGGATTAGAACTTAAGGCTTAATTCAAGCAGAATTTTGAAGTATTTTAAGCAATACAAAAATAAATTTATAAATGTATTTGTTTGTTTATCTTAGATATTGCTTCAGCATTTGTGGCTCCTGTGGATCTGCAAGCCTATCCCATGTATTGCACTGTAGTGGCATATCCAACGGATTTAAGTACAATTAAACAAAGACTGGAAAACAGGTTTTACAGGTTAGAACCATTTGCTGTAGCTACTAACAAAAGAAAGCTAAGTGATTCTTTCACCCTTTTACTGATCCTCTCTGGCCGTGTTTCTCAAACTTCAGTGTGCATGCAAATCACCTTGGGCATCTTGTTAAAATGTAGAATCTGGTAGTAGGTTTAGAGTAGGACCTGAGATTGCGTTTCTCACAAGTTCCCAGTGATGCTGGTGCTGCTGGTCTATAGACCACACTTAGAGACAAATATGAATTGATGGTCACTGTCTTTGTATTGTATTTTATGAAACAATCCAACGTATTTTATTTTCTCCTAGATATCCCATTGAAATATTTGTTCATGGATTTTTTCATAGAATAATATTAAAAATTGTGTGTTCTCTTATTTATTTAGCTTATGAATACTTCTGAAAAATGAAATTAAGAAAATTTTGGGTACTTTTTATAGTTGTAGCTTAGTTTGAAATATAACTAGAGTTTTAAAAAGATGCAATTTCAGTTAATTTGCATATGCTGGTTAACAATTTTTGTAAACATTGAGTTCTAATGTTGGGCAGGCTTTGTAGGTTTATTGCCTAAAATGTCTTATCAAAAAGTGAGGTTAAGGGCTTCCCTGGTGGTGCAGTGGTTGAGGGTCCGCCTGCCGATGCAGGGGACACGGGTTCGTGCCCTGGTCCGGGAAGATCCCACATGCCGCAAAGCGGCTGGGCCCGTGAGCTATGGCCGCTGAGCCTGCGCGTCCGGAGCCTGTGCTCCGCAACGGGAGAGGCCACAACAGTGAGAGGCCCACGTATCGCAAAAAAAAAAAAACCAAAAAAAAAAAAACGTGAGGTTAAGTCCATTGTTTTCACGTAATGAAATCAGACTTTTAGCTTTCACATTTCATATGACTTTTGCTTACCAGGCCAACAACATTTTAACTTAAATAATAATTGCATTAAAACTTTATTTTTGTGATCAGTTTTATAGTACTGCAGTTCTTTACATTACTATTTATTTTAACTTAGGGAAGGTTTTGTTTGTTTGTTGGCGGTACGCGGGCCTCTCACTGTCAGTAAGGTAGGGTTTGTTGTTGAGAAGGTAGGGTTTCTCAACAAAAGCATTACTGACATTTAGGGCTGGAAAATTCTTCATTATGAGGGGCTATTCTTTGCCTCTACCCTTAAGTGCCAATAGCAGCCCCTAGTTGTAAAAACCAAAAATGTCTCTAGACACTGCCAAATGTCTCCTGCTGGGCGGAGTCACTTCACCGAGAAACACTTGGAATAAAGAAAACTAAGGCATTGGACTTTACGTTCTGATCTTGTTAGGTATTTCTGCTGCTGCTTCATTAATATTTGTCAAAAGCATTGAGATGAGGAGGAAATCACCTGTGATTTGTGCCTCCCAGCCGTCTTCCTCTCGAAGCACACTTCTTTAAGTAAATCATTTTCAACGTTAAAGGTTTAAGACAGGAAATGGAGAAGAAATTCTTAACTATATCCTTATTTCTCTCTAAGCCCCTAAGTTGTTAAACCTTAGGAGTTACACCCCGGGCTTCAGAGATGGAACAAGATGTGGGAGAATAAAAGGGAGAGAAAGAATTGTTTTCTACACACTAGTAGTTGGACTACATCTAGAAAGATAAACTTCTGCCATCTCTCACCATTGTTAAAAATATACTTTCTCATAGAAATACTGCTCAACATGAGAATTGCTAAGGTGTACTGTATTTCAGTATACATTACAGCTTAATTAGGCTTTTTGGCATTAGCCTAGCTTAGCCAACTTAACCAACTTAAGAAGAAAATCTTTTGGAACAGAGTCCTTACATAAATTAGAAAGTGCCTGATTTTTAAATAATGTAGTTGTAGACCTGAGTTATGTTCTTATTTCATAATAATGATGCCTGCATGTGCTATTTCACTGTTTCGAGCTTTTTTGCTTCTCCTCTGCTCATTGGCTTCAGACTTCTTACAGTTTGTAGTTTTCCTCTTTGATACTTCTAGTTCAGTCTTAAACCACTGTCAGTTTGCCCTACTGATATTAAATCCTCATGCCTTATCTTACACACAGTTTCTGTAGGGTACTCTGAAAATGGCCTGTGATTCTTTTATTAGAATGAGCCTTGTAAATGCTATTGGAAATGCACAGAAGCTTTTCTGTATGCTTCTGTATCCACAATTATATATAATTCTTTAAAAATTCCATATAATTGTTTTCTGTTCAAAAATCAGTAACATTTCCTATTTTCTTCCTTATCATTTTAAGTTGGATGATATTCTAGAATCTGCCTTTGGATTTTTCTTTAGTTACTGAAATAAAATAATAAAACACCAAAATTTTAGTACAGTTGACTCTTGAACAGCATGGGTTTGAACTGCACGGGTCCACTTATACACGGATTTTTTTTTTCAATAAATACGTACCTGTAGTACTACATGATCCATGGTTGATCGGAACCTTAGATACGGAGAGCCAACTCTAAAGTTGTATTCGGATTTTAGACTTCAAGGAGGGCCAGTGCCCCTAACTCCCCCATTGTTCAAGGATCGACTGCATTGTCTATTTAGTGTAAAAAAAAAAATTAATTTTCATTTCGTTAGGTTTCTTAGTAAACTAACATGTTCACCATATTTTTATATTTTTGTATCTCATAAGCAAGCTGTTAGTTAGCTTTTCATTTTTAAATGTCATTTGATTACCAGTAATAGAATTAGATTGAAATTGCTTGGTTTCCTTTTTTAAGTAAAAGTCAGATATGCTTATTACCAAAAAATTACACCATACATGAAAGGAATATGTAAAGCAAAAACTAAAACTCCACTGTTTCTCTCCTCCTGCTACTCTCCTTATAGTCTTTCTCCCTAAAAGAAGGCCCTGTTGATAGACTAATGTGTCAAATCCAGACATTTTCTATGCCAGTACATAACGTTACTACTCTTTTCCACCCGCCCAACACAAATGACGTTCTGTTTTTTTGAAAACAGCTTTTTAAGGTGTGAGTTTTGTAACTGATTTAAGACTGCAATTAAAAAGTCTGAATGTCTTGGTTTTAAAATGTGTGTATGTATTTCTAAGTATAAAGAGATTAATAAGACTTCTGCATTTTGTTTGTTTAAAGGCGGGTTTCTTCCTTAATGTGGGAAGTTCGGTATATAGAGCATAATACACGAACGTTTAATGAGCCTGGAAGCCCTATTGTGAAATCTGCTAAATTTGTGACTGATCTTCTTCTACATTTTATAAAGTGAGTATTTTTCCACACTTAATTATATTACTGTAATAATTAATGGCAGTATTTTAAAATGTAAAATGCCAAAACGTAGAATACAATCATTTTTTATTATACATCATGTCACGTGCTGTGCTATAAGCATAGTTCCACTCAAAATAGGAAGCGTATGTCTGTCTAAAGAAGCAGCGTTTAGTTCACTGGCTGATAATAATTACAGAGTCAAAGAGATTGTGTTACAGTTGTGTTCTGCAATTCAAGTAAGAAAATATGGATCTTTCTCTAAATCCAATGTTCAATAATAATAGCAAGCTTTTACTGAATGTATAATGTTTTACCTAAATTAGCTCTTCTAAGTCAGATAAAAATCTTACAGGTGGGAGAGATCATTAACTGGAATTTACAGTTAAGGAAATTGAATCTTTTAGAGGTTAACTTGTTTAATTTTCACAGTAAATGAGTGTCTGCCATTTGATTTGAGAACCTTTCATCTTAACATTGTATTGCCCCTATCAAGTTTTGGAACAAGTATTCAAATACATCAGCAGGAAACTGAATTTAACTTTCAAGGTTTTTCTTCTTCAAAGTCAGGTTTACTTCCTCATTCATTAATCCCATACCAACAGTGATGATAACTACAACTTCTTAAGACAGCAGGACTTTTACTTTCTTGTCTTATGGATTTTATGCATTCATAGAATGAATTGAGTCTTCTAAATTGAAGCCAGAGGAATGAATCATATGTATATTTTCTACGAAATACAGCTCTGAATTCATACGAAGTTTATTTACATTGGATAATTTTTTCTCATTAAGAGAATTGGGTATTTTATAATTTAAGTATTCACCTATTTTCAGCTTTCATTTTTACATGAAGGGATTATTGAGGCTTTTTTTTTTTAAACATCTCCAGCTTCATTCTCATTACTCAGCATAATCATAGGGTCCCTTTTCTTGGTATTAGGTGAGTTTGTTTTTGTTTGTTTGTTTTGCTAAGGAATGTAGGTAATTGCAATATAAATAAACCACCAAAGAAAATTCGTAAGATAAACTTTATGCCCTTCCTCGACCTTATTTCTCTAAAGAAAACTGTTGCCTTCCAACTGGTTTCGGGGCTGTTATTGCTAAGCTTTTGCTGCTTTTCAGTAAAATTGATAATCAAGAATTAATAAGATAATAAAAATTAGTTATCCTCAGAAAACTATTTATATACTTGGTTGTAAAAGTTTATAGTATCTTAACTATAAAGTTTTTAATCTGTAATTTTGTGTTTTATATATGTTATGTACATCTATTTTTCCAAAGAGATAGGAATCAATAGAATCACATGATAGAGTAAATTCATATTTTAGTGAAATAATTTAGATGAAACAATTATTTTTACATTTGGAATAATCTGTGAAATTGTATTTCTTTCAAATAGTTACTTTGAAATGCCTTATAAGAACAGATTAAAATAAAATAATAAAACATTTACATTGTATATATCTAAAAGTAAATCCCTGGCATTTTTTAGAGGTATACAATTTGTTAAGAACCATTTTTAGCTAGTGTTACTTTTCAAGATGTCTAGTATGTCTTGAAATTTTGGTAATGGTACTTCTTAATTGAGTTATTTGGCCAAATTTCAAGCAGTAGTTATATTCAAAGTGTTGTAATAGATACTTGGAGACAGAAAGAAATGCATAATTATCCTCTTAATACAGTTTTGTAGGGTAGATAAATCTGTAACTATAATATAAGGAAAAAGTAAAAGGAGTTTGTATGAATGCTTAGATGAGGGATAGGGTCACTTCTGGCTATAAGGGTGGGATTTCAGGTACAGGGAGAAGTATGTTAAGATGTTCTGGACAAGGTAGATACTGATTCAGAAGTTAGATGAAAGGAAAGCAGTTCCAGGGGTGAGGAATGGCATGATGGAGGAAGGTAAATATTTGTTAAGGGAATCAAGTAACTGAAATCAGGTGAAGTAGAGAGTACATGAGCAGAAGTAATAGGGATACAGTGTGCTAAACTCGAGTTTGGACCATATCGTGGAGGGCCTCGAATGCTGATCTGAGGAACTATACTTAAAATACGAGCACAGGGAGCAAGGAGCTATCGAAAATATTTGTACCTGAGAATAGCATGGTGCTTGCTATGCCTTAATAATATTAATTTGACTGCAGTGTCTAATGTTAACAGATAGGGAGGAGACAAAAGGCAAGGGACTGTTGAAATTTTTTTAACATGAGAATAACATGATGCAAATTGCCCTAAAAATATTAAACTGACTGCAGATTGACTTCTACAGCTGACCAAGTAAGAGGTGATGGAGGCTTACTTTATGGAAGTGAGAAAGAGGCAGATGCCAAGAGATTTTGAAGGTAGAATCACAGAACTTGTCCAATGATTGGGTTTATAAGGAGGAGGCAAGGGAAGGAATAGTGAAAAACCATGCATTACTGTAAGAATGGTTGAAAAAAACAGTTAAAAAGAAAAGGGAGAAAGTGGAAAACAACAGGTAGGTTTAGACATGCAGAATTTTAGATGGTGTCAGGAATCTCAGAAGAGTCAGACCAAATTATAGGAATTTGGAGTTCACTAACACAGATAAACTGCAGATATATAAGATTATCTGGTCAAAAGGTATAGAAGATGGCTAAAGACAAAATTTTAGGGAATGCCTACATTTAAGAATAAAAGGAAGAAGGAATTAGAAGACAGGAGGTATACTAGCTATTCCTTGTAGACTGAAGAATGAAGGAAGGCATTCCAGGCCCAGTAGTGAACTGAGCAAAACCTGGGAGATGGGAATTGGGCTTGGTGTAATGAAATAGGCCAGAGTGGAGGCTTCACATAGAGTGGAGGGGCAGGGGCAGATGTGTGTGCCATAGGGTTTTGGAGTCAACTGATGAAGAAGCCTTCAGCTTCAAGTTTTATCTTAAAATCTTGTTTTACTAACAGGTTTAAAGGACAAAAATCTCATGACTCCAGTCTTGTATACTAACATTTCTTTGTTATTTAGGGATCAGACTTGTTATAACATAATTCCGCTCTACAATTCAATGAAGAAGAAAGTTTTGTCTGACTCTGAGGTATTTAATATTTCATTATGATTATTACTACATTGGTTATGTTCCATATATAAAAAGAAATTTACACACAGTAGTTTTCAGGTAAATGCTGTTATGAAAATTATTTTTGCCTAATGCTGTTGCTAACTTTTTAAAAAAAAAATGATTCAGAATTGTTATAATTTTTTTTAAACGGTGGGTGGAGGGAGACTTTTTAATGAGTCAATAAAGTGTTCCAGCATCATATATACTATGGGTTTTCCAAAATGTAAAGGAGATAATTGGTATTAAAAAACTATAGAATATAGTGAAACCTAGAATATTTTATGAATCTGATAAATTCTTGCTTCAAAGGAAGAAGAAAAAGAAGACACTGATGTGCCAGGAACTTCTACCCGGAAGAGGAAGGTACTAAGTTCTTTGTTTTAACAGAAGTGCCTTATATGAATTAAAATGTATTAAGCATTTTTTTTTACTCTTACTATTTTTAAAGACACATTAAGTATTAACTTCCAAATCAGTTTCCATCACAACAATGCATGGTTTTCAGAACTAGGTGAATGATGTTTTCTTTTATTTGAATCACTGTATATTACCTCATTATCCAAGATTAAAAATAAAAATTTTATTATATGTATTATTTTATTAATATTATTTGAACATTTTCATTTTAGGACCATCAGCCTAGAAGAAGATTACGTAACAGAGCACAGTCTTATGATATTCAAGCATGGAAGAAACAGTGTCAAGAATTGTTAAATCTCATATTTCAGTGTGAAGATTCTGAGCCTTTCCGCCAGCCAGTAGATCTTCTTGAATATCCAGTAAGTATTTTTTTTTTTAATGTGTTTGCACATAGCTTTTTTTTTTAAATTTATTTATTTATTTTTGGCTGCGTTGGGTCTTCGTTGCTGCGCGCAGGCTTTCTCTAGTTGCGGCAGGCAGGGACTACTCTTCATTGCAGGGTGCAGGTTTCTCATTCGCTTGTTGTGAAGCACCAGCTCTAGGTGTGCGGGCTCAGTAGTCGTGGCTCACGGGCTCTAGAGCGCAGGCTCAGTAGTTGTGGCTCACGGGCTCTAGAGCACAGTCTCAGTAGTTGTGGCTCACGGGCTCTAGAGCGCAGGCTCACTGGTTGTGGCGCACAGGCTCTAGAGCGCAGGCTCAGTAGTTGTGGCGCACAGGCTCTAGAGCGCAGGCTCAGTAGTTGTGGCGCACTGGCTCTAGAGCGCAGGCTCAGTAGTTGTGGCACACTGGCTCTAGAGTGCAGGCTCAGTAGTTGTGGCACACGGGCTTAGTTGCTCCTCAGCATGTGGGATCTTCCCAGGCCAGGGCTCGAGAACCCATGTCCCCTGCATTGGCAGGCGCATTCTTAACCACTGCGCCACCAGGGGAGTCCCCCAGTAAGTATTTTTGAAAGTACTTTCTTTGTCAGTTTGATTTTGATATATATATATAAATACATATACATCTCTTATACATGACAGTTTACTATTTATTTTTATGATTATAGTTTATTTCTTTTTTATTTCATACACCTTCTCATTATCCATTTGGCTACGTAGAGCATCTAAATTGAACAGTGTGGTAAAAAAGAAGTAACCCTGAACTAAGACTCCAAAGAATTGGGTTATTGTCCCAGCTCTGCCTCTTACCAGTTCTGCAGTTTCAAGCAAGTTATTTAGTTTTCATATCTGAGTATATATTTACTATTTTCTTTTCCACACTAATTCTGTGAATTTACTATGGAAATTATTTGGGAAGCAAGAATAATTATACCTGTCTCTAACCTTCCTTACAGGTTTATAGAAGTGGAATGAGAATATTACTAGTTATTTATTCAACATTAAAATAGTTTTTACACTGAAGCACTATATATAAATGTAAGGTGGCACTACTATATATGTAGGTTATGCCAATTTATGATCTTTATGGAATTCGTGGTAAAAAGTTTGAGTAAACATGTTACAAGTATTTATTTTTGCATGCAGTCTTAGCAATCTAAATTTCACTTCAAGTGATTTTTTTTTTATTCCTTTTTTCAGTTACTAAAGATTGTATATCAGATAACATTCATGGTTTCAAATTAAAATTAAACGTTTTATAAGAGATCATGACCTGGATGTGGTATCACCAAAGTCTTTATTATCTGTTTTTTTATGTATGTGTTCTAATTTGCAATGATGAAAATAGAGAAATTTCATCAATAGATAAATATCATAAATGACTTGTCATTTTAAAAATCAAGAAACATGTAATCTTAAATGTAGAAGATAAATCTTTAATTCCAGCAATGTGATAAACAGGACTAATTCAAACCCTACCATCCAAAAAACCTCTTAGAAGAACTGAGCTAATGCTAAAGTGCTCTGGTTTTCATTTCTCTTTGTTTTTGAAACGTGTGGATTTCCTTTTGTTTCTTGCAAGCCCAAGTATGTATTTTTTAATCTCTAAGCCCAGGAGTCTTCACTGGAAACTTCTACCAGATGTTTAAAGAACTGACACAAATTCTACACAGTCTCTTCCTCAAGATAAAGAATGCTTCTACACTGATTCTATGAAGCCAGTGTTACCCTGATGTCAAAACCAGACAAAACAGTACAAAAGAAGAAAGTGCAAAAATTCTTAATATCAGCAAATAGAATTCAGCAATATATGAAAATGATTTTGTACCCTGACCAAGTGGGTTTTTTCCCAGGGATATAAGGCTGGTTCAGTATTCAGAAGTCAGTCAATATGTCAATAATTCATTACTAAAGAAGAAAAATCACATGATCATATCAGTGCAGAAAAGGCATTTGACAGAATTCAGTACTCATTTCTTTTAAGAATGTACATGTTGGGTATGGTGTGGTAATCATTGTGGCCACAGGAGGAAACAAGAATGAGTCTTGGAAGAAAGAAATTTATTACACTTAAGGTCCCAGAGAGGGGTTCACCAAATACCACTTAGGGCCACAGGGGAAAGCACAGGGTCTTAGTTACATTGCAGAAGACAGGAGCGGGGGCTTCCCTGGTGGCGGAGTGGTTAAGAATCAGCATACCAAAGCAGGGGACACAGGTCTGATCCCTGGTCCGGGAAGATCCCACATGCCGCGGAGCAACTAGCCTGTGTGCCGCAGCTACTGAGCCTGCGCTCTAGAGCTCGCAAGCCACAACTACTGAAGCCCGCGCACCTAGAGCCCGTGCTTCACGACAAGAGAAGCCACCACAGTGAAGCCCGCGCACAGCAATGAAGAGTAGCCCCTGCTCGCCACAACTAGAGAAAACCCTCGCACAGCAACGAAGACCCAACACAGCCAAAAAACACAGGGGCAAAGGACAAGCTTGGGCCAGAGCCTTTACTGAGGTTTCCATGAGAAAGGCAAGGCAGGGCATAGTCAACAGCTTAAGACTGGCTACTTTGAATTACTCCAGTTGGTTTGGGGGCATAGGGGTGGTCTCTGGTTGTCTGATACCTGACCCTGGGATGATTCGTGGCAGAGGAAATACTGGCTTGGTGTGTGAGGGTTGCTTAAGGACATGGTTGGTTTACATATGAAAGCTGTATTCCCAGTACAACCCTTTGCCATCTCTAAGAATTGCCTAGCCCTTGGAAGGTGGCAGTCTCTCCTTAGGTCTGTTTGGTCCCCAAAATGCCACAGTATCAAGAATACAAAAATAAGAAAATTAATATAGTTGGCCCTGTGCTGAATGGATGCCAAAAAGACAAATACATAATCTAAGAAAACAGAACACCATTAATAATAAAAACAGACTTAAGAAAACTAGGAATAAAGGGGATCTTCCGTAACTTGATAAAGAACATCTGTTTAAAAACCTATAGCTAACATCATGCTTAATCATGAAAAACTGAATGCTTTCCCCCTAAGATGGGAGTGGAGCAAAAATGTCCATCCTCACAGCTGCTATTTAACATAGTACTGCAAATTCTAGCCAGTGCAGCAAGACAAGAAAAGGAAATAAAGGGCATTGCAGATTGTTATGGAAGAAATAAAACTGTCCCTATTTGTCAAAGGCAGTAATACTGTTTGCTTTATGGTCAAACATATTTGATCATAATTTAAACTTGATGGGGCAAAGTCAAGTTATTGTATTTTGAAAAATACAGTTACATACTCTGGGGCTATGGAAAAGGTATAGTATTATTTACTCCTTTAAAGATACCATATTTGGATCATTTTATCCTATTCTGTTGCTTTTTTCTCCTTTCATTTGCCTGTTTTTATTGCTTTATCTTATACAATTGTATATACAATATACAACTGATTAGGTGGAGACTTTGGGTGACTGCACTTTTCCTCCGTGGAATGAACTGCAAAGGCTTTGTGACAGATATTTACGTTCATAATTCTTGATTACTACAAAGTTCCCAATTATAGTAATTGTAGTACCACAGTTGAGGTTACTAGAACTCAGGCCTTCACGTACATGGGATGTTAACATATTTTTATTGTTTTTATCTCTTAATTTTAAAGGTACAATTATTTTCAGTGAATTAGCAGCCTTTAGAGTTCATGGGTAGTATAAAGTTTTGGGTTTTTTATATCAAACTTGTAGTTGTGGAACTGAGTTTTTTCGATATTCTTTTAATCTCCTTTTTCGAACACAGCTCTAACCTTTACCTCTTTCTGAAGGAAAAAAAAAGCAGAATTTATAGGTTCTTGAATGAGAGAAATCCTGTGTTGATTGCAGTAAAAGGTAGAGGACATGAAAAAAATAAAAATGACTTCGGGAATAAAGGGAGCCTTGATGAGGGAAACGAGGAATGATTATTAATAGTTCTAGGACTTGCAGTCATCACAGAAATTGAATGTGAATCCCTGTTATGAGAAGTAATGCATTATTATTATTATTAATATGACCTGTTTTCCCTCTCTTAGGACTACAGAGACATCATTGACACGCCAATGGATTTTGCTACCGTTAGAGAGACTTTAGAGGCTGGGAATTATGAGTCACCAATGGAGTTATGTAAAGATGTCAGACTTATTTTTAGTAATTCCAAAGCATATACACCAAGCAAAAGATCAAGGGTATATAATTGAATTGTTTTCTGTTTAAATGAAATGAAATTAGTAGAAAAGTATGTCGAGTAACTAAATGCTGCTTTTATTTAAAATTTAAAACAAAATTGACAAACTTTCTATTAGGTTCTTAATGGTATTCTAGTGGAAAAAGGAATTCACATCTTTCTGTTTTATTCCTTCTATGAAAAAACACTAATGTCACTAATGTTTAGGAATGGTTACTTTTCTTGAAGGTAGTGTAGTTGAATAGACATCATGTACACATTGTCCTGATATGTGTTAGAGGTACGTGTGCTTAACTTTTCCAGCTGTTTTTTCTGCATTAGTGGAAAGGAGCATTTTTTTCCATATAATGCTCATACGAGTCATAAAAATGAGTAAAACTATAAATATCATTTACCTTTCTTTGTCCAAGAAATACAAAAATAATTTAATTGTAATAATGTTTCAGTTTTAGTCTTTGTCAAAAGAGATTGAGAAAAAGCAATGTTTTAAATTCTAAAAACTTTTTGTTAGAAAAATATTTAAATTATTATCTCAAAGGAACAGGCATTTCCTTTCAGGAATGTTTGAACAGTTTTTTTTTCTTTCCATAGATTTACAGCATGAGTTTGCGCTTGTCCGCTTTCTTTGAAGAACACATTAGTTCAGTTTTATCAGATTATAAATCTGCCCTTCGTTTTCATAAAAGAAATACAATAACCAAAAGGAGGAGGAAAAGAAATAGAAGCAGCTCTGTTTCCAGTAGCGCTGCATCAAGGTATCTGATTTCTTTTAAATATCATCAGCTGATCTATAACTTTGTCATCTAAATGATAGAACTTGGTGTTTTTTAATACTTCCTTTACTATTCCCTATATTGCAGAATGATATATTTGACATGCAAGTTCCTATGATGTGGAGGATTTTTAATCTTTTAACTAAAGCTATACTAGTGTAAGTGCTTAAATTCAAACTGCTAAATCTGTACAGTAAAACAGCATTTTTAGGATAGTGATGGCATCATGCTTTCTGTCATATAACTATAGCATTTACAGCGATCCTTCACTAAATATTCACTTTTCAAAGGCTCACAACCATATGAAATCCACTACAAATCTCATATTTTAACATATTTCATAACAGTACAAATATTGAATCCAACAGTATTATAAGACTGTTTTATTCATCCACATAGAGCTAAAAGAATGACTAATGATACTATTTTATTTACAGCCCTGAACGGAAAAAAAGGATCTTAAAACCCCAGTTAAAGTCAGATACTGCTACCTCTCCATTCTCTGCACCTACACGATCAGTACCACCAAGGCACAGTGCTGCTCAGATAAATGGTAAAACGGAATCCAGTTCTGTAGTTCGAACCAGAAGCAATCGAGTGGCTGTGGATCTAGTTACCAGTGAGCAACCATCCACTTCTTCAGCAGCGAAGACTTTTATTTCGAAAGCTAACACATCTGCAGTGCCAGGGAAAACAAGTAAGAATCAGCTACAGTTTCTAAATTGAAATATATATAATGACTTTTGTAATTTAAGCATTTACTTTGCCAAATGGAATATATTGGATTTAGTAAATTCCGTCAGACATTGTTGGTTTTGCTTTTCTTTATTGTTTTTGCCCGTTTTTCTTTTAATTTTTTTTGATAAGGAAAAGAATATTGAGGTTTAGGAATGTCAGTATAGGATAATGCTCAAAAATGGCAACTCTGATCCAAACTGCCTAAATTTAAATCGTAGAACCCAGACTTGCTAGCAGTTTGCCAGCACTTCCCTTCATAATCTTGCAGTGACTGGACAGCTTCTGAAAGGTCTGAGACTATTATGTACGCCTTTTTCCTTTTTGAAAGTAGATTTCTTATGGAAGCTTTAAGCATCGCCCCAGGTTTTGTCCTGTTGGCTAATTCAAACAATTCACTTTAGAGGTAATCCCAACCTTCTTGCTTGTTTTAAGGTTAAATAATTTAACTCTTAGCTTTTAATCTTTTGTATGTGTGTTTTAGTTCTAGAGAATTCCATGAAACATTCCAAAACCTTGAGTACTCTTTCAAGTCCTGGTCAGTCCAATTTTAGTCATGCCACTAGGAATAATTCTACAAAAGAAAACATGGAAAAGGAAAAGCCAGCCAAACGTAAAGTGAAATCGTCTGTGCTCTCAAAGACATCCGCTCTCTCGAAGTCATCAGCTGTCATCGAGCAAGGTACCGTAGATCTTAACAAATGGTGGTTCTATTGGAGATAATATTTATATCCACTTTTTAGGTTGCTCATTTAAAAGTCACACATTCTGTATTAGTTGATATATTTACTGAGACATCTTTTGATATGCAGCTTTGTGCCAAAAGCAAACTGTATTGTTACTAAATTTTAGAAGCCAAGAAAAACTTGCCCTATGAAAAATAAAAGCATTTTCTGTCCTATGAAAAATAAAAGCATATTCTAAAATCAGAGGCTTTTAATGATATAAATTTAGTAGTTTTTAACTTCAGTATTACAAAACCTAGAAAAGTATATCCAAGAAGTTTAAATAAAGTTGAATTTAGTTAACCCAGTATAGCACTTCTTTAGAAAAATTTTTGAGTTGTTTTTATATCACAAAATTTAACACACTGACCTTTAAATAATAATTCATTAGGATTGTATATAGCCACATATCTATTCTAGCATACAACTTTTGACCCCTTAGAGTTATGCTTCCAAAGTTCTTTTGTCTTCACATTTTCATTGTAAAAGTTTTCTGTTTGAAAGATGAAGAAAGTAACTGATGAAATACACCCTACGACATGTTAAAATAATTATGGCTTCTTGACAGCAGACAGCTCAAGAATAAGCATTTTTCGTCATGACTTCCAGAGTGTGTCTAGACCATTTCCTTTTCAGTATTCCCCCCAGAAACCTCTCACAATTTAATTTTTCTACTGCAACGACCTCATTTTGATTAATGATATTGGGATCTTCCCACCTCTATAAGTTTAAAATCATCATCCAAATCTACTTATTTCTTTCTGCCTCCTTAACATCTCTGAGATCCATTTCCTCCTCTCCATTCTCACTTCCATGGACTGTCGCACTCTCCTAACTGGTATCCCTGCCTCAGTTCTCAACTCTACCTTATTCAGTCCATCTTCCACATTTAAGTCAAAGTGACCTTTCTGATCACGTGCACACAGACACACACACAGAGAATTAAGATCCTTCCCTGCCTTTGAATCATACGTGGAATCAGAGTTGAATGTTTTTACCTGTTATACAAGATTCTTCATTGCTTGGCTGTTGTCTAACATTCAGCTGTCCTTACTTTTCTGTCTCCCTTTGATGTCCCAGCCATCCTGAACTACTTGGAAGTCCCTAAATATTGTTGTCCTTTCTTCCTTCTTTGGAATTTCTTTTTTCCTACTAGTTTAATAGTTTCCTGTTCATTGCCTTTTGTGGCCCTTATAATGTTGATAGAACTATTCTTTTTTTACGTTGTCTGTCTCCAGTAGAATCTGAGCTCTTGTGCTTGCCCATGCTCATTTTTTAATTGCCTATACTTAGTATATAGTGGACAATCAGTGTTTGAATAAATAAATAATTTTGTATGTGAGTGTTTTACATTTTTATATTTGCTTCCTTTCTGAACTGAATTCAAAGTTTTGAATGGTATATTGGCCTTGCTTCTGTTAGTCCTGAATCCTAGAGAAATCAAATGTATATAGAGAATTGGTTCTAGCATTATGATAGGGGAGGTCCAATAGCCAATTTGATTCATAGTTTTTGAGTATTACAAATACATAGGAATACCAGTACAGTATAGAAATATAATAAGCTACTGTGTAACCCATTAATGATGACTTATCATATAAATATTGGCACTTGAATTAACTATCAGAAACGAGCAGTGCTGTGCAATTGAAATATAATACAAGCTACATATGTTCTAGTAGCTACATGTCGTAACAGCAGACAGGTGAAATTATCAGTTTTAATACTGTATTTTATTTACTCCTTTATATCTAAAATATTATTTCAGTGTGTCATCAGTGTTTCAAAATGTACACTGCTTCATATTCAAATTTAAACTTAATTAAAACTTCAATTCCTCAGTCGCTTAGTTACATTTCAGGTGCTCAGTGGTCATGTGGTTAGTAGTGGCCTCATTGGATAGTACAGGTCCAGATGAGTGATTTTTAAAACTTCTTTTTAACTCGAATTCCTTTTTAAAAGAACTGCATTAGTTCTGAACCTTTTTAGGTTACATATTGCTTTGTAAAGTTGGCCAACCCTGTAGTATTTTTTCCCTAAAAAAATGCACATAGGCATATCCACACAAACTTTGGACCATTTCAAGGAGCTCCTGGAGTCCTTGAAGCCAGTCTGTAGAATTTTTGTAGGGTATATGAACTGGATGTTTATTTGCCAGTAGTCTTAATGTAAAACAAATTAAAAGATATACAGAATCTTACAGAATCCTCAGGCAGATTAAGGGTACTTGTTTGTTAGAAAATACTTTTACTACTTTATGCACAGACACGTTTCTCCCCTGCGCCCCTCCCCTCGTCATTATTCAAAACCACTAATCTGAAGAAAGTCATTTGTACTGTGGGGTCAGGAAATGAGGGCTTTGCCTTCTTCCTCTGCTATTGGCTCAGAGACTTCTTCTCTGAGTCTCTTGACAGTTATTTCCCGAAGTTTGCAAAGCACTGTACAGTTCAAGCCCAAGACATATACCATTATGAAGAAGCATTCTCTTTAACAGCACTTTCCATCTCTTTATGGATTTCCTGTAAAATACTGCATTGCAGATCTCCCATCACAACCAAAACAAAAAACTTCAGAATTTTGGAGGAAAAAAAAGTTAGTGGTGGGCTTCCCTGGTGGCACAGTGATTGAGAGTCCGCCTGCCGATGCAGGGGACACAGGTTCATGCCCTGGTCCGGGAAGATCCCACGTGCCACGGAGCGGCTAGACCCGTGAGCCATGGCCATTGAGCCTGCGCGTCCAGAGCCTGTGCTCCGCAACGGGAGAGGCCACAACAGTGAGAGGCCCGCATACTGCCAAAAAAAAAAAAAAAAAGTTAGTGGTAATGCGTGTTTGTCATCTTTTTCGTCATCTGAAAGGGTAATAGCTTTTTTGTTTTTTTTAAACCATAGAAAGGCAGTTCATCATGATGTCCAGATTCTACAGATTTGGAATTTAATCTTCAGAATTTTTTTTTATTTTTTAATAAAGCATAATGGTCTTTATCATGGAGTTTGTTATAATGGGATTTTAATCCTGATAATAGTTGCACACATAGTGGATTTGGTTGATATGTGCAGCCGGTATTGCTTATGATTATAAATCAGTCATTTGCCATTCAGTTACATAAGGAGATAGGACTGTTCCAAAAAGAGCCTATGAAGAAAACTGCCATTTAGTTGCTTTTTTATTTTAACCGTTTTTTTAAAATTCTGTGACCAAGAGTAACTTATATCTACTCTTGTAAAAAGGATAGATGAAGAATATCAAAGCCATGGTAGTGTTTATGGAGAACAACTGTTATAAATTATTCCAGTAGATGTACTTCCAAACCCCTTGCATAGGAGTTAGTAGGAAAGGAGATCCTTTTTACTTCTGAGGAACATAAGGAAATATTTAGACTATAAATTCTTCTCTGATATCAGAAAGGTCATGATCATCATCACATCCAAGAGAGGATTAAATAAGAGTTAGAATCATTCCAGTCTTGATAGCCCCTTTTTCCTCCATCTGTAATAGAAAAAAATGATTAGAGGAAAGTAGAGGGGGATGATAATGCTTATTTATTCCGATTACCAAGTTTAAAGGTCATGGATTTTATGCTAAGATTATTTTCCATGATGGAGCTGCTTGAAGGCAGGAAGACAGAAAAATTCTGTGTTAATGAGGGAAACAAAGTGCTTTGTGGTGGTGAAGTTCCATACAAGTAAACAGGGTCATTTTGTGTAATGAAAACAATGCTCATACATTAGAATGTGTAGTAAAGGTAGTAGGAATAAGAAACCTTGGCTAATCCCAGCTCTGTCATAATTTACAGTATTAACTTAGACAAGTAATTTATTTGCTCTGAGTTTCATTTCCCTCCTGTCAAGTCATCAGTGACTTCATTAAGGATGCTTCTCCTCTGTGAGTTTTAAATAGAAGATAAATAATATCATTAAACCGTTAGCCTTTTGTCAGTTCTTTTTCTCGTATTAGTTAAAAAAAAATTAGGATTATGTCATTACGTATAAGTATAGCAGTGGACTTATTGACTGGTTTGAGGGTCAAATAAAAAAGCAGTTCCATATATTAAGTGCACTGTTGTTCCCTTTCAGCAGACTGTAAAAACAATGCTCTTGTACCCGGAAGCATTCAAGTAAATGGCCACGGAGGGCAGCCGTCCAAGCTTGTGAAGAGAGGACCTGGAAGGAAACCTAAGGTGGATGTTAATACCAGCAGTGGTGAAGTTACACACAAGAAGAGGGGTAGGAAGCCCAAAAAGCTACAGTATGCAAAGCCTGAAGATTCGGAGCAAAATAGCATGCATCCCATCAGAGATGAAGTAGTTCCTTCTTCAACCTGCAATTTTCTTTCTGAAACTAATATTGTAAAGGAGGATTTGTTACAGAAAAAGAGTCGTGGAGGCAGAAAACCCAAAAGGAAGATGAAGACACAAAAACTAGACTCAGATCTCATAGTTCCTACAAGTGTTAAAATGCTAAGGAGAAGTAACCGAAAAAAGACAGACGATCCCCTGGATGAGGAAGAAGAGTTTGAGGAACTTAAAGGCTCTGAACCTCACATGAGAACTAGAAACCAAGGTCGAAGGACAGCCTTCTATAACGAGGATGACTCTGAAGAGGAGCAAAGGCAGCTGTTGTTTGAAGACACTTCTTTGACTTTTGGAACTTCTAGTAGAGGACGAGTCCGAAAGTTGACTGAAAAAGCAAAAGCTAACTTAATTGGTTGGTAACTTGCACCAAAATATTTTACTTCAGAATCTATAAAGCAGGTACAGTTAAGGAGTATGTAGAACTATGGCTTCTGCTTCCTTGCTGCTATGACGGATTAGGGAATGTTATGATTTGATTTGCAAAAAAAACAAACAAACTTACAAGACACTTCACTTCTTTAAATGAATATATATATATATAAATATATACATATATATTTTAAATGTTCGCTATTTATTGCCCTTAGATAGGTTATGCATTTCAACATTCATTTCATTTACTGTTCAAAACAAAGGAAATTGAGGCTCTATAATGAATTCCCAATTTATTTCTGAAGAAGACAGTTCTGCTATACTCTTAAGGAGCATAATATTCCTAGTGATAGAGCATTTTATGTTAAAATGAATTATTTTTGACCAAGCCAGGTACATTTCTGTTGATACAGAAGTCTTGTCCCTAGGAGAACAGATGTTACCAGAGTAGCAGGAAATTAAGAAATGTGTTTCCTCTAAAGATAAATATAAAATTCCCACCATTTGATACCCTGAAAAGTTTAATTTTAATTATAGAATGTTCATCTACAAAGAATCTAGAGGAGGCTTTTGCTGTATTCCATTTCTGCCAAACTTAAGAGAAAATGTACTGATGCAAAGGAAACATATCCACATTGGAAAACATTTGACTGTCTAATTTTTCAGACCTTGATTCTTATGTCAATCACTCAATCTCTGTTTATTGTGCCAAAGACTGAGAATCAGTGCAGTGGAAAGCCTGTTTTTGACTGTCAGGACAGCATACACTTTTTCAATATTGGAAAGGCTATATATTATTCTAAAGAGCAAGTTATTAAAGAGTTATGCTGAGGTGTATCTTTTTTTGGTACTAATAGTAGAAAATAATGCACTGGTGGGTCCTTTGACAGAGATGTTTTAGAGAAAATGTTTAAGTGGTTAAAGGATTCAAGGAAAATACAGGAAAAAGGTATGGGATTTGATGTTTACTTGTTAATCCGGATTAATGTCATTTCTAAACTTTAGACATATCTAATAGGCTAAAATGACTTACAAAGAAATGTGTCTGTGTGTGTATGTGTATATATTGATAAATGGGTATAATTAAATATATATACAAACACATACTTATATACTATTACCCAGGTATAAATTCTTTTTTCAGGATTTTTTTAGATAGTGGTAGAATAAAAATAATTTTAAAATGTCATACTTTATAGTTTAATTTTAAGGGGAAGATTGGTTATTTTCAATTATTAAAGGTTTAAAAATAGGCCAAATCACTTTTTATGCAATCATGTTTTATACAGTGGTCTCATTGCACATTGTGTTTTTTCTGCACTTTTTACGGTATCCTTATCACGCTGGTATGTCAGTATACACCCTAAAGAAAAATTCCATTTAATGATTGTGCCTTGTATTCTATTATTTTTTGCATCATTAGTAAAATTAAGTTGTCTATTGTAAATGATAACTATATGACTTAGGAGAATGTATTGCTATATGTACTGCTGTGGAAAAGGAAAGCAGTTATTTATTTGTTTATGGTACAGTTAGTTATTTTATACCTTAAAAACCAACATAAATACCATTTCTATTGTTTAAAGATTATTGTCCATTTTTTTTTAAAGTTTAAAGAATGTAGTATTTTGTGAGGACTGGTATGGTACAAAAATGTAGCCAAAATTTTCAGATACTACATTTTTAAAAAGCGAGGCTGGGGAATATATGTATCAGCATGACCCTGATATAGAAAAATAAAGTCTTCAATTGAACCTTGGCAAAATAACATTACATAATTATTTCTATAATATTTCTGGTAGGGATAAATGTTAGCTGTCATCTGATTGTCTTGAAAAAGGATGGAAAGTGATGCATTTGGGCTTTTTAGATTGTTTGTAACTAAATTTGTACAGAAATCCTCCTATGGAATTAAGTAAACCATTTTCCAGATCTTAACTGGATTGCTGTGATTTTGCAGTTGAAAATAATTTCAAATTTTTCAGGTTTTTTGTATATTTATTTTTTTCTAACAAATATATTTAACTATATAATTAAAATTCAGTAGTTAAACTCTTCATAATGCAGAAATGGATGGCTTGGTTGTATAGTAAAATGAGTCTCTCAGCTACACCAGTATTGAAAATAATAGTGTGTATGTTTGAAATTTAAGTCATTAATTTGTTGCTTTTGAAGGCAGTCTATTTGAAACATGTAATTTCCTGATGTTATCTGCATTGTGTTAGAAAATAAGACTATAAAATCCATTTTTGTAAAAAAAAAAGTATGTGTACAGTTTTAAGGTGTGTACAGGAAAAGGAAGAGCGTACACAGTCTTAAGAGTGAAATATACCGCTAGTAGGGTGTATTAGTTCTAACTCGTGAGCAAAAAAATGAGTATTTACCATCTTACCTGCAACAAGTAAATGTATTATTCCTGTTCTAAAGACACTATATATTTATGACCTTATTTGGATATTATTAGACACTGGTTACTTAGTAAGGCAGAAATGACTTGGATCAGATTCTTTATAATTGAAACACTTAAAAATGTATTAGTAATAGCCAGATATATCTAGATTTTATTTTTTTATAATTTAGCTTCTATACATTGCAAAAGTTGCATTGAGAAATTTAAGTCATCACCATAGTTTTGTTCTGTTTTACCACTTGGAAAATATCTTCTTTGAGACAGTAACACCATATATATACTGTTTATAGGTCAAAAGGAAATGTTGGCAGTTGTTTTAGGTGAGCAATAAAAGAATTTTAAGTTTCCTGAAAGTTTCAGAAATACAACTTGTTATTACATTCGTAGAAAATGTAAATCAGTTTATGTATTTTTAAGTACCTAACCCTAATATTCTCTCCCTCCACCCCAACATTCTCGAGTCCCAATCAAATCTTATAAAATTACAAAATGTTGCAAATCAGCAGATTAAACAGTCAGTCTAATTACAATCTCGTAACTCTGGGCAGTAGACATACTTCTTAAAAATTTTATTCTTTGCAGTCTGCTGTTGTGACATTGGACTGTTCTCTGCATATATTCATGAACTAAAGATTTGGCCTTGCTTTCATTGTTTTTATCATTGTACAACATCACAAATTTGAAGACTATTTGGTAGCATTGTAACAACGATCTTCCTCCTTAAGTAGAATAATTGTATAGAATATTTGTGAGCATGTTTAGGTCACATCTGAGACACGAAGTTTGGTTGAATCTAGTATCACTTGGAAATGATGTAATATACACTGATCAGCAAAAAGATCCTTGTGCAGCATGTATGTTAACATCTAGAACTGTCCCTTATCTGCAGTGCAGTAGATTAATCAGACATTTTAACAGAAGTATTCAAATAACATTTTTACCTTATATATTAGCAACATTTACATGTTTTGAAATATGATTTGTAATATAAATTAGTTTCTCCAGTTTATAGCGTTTAATTCTAGCATTCCATTTTATACATGCAAACATACCTCTCTCTCAGATGTCAACTGGAAGCAATTTTGACTGTTTTCTACCTAATGAAAACAAATTGTTATTCTGAATGTTTTTGTCCACCTGAAATTTACTGTTGAGTAGGTTGAAAGGACCAAGATACTTGAGTGTTTAAAAGGGCTATAATTGTTCTCATATGCAGGAAATATATGATTTTAAAAGTCATAATAGGGGAAGTACTCTTATGTTCTGTGAATTACACCCGTATTTAGTTGTTTTTTTGGTTTTGTTTTTAAACAGGTTGAGAAGTGGTTTAAACTTAGGCGACAATTTATTTTCCTACTAAAGTCGGAAAATATACCTTTTCCTCACTTCCCTCCTTGCAGTTCCCCTCATTTCCCAAATTTCCAAGTGATTTGAACTAAATATTACATTTACTAAGAAGCTATTTTTGTTAATTATACTGAGCTAAGGACTCCAGATGGAAGGTCATTTTGTACTATGTACAATACCCAAGAAGAGGTCACATTGAGTCAGAAGACTGTAAGTACCGCTTTTGACGCTCCAGATATAAACCTTGTACACACTGTAGTAAAACAATTAGAAAATATTATGAGCTATAAATATATATTATTTTTAGTTTTGATAGCTCTGTGTTGAAATACTTTTTTAATGCAGATAAAATCATCAGGAAATTAACCTTATATGGCACAAACCAAATACATAATAGTGGGTGGCTATGAGTTTCTACATTTAAGGAGCTAAGAAAATAGGTTTGAGATGATATATAGTACACACACCTATGAGGCAGATGCACACACGCTTGTTACTGTTAAGATTGTGCGTGTTGATTGAAAGGCTACAAATTGCGACGAAATACAAAGTTACATTTTTGGACCATATTAAAACTGCAAGAAGATGGGGTCTTATTTAAAGATCTTTTAGAAAACTGTTAAATCCTGTCACACGATATTTAGACGTGTAGAATGTAGCTTAATTTTAAAAAGTAACTGACCTAGAGAGTTAATGTTGAAACTGACACATTTGCAAATTAAAATGCTTATTTTGTACAGAAAACAATGTTAAACACAAGCAAATCTGTTGTATGTAATAAGTAACAGAGTTTAAAAACAAATTAATTATTTAGCTTTATTGAGGTTTTTGGTTTTTTTCTTTCTGGAAACCTGGAGTATCATGTTATAAACGGCAGTCTCACACCAGAATAGCAGTGCCCTTTGTTTTTGTACATATTGATTGGACCTTTCTTTACTGTTAGGTGGACACTTTCTATGTTAGTTTTGAAGCATAATTCTTTGAATCCTTTTATACAAACTAGAATGTATGTGTAAGAATTCCTGTCCCTGCAATGTAGTAACTACAAACTTATTTTTAAATAAATAGAAAACTTGTTTTTCTAAGCTATTTTGTAGAGCCTCATGATTTCTTTATTTTTTTTGGTAACACATAAAGCACTAAGTACATAATTTCAAGAGGTATTATGTAAATGGTGGTACATTAGTGTCTCCAGTGCCCTGTTTACTTGGCAAAATGTTAAAATACATTAGCTAATTAAAGGATTGTGGGTACCCTAATGTAACTTAATTCCAAAATAACCAAAGGTTAAAAATGTCATTTGCTTTTCGATGTGTACACTTAAAACTATATTGATTTGCTGCTATGCATAAGTTACTGTACTGGGTATAATACTTCAATATTCAGACTTTCTTCTCTAAGATATATTTCAAAGAAACAGTTTACATAAGTATTTTCTCAAAAGTGTGAAGTGAAATTTCTGGGAAAATTAAATGGAAGAATGATGAAAACGTTTCATTTGTTACGCAGTTATACAAAATGAGATTCATAAGGCTATTGCTGTTTTTCTAGAAATTTGTTCAGATTGGTATACATTTTTATTGACATCCTGAGAATCCCAATTTTAGTATAAAGAGTGCATAAGGCTACGATAAATGAAACTCCAATTAAGCACATGAGATAATTTGTGAATTTGTAGCTATTAGTGATCATTTCTCCTTAAGAAATTTGTTTAAATGACTTTGTATAAAATAAATTTCTAAGTTGAGGAAAGCAGGTAAGCATTCCCAGGTACCTTTTTTCTTTCTAAAGTATGCTGATACTAATACCTAGTTTATACTTAGGAGAACCAGCAAAGAAAAAAATTATTTTTAGCAACCACTTTTTACTAGTTTCTCTTTTGTAATAACATCAACTTTATCTTCTAGGCTAAGCGTTTCCATTATTTGAGAACAATAAGATTAAAAGCCAAAGCTCAAAATGTCTGTTTTTGCAATAGAATACCTTGTATTTGTAATCTTTTGCATTTAACATGTTTTACCATATATAGATTATTCTTTTTGGTTTTGTTTGGGGGAAAAATAGTGGAAAAGATTCATTTAAGTACCTTTCTGTCTAATATATTAGACATGTTGACAACACAGTGTAACGGGATGATCTGGGGTTGGAGTTGGGTCATTTCATCTCTGAGTTTCACTTTCCTCATCTGTAAAGTTAAAAAAATTGATTAATCTTCAATGTCCAATTCAATTCAAATAATTTATGATTATTTCTCATGTGTATATTGTCTTTACTCATGACTCAATCTTGGCTTTTCTATTTAGTCCCTAAAGAAAATATGCCATTTAATGTGTAGCTTTCAGGCAACCTGTGCCTTGTGGCCATGACCTGATTGTAGTTATGAGATCTTCTGAACCCTTAGTTACAACTGTGCTATTGCAACACACTATAAATTGTGAGTTGAGTTGAAATATTTGTTTACTGGTAATAAAAAGTACTAAAGTTTGTGATTTTCCCAAGGGCCCTCTAAAGAATCTCAAAGATAGTTTTAGTGTAAAACACATCCTGAAATTTTTATTTAAGGTCCAGTCTTGGGAAAGCAAAGCCAAAAGAGTTTGAGAAAATTTAATCATGGGTGCCTGAGAATAATAGTTGTTTCCCATTTAATTAAAAATGAAATAAAATATTTAAATATAGAAGGCAGAACTATTTTAAGAAAACTTAGATCTTTGGCAAGTGGAAAACGTTTGTTCCTTGCTTTGGCCTTTGTTTTAATAAAAAGGACATAAAGTCAAAGCAAAGCAAATTACTCTGATGAGATATGGAGAATCTGAGCAGATTATTTAGAAGTTAAAGAGCAACTCAGTCTTCTTTCAAGCTCTTTGAAAACAAGATTATTGTAACAGAAAACCAAATTCTACTTTGGTATTGACATAATACTTAGCAATAAAGGTTTTTACAAGCTCTTCCCTCCCCCTCTTCACCTGAATAAGTGCATCAAAGGGAGGGTAACTGTCAAATTTTTAACGCACTTTATAGTTTCTTTTCAGGCTCTTCTCTCTGCTACTTGTGTATACTTGTTTTTCATATTTTGGAACAAATAGACACTTCAGGACAAAACTCTTTGTCCTAGAAAAACTCATTCCATTATCCTGATATTCAGTTTTATTTCTCTGTCACTATTTGTTCTTGGTCTCAACTACCTTGAATTACAAATTTCAACCAAAGTAACTAAATTCGATTTCAGAGAAAATTGGAAGGAAAGTAATTTGAAAACTGTCAGGTGCAAGCATTTTTGTAGAATAACAAACTCATGAATACACATAACTTCTAAATCTTAAAATTGCAAAAATAAACATGTTCATTAAATACATGACCCAAATATAGCCACTCCATAGTATATAAATATAAGCAGATGTATATAAACTTGAAATTATGCTTAGCAATATTTCAGTATTGAATTTTATAATTAAATAGGTACCCAATGATTAACCATTAATTCTGTTTAATATTAGTCCAAAGTTTTAAGTTACCCGAAGATCTTGGAAATTATGTTCAAGCTGACATACTACAGAACATAATTACTGTTACAAAAACATTTGTCAGAATTATGATTCAATTAATTTGAACACATATTTTATGTTTTTAGCTCTTCCAAATATTATGTAAGAGTAGTGTTAGCTTTAGTCAGTAGACCAGCATGAGAAATTTAGGGGCTTCAGATTAACTTGTCTCTTCTTGAGATAGCAGACCCACTTTTCATTTTTAAGAAAAGCAAAATAGGGCTTCCCTGGTGGCGCAGTGGTTGAGAGTCCGCCTGCCGATGCAGGGGACACGGGTTCGTGCCCCAGTCCGGGAAGATCCCACATGCCACGGAGCGGCTGGGCCCGTGAGCCATGGCCGCTGAGCCTGCACGTCCGGAGCCTGTGCTCCGCAACGGGAGAGGCCACAACAGTGAGAGGCCTGCATACTGCAAAAAAAAAAAAAAAAAAAAAAACCAAAATATTCTTGCATTATACTCCATATTTATATAGAAAAGACAGCCATTTTTTTAAAAACCAAAGTTATTAAATAAGTTTAATTTGTCCAAAGATTCATCAATTATATAATTGAAATTCTTAAAATATTTGTGAGCTTGTTGCTTCTGTAAGACTGTTTTTAATGTCTCTTACTTAAAATACTAGAAATTTAGTTTCTTTATTTTCTGTGAATTTGGGAAATATTGTTTATAAAAACACATTTATCTGTATAAACCAATCAGAAGAGAGCTCCTTTGAAGTCCTTTAAGAGATGTTTCAGTTCAATTTATTAATACTTTCTGGTAGTAGGAAACCATTTCATACTTAAGAGAGTAAAGGCTTTTGTTGGTTACAGACAGAAACACAGATCTTATAGCTTCATTTCTACAACTTTAGTCAGTAACAAGTCAAACATAAACGCTGTCAACTGAAAAAAAATAAAAAGCACAACCTAAA
Organism: Monodon monoceros; assembly: GCF_005190385.1. NCBI lineage: Eukaryota > Metazoa > Chordata > Mammalia > Artiodactyla > Monodontidae > Monodon > Monodon monoceros. The sequence goes on along the minus strand of NW_021703771.1, from coordinate 13,355,863 downwards.
AGTTGAGAACAGTGTTTTGCTCAGTGGACAAAACTGAGGACTTAAGCCCAGGACACAGGATCTCAGATAGCTGAGAAACTGCTCAGAAGAGGTAAGGGAGGAGCCAGAATATATAGGAGTTTTTGCAACAAAAACCAGGTAGTCAGAGCATCAAAAGATTAAAGAAAACCAGACATCTCAAGTTTCAGAATTTAGTGCTTTTCTATGTATGGGAAGATGCAAGAGTCTGGGCTCTCTGAAATCATTCCTTTGATATGCATCTCAGCTATCTGGGGCCAGGATCCTGTGCTTTCTCACCCTGAGTCTCCTCAGGGTACACCGTTGGGGTGGCTGCAGCAGTCGACTGCTAGATGGGGCGCATCCTGCCTCCACCCTGAGTTCCCTCAGGACTCACTGCCAGGGCAGCTGTAATGTGGTGGCTTAATGGCTGCCTTTGTTTACTGATATGGCAGGTGGCATTCTTAGTTCACAGTGCTCCCTCATGATCATAAATTCGACCAATGTTTGGGAGGCATTTCATGAACAATTTTTGTCCCATGGCACTGAGAAATTCATCCCAGATCAGGCGAAGATTTTTTTTTTTCCGCACTGTGTGGCACATGGGATCTTAGATCCATGTGGGATCTTAGTTCCCCAACCAGGGATTGAACCCAGGCCCCCTGCATTGGAAGGTGGAATCTTAACCACTGGACCGCTGGGGAAGTCCCCGAAGATTTTGTTGATATGCCATTCCAGGGGCTAATTTCTGGATTAGGCCTGGTTGATAATTTAAAATTCTCTGGGTGGTGGAGACATGAGGACCTGCTGTCTGCACAGTGTCTGGGTGCTGGGCTTCTTCCTGTACCTCTTCTCGCTGCAAACCCCAAGTATCAGAAGACAGGCTGCCTAAAGTCATACTGAGCTCACAGCCACCTCAAAACACACCCCTTGACAAGGCCCTGCCCATTAGAGGGACAAGACCCAGCTTAACCCACGAGAGGGCAGGCACCTGTCCCTCCCACCAGGAAGCCTACACAAGCCCCTGGACCAACCTTGTCCACCAGGGAGCAGACACCAGAAGCAAGAACTACAAGCCTGCAGCCTGTGGAAAGGAGACCACAAACGCAGAAAGTGAGACAAAAAAAGAAATATGTTACAAATGAAGGAAAAAGATAAAAACTCACAAGAACAACTAAATGAAGAGGAGATAGGCAATCTACCTGAAAAAGAATTCAGAGTAATGATAATAAACATCATCCAAAGTCTCAGAAAAAGAGTGGAGGCACAGATCGAGAAAGTACAAGAAATGTTTAACAAGGAGCTAGAAGATTTAGAGAACAGAGATGAACAATACAATAACTGAAATGAAATACACTAGAAAGAATCAACAGAAGAATAACTGAGGCAGAAGAACGAATAAGTGAACTGGAAGACAGAGTGATGGAAATCACTGCCACACAACAGAATAAAGAAAAAAGAATGAAAAGAAATGGGAACAGTCTCAGAGACCTCTCAGACAATATTAAATGCATCAACATTTGCATTATAGGGATCCCAGAAGGAGAAGAGAAAGCGAAAAGCCCTGAGAAAATATTTGAAGATATAATAACAGAAAACGTTCCTAACATGAGAAAGGAAACACTCAAGTCCAGAAAGAGCAGAGAATCCCACACAGGATGAACCCAAGGAAGAACATGTCAATATACATATTAATCAAACTGACCAAAATTAAAGACAAAGAAAAAATACTAAAAGCAACAAGGGGGGACTTCCCTGGTGGTCCAGTTGTTGGGACTCTGTGCTTCCACTGCATGAGTTCAATCCCTGGTTGGAGAACTAAGATGCCACATACCATGTGGTGCAGCCAAGTAAATAATAAATAAATTTAAAATATAAAAGCAACAAGGGAAAAGCAACAAATAACATCCAAGGAAATCTCCATAATGTTATCAACTGAGTTTTCAGCAGAAACTCTGCAGGTGAGAAGGGAGTGTCACAATATATTTCAAGTGATGAATGGGGAAAACCTACAACAAAGAATACCCAGCAAGGCTCTTATTCAGATTTGGTGGAGAAATCAAAAACTTTACAGACAACCAAAAGCTAACAGAATTCAGCACCACCAAACCAACTTCACAACAAATGCTAAAGGAACTTCTCTAGGTGGGAAAGAGACCAGCAACTTAAAACACTTCTGTATACATATAGACTGCTAAATCAAAACCTCTTGGGAACAGCAAACCCAAAAACTACAATAGATACACACAAAAAAGTAAAAGCAACACAAACACAACACTAAAAATGGTCATCAAACCACAAGAGAACAAAAGAGGAAGGGAAGAAAAATGACTTACAAAAACAAACCCAAAACAATTAAGAAAATGGCAATAGAAACATACATATCGATAATTACCTTAAATATAAATGGATTAAATGCTCGAAGCAAAAGACACAGACTGGGTGAATGGATACAAAAACAGGAATTGTATATATGCTGTCTACAAGAGACCCACTTCAGACCTAGGGACACATACATACTGAAAGTGAGGGGATGGAAAAATATATTCCATGCAAATGAAAATCAAAAGAAAGCTGGAGTAGCAATATTCATATCAGACAAAATAGACTTTAAAATAAAGACAGTTACAAGAAACAAGGAAGGACACTATGTAATGATCAAGGGATCAATCCAAGAGGAAGATATAACAATTATAAATATATATGCTCCCAACATAGGAGCATCTCAATATATAAGGCAAATGCTAACAGCCATAAAAGGGGAAATCGACAGTAACACAATAATAGTGGGGGACTTTACAGCACTTGCACCAATGGACAGATCATCCAGACAGAAAATTCAAAAGGAAACACAAGTCTTAAATGACATATTAGACCAGATAGACTTAATTGATATTTATAGGACATTGCATCCAAAAGCAGCAGAATACACTTTCTTATCAAGTGCACATGGAATATTCTCCAGGATAAGCCTTGGTAAATTTAAGAAAATTGAAATCATATCAAGCATCTTTTCCAACCACAATGCTATGAGATTAGAAATCAATTACAGGGGAAAAAAAACTGTAAAAAACCACAAACACTTGGAAGCTAAACAATATGTTATTCAACAACCAATGGATCACTGAAGAAATCAAAGAGGAAATCAAAAAATATCTAGAGACAAATGACAACGAAAACACGACAATCCAAAACGTATGCGATGCAGCAAAATCAGTTCTAAGAGGGAAGTTTATAGCAATACCATTTTACCTCAGAAAACAAGAAAAATATCAAACAAGCTAACCTTACACCTAAAGCAACTAGAGAAAGAAGAACAAACAAAACCTAAAGTTAGTAGAAGGAAAGAAATCATAAATATCAGAGCAGAAATAAATTGAAAGAGAGACAAAGAAAACAATAGCAAAGACTAATGAAACTAAAAGCTGGTTCTTTGAGAAGATCAACAAAATTGATAAACCTTTAGCCAGACTCATCAAGAAAAAAAGGGAGAGGACTCAAATCAATAAAATTAGAAATGAAAAAGGAGAAGTTACAATTGACACCACAGAAATATAAAGGATCATAAGAGACTACTACAAGCAACTACATGCCAATAAAATGGACAACCTAAAAGAAATGGACAAACTCTTAGAAAGGTTCAACGTTTCAGGAAGGTTTCTTTTCTATTTCAGGAAGAAATAGAAAATATGGAGAGTCAAATCAGAAGTACTGCTATTGAAACTGTGATTTAAAAAACTGCCAGCAAACAAAAGTCCAGGACCAGATGGCTTCACAGAATTCTACCAAACATTTAGAGAAGAGTTAACACCTATCCTTTTCAAAAAATTCCAAAAAATTACAGAGGAAGGAACACTCTCAAGCTCATTCTATGAGGCTACCATAACCCTGATACCAAAACCAGACAAATATATCTCAAAAAAAGAAAAGTACAGGGCAATATCACTGATGAACATAGATGCAAAAATCCTCAACAAAATACTAGCAAACTGAATCAAACAACACATTAAAAGGATCATACACCATGATCAAGTGGGATTTATCCCAGGGATGCAAGAATTCTTCAACATACATAAATCAATCAATATGATACACCACATTAACAAACTGAAGAATAAAAACTACATGATCATCTCAATTAGATGCAGAAAAAGCTTTTGACAAAATTCAACATCCATTTATGATAAAAGTTCTCCAGAAAGTGGGCATAGAGGGAACACACCTCAACATAATAAAGGCCATATATGACAAACCCACAGCAAACATCATTCTCAATGGTGAAAAACGGAAAGCATTTCCTCTAAGATCAGGAACAACAAGGATAGCCACCCTCTCGTCTTTTATTCAACATAGTAAAGAAGAAAAACAAATAAAAGGAATCCAAATTGGAAAAGAAGTAAAACCGTCACTGTTTGCAGATGACATGATACTATACATAGAAAACCCTAAAGATGCTACCAGAAAACGACTAGAGCTCGTCAATGAATTCAGTAAAGTTGCAGGATACAAAATTAGTATACAAAAATATCTTGCATTCCTATACACTAACAATGAAAGATCAGAAATAGAAATTAAGGAAACAATCCTATTTACCACCACAATAAAAAGAATAAAATACCTAGGAATAAATCTACCTAAGGATGCAAAAGACCTATACTCATAAAGCTATAAGATGGTGGTGAAAGAAATAAAAGATGACACAACAGTTGGAGAGATATACCGTGTTCTTGGATTGGAAGAATCAATATTGTGAAAATGACTATACTACCTAAAGTAATCTACAGATACAATGCAATCCCTATCAAATTACCAATAGCATTTTTCACAGAACTAGAACAAAAAAAATTAACAATTTGTAGGGAAATACAAAAGACCCTGAATACCCAAGGCAATCTTAAGAAAAATGGAGCTGGAGGAATCAGGCTCCCTGAATTCAGACTATATTACAAAGCTACAGTAGTCAAAACAGTATGGTACTGGCACAAAAACAGAAGTATAAATCAATGGAACAGGATAGAAAGCCCAGAGATAAATCCATGCACCTATGATTACCTAGTCTATGAAAAAGGAGGCAAGAATATACAATGGGTAAAAGACAGTCTCTTCAATAAGTGGTGCTGGGAAAACTGAACAGCTACATGTAAAAGAATGAATTAGAACATTCTCTAACACCATACACAAAAATAAGCTCAAAATGGGTTAAAGACCTAAATGTAAGACTGGATACTATAAAACTCTTAGAGGAAAACATAAGCAGAACACTCTCTGACAAAAATCACAGTGAGATCTTTTTTGATCCACCTCCTAGAGTAATGAAAATAAAACAAAAATAAACAAACGGGATCTAATTAAACTTAGTAGCTTTTGCATAGCAAAGGAAACCATCAACAAAATGAAAAGAAAACCCACAGAATGGGAGAAAATATTTGCGAATGAAGCGACCGACAAGGGATTAATCTCCAAAATATTCAAACAGCTCATGCAGCTCAATATCAAAAGAAAAAATAACCCAATCAAAAAATGGGCAGAAGTTCTAAATAAACATTTCTCCAAAGAAGACATACAGATGGCCAAGAGGCACATGAAAACATGCTCAACATCACTAATAATTAGAGAAATACAAATCAAAACTACAATGCAGTATCACCTCAACCAGTTAGAATGGCCATCATCAAAAAGTCTACAAACAATAAATGCCAGAGAGGGTGTAGAGAAAAGGGAACTCTCCTGGACAGTGGTGGGAATGTGAATTGGTACAGCCACTATGGAGAACAGTATGGAGATTCCTTTTAAAACTAAAAATAGAGCTGCCATATGATCCAGCAATCCCATTCTTGGGCATGTATCTGGAGAAAACCATAATTTCAAAAAGATACATGCACCCCAATGTTCATTGCAGCACTATTTACAATAGCCAGGACTTGAAAGCAACCTAAATGTCCATCAACAGAGGAATGGATAAAGAAAATGTGATACATATACACAATGGAATATTACTCAGCCATAAAAAAGAATGAAATCATGTCATTTGCAGTGACATGATTGTCATACCGAGTGAAGTCCGACAGAAAAAGACAAATATCATATTATATTGCTTATATGTGGAATTTAAAGAAATGGTACAAATGAACCTATTTACAAAATAGAAATTGTGTCACAGACCTAGAAAACAAACTTATGGTTACAGGGCGGGGGGAAGGGGGAGGGAGGGATAAGTTGGGAGATTGGGATTGACATATACACAGTACTATATATAGAATAGATAATTAAAAGAACCTACTGAATAGCACAGGGAACTCTATTCAATACTCTGTAATGACCTATATAGGAATAGAATCTAAAAAAAAGTGGATATGTGTGTATGTATAACTGACTCACTTTACTGTACAGCAGAAACTAACAACATTGTAAATCAACTATACTCCAATAAAAAAAATTCTCTGGTTCCTGTCTTACTAGTATATTGTTATCCAGGAAATATTTTCCCTGTTGCTTCTTCCCATACCTAGAATCACACTATTACGATTATTTTATGAGTCATAAATATGATCTATTTCCTCAAGATGTTTAGCCATCATTAATTTTGTTGGAGGCCTATTTACACATTGTGTAATGTAAGAGATAACCTTATAAAATAAGATATAAGTAATACCGCTAGTAACATTAAATAAAATCATAGTGAGGCTGGGAGACACAAAGCATAAACAATTTGAAAACAAAGAAAAAATTAAAACAATGATTAATATAACTAGTTGTAATCCAGTTGCAATAAGCCATGAAGCCCACAGGAGAGCCAGCTGGAGAATCCAGATTCTGGAAGGATCAGGTAGAGAGAAAAAGATAAACGTTCCATCTTTGTTTACAAAGGTATACTTTATCAACTTGTTGTAGGTCATAGCATAAGAAGAAAGGTTTTCCTGAAAATCAGAGATTAAAAACTACTGTATTTCTCAAGAGTCACAAAGTTACAAATCATATTTATCAGTTCATTTAGTCCCATGTAATTAATTCCTATTTATCTGAATGAAGTCATCAGGTTTTCCCTTAGAGTTTTGTCATTTGTTATTTAGTTCAGTGGTATTATCTAAAGGCTATCAGAAACTTATATTTGTTTAAAAGCGCTTTTATGAGTCTTCTTGAAGATCTTCATTTTTTAAAGCATCAGTGTAAAATAATGATTGTCTATAAAGGTCAAAACTTAAAATGGCATAAAGATTTGACTACAATAAAATTGGCAAGAAACTTGGATATTTCTGTGACATACAACATTTTAAGATTACATTATTTCAAGGTATATGAGATTTTAGGAGTTCCATATAAATTTTGGAATATCTATATTAATGACATTTATCCATACACTATAAACTAAGATTCACCTCCAATCACTTGGCAATGTTTTTCAAGTAATTTAACATATCAAATAAGCCTATTTAATTTAACATTCCTCTGTGAGATATCTCAGGGTTCCTTCAAAGCATCCTAGAGTTAAGTTGGAGGCTAAAAGAACTTTAGTTAGAATTTGATATTTGGGAAGTTTTGTTTAAAAAGTTTTAAAACACAATAGGATCATAGGACACTGTGAAACAATACTTATTCATTTAACCAAAATAATAAAAAGATTTCAAAAATCAAATACAGATCACTTAAGGGCATGAAAGCTCAATCTGTTATCAAATAGGAACACTCAAGAAACTTTGTTCTCCTAAACAAGAGAGAAATCAAATACCAGTCTTTTACTAGCTTACTTTTAACAAGATCCATTTACTAATTTAAATTCAATCTAAATTTAGCTAATCCTGACCATGCTTAAAACTTTCTCAGGGTCCCTTTCCACAACCTTCCATCATTTTCTGTAACCATTAGTTTGTCCCTTATTTTTCCATCCAAAAACAAACAGCTCTAAACTTACTTTCTTTTCCCTTAATAAAATGCAATTCCGTTCCTCATACCTTCTATACTGAAGACACACATTCTACTTTCCTACTGTATACTGAAATGTTTCCTTATTATTTCTATTAGCTTTAATTACATGTTTAAATTAGAATCTTCAACTCTTACAAACCTTAATTTCTAGTGAAAACTAAGAAGCAAGCAATTAACTCTTTTACATTAGCATTCTGTAGATTGTGAACATAATACCAGGGACAATTTCTAAAAACATTTGCTTTCTTATAGAGAACACCTCAGTATAGCACCAAACATATTCATTAATAGTCTGAAATACCTTTAGTTTCTCTGTTTAGTAATTGATGTCTCAGTATTTTATATTTTGGGGAAATGATCTAGCTATTCAATAAACTTCCATCATTTAACTTAAATTAGTGTAACTCTAGAATTTTAAGTTACCAAGTATCTGGAGAGATCATTTTAAGTAGACATTTTAAAAACATAATTATTTTTAAAGAGTTCACCCAAAAGCTCTTCTTATTTGCATTTAATTTACTTATAAGAATTTTATATATTAAACTGGGGTAAATAGAGCAGACTTGTTTGGCCTTTAATGTTAGGGACCAGTAGGGGATCCCTTTTGGCTCATTTAACCTTAGGTACTATAGTATCAAAACCTTGGTTTTTTAATCCCATAAATGTTCATTTTATTTATCCCGTTTCAAATAACCATCTAAAGATTTCTTTATCGGTTTGGGATAAATCTTTTTAAAGTTTCTACATTGTTGGGAAAAAAATATCTAGGCTTTCCTTACTTTTTTTTTTTTTCTTGCTATATGCGGGCCTCTCACTGTTGTGGCCTCTCCCGTTGCGGAGCACAGGCTCCGGACGCACAGGCTCAGCGGCCATGGCTCACGGGCCCAGCCGCTCTGTGGCATGTGGGATCTTCCCAGACCAGGGCACGAACCCGTGTCCCCTGCATCGGCAGGCGGACTCTCAACCACTGCGCCACCAGGGAAGCCCTCCTTACTTTTTTTTTTTTCCTGTTAACATTAATTATTTTAATGTTTTTATTAGCATCTGTAATACCCATTGAGGGAAAGCAAAGACCGCAAGTAAATCTTCCCAAACCAGTTTTTTTTAATTTGTGTTAAACTAAGGAAGTTCTTAGGTTAACCATTAGATTTCTTTTTTCCACCTTTAATTTGATTTTTTATAGGTACCAATAAAGCTGCTGTTTATAATGGGAGCTCTTTAAAAATTTACAAATTTAGAAGTTTCTCCAATTTAAAGGATCCATCATGTGGCTATTAATGAGATATATATTCATAGTGATTCAAACCAATAGGATGCAAGAGGCTTCCCCATAAGAGAGTGGGGAGGATACCACCTAAATAAGACCCAGAAAGTTTACTCCAAAAATAATATGGCAGAGGTCAAGGTTTCAATACACACACACACACACACACACGCACGCACACACACACACGCACACACACAAGATCAGGTAGAACATTTACATCTCAAAGACACAGGAGGAGAAAGGCAAGTTCCCCCTACAAGGCTTTTGTTTAAGGTCAGAAATCTGAAAAGATATTTTTATCAAGCTGGCTTTCTAAATTTAACTGTATATGCAATAAAAGAGCCCCCTTATTTTCAGAGTGAGATTTCCTTTAATTTCCAATTAAGTAAGTACTCGAAAGTTTGGGGGTTTTTTTGTTTTTGTTTTTTGTGGTACGCGGGCCTCTCACTGCTGTGGCCTCTCCCATTGCAGAGCACAGGCTCCAGATGCGCAGGCTCAGCGACCATGGCTCACGGGCCCAGCTGCTCCGCGGCATGTGGGATCTTCCCGGACCGGGGCACGAACCCGTGTCCCCTGCATTGGCAGGCAGACTCTCAACCACTGTGCCACCAGGGAAGCCCAGTACTCGAAGGTTTTGTACATACATAAATTTGGCTGGGGTATTAATTGGAGGCTGGCAATATGTCGCTCCTTTTTCTTTTGTTTTGAAAGTTTTATTCCCCATTCAGAGGTTGGTTTGTTAAAATAAAATCGCTAGTGTAGTCAATTCAAGGAAAAAGAAGAGGCCCGTCTTCCCTCTAATAACTCAGTCCAACCCTACTCAGTGTTTAACTGAGCAAAGTGTTCCCAGTCCTTCAACTGAGGATAAACCACTCAGTGTAAACTGAGTGAAATCTTCCCAGTGCCTTTCACTGAGGATAACCCAGGTACCCCTTCTTGAAACTAAGTTTCAAGGATAACCTACTCCTCCAGAGAGGAGTTTAACACCACCAAATAAGACTTAGGATTACCAACCAATAATGGGAGATGCTAGAACCAGGACAAACTCACACAAATTTGTCTGGACTCTCCAAGGAGGTGGATGGGCACAAGAGGCCTCTGCTGGTACCAAGGCTCCAGATCCCCATAGAGTTCAGGCAAAGGGGAGAAGTCCTCTCTGAGTCCCTTCATAATTAGTCACCAAAACTTTGACCAAAAAAAAATGCACAACCTAAAAGTTGAGTTATGTTTTTATTCAGTGGACAAAATTGAGGACTTAAGCCCTGGACACTGCATCTCAGATAACTCTGAGACTGCTCGGAAGAGACAAGGGGGGAGCCTGGATATATAGGGGTTTTTTGCAACAAAAGACCAGGTAGTCGGAACATCAAAAGATTACTGTTAGTAAAACAAAACCAGATATCTTATGCATCAGAAGATGCAAGAGTCTGGCCTCACTGAAATCATTCCTTTTACATGCATCTCAGCTATCTGGGGCCAGGATCATGTGTTTTCTCATCCTGAGTCACCTCAGGGTACGCCATCTGGGGTGGCTGCAGCAGTTGACTGCTAGATGGCAGGCATTCTTTGTTTCCATCCTGAGTTCCCTCAGGGCTCACTGAGAGGGCCCCTGTAATGTGGTGTCTAAAAAAATTGCAGTTGTGTGTTTTGACTGGTCTAGTGGCTCCTGGAAGGATCAGGTCAGGGGCTTGCCTTTGTTTCAGCTACCTTTGAACTTTCGCAGGGCTGAAGTGGCCCCCTGGGTGGCGTTTGTCAAAAGGATTTAAAGAAAAATGTACTAACCACAGCTGCCTGAAGCAAGGCAGAACAGATGGGGTAAGCAGCAGGCAGACTGAAAAGCTTGGAAGGAAGATAATACATGGGAGAATAAAGGCTTTGAAAAACTTCTACGTATACTAGATGGTCTAGGAGGCAATATGCATGCCAGGGCCGCATGCATGCTCAGAGAGGACCTGAGAAGATGCTAAACTTTCACCTGTGTCTGACCTTTAGGCTCCTCACAACAGAAAGTAAAGGCTATGGCAGAATTGTAAACAGGCTGCCTAAATCATGAGTCCATGTCCCAACACAAAGCTAACCTGGGAGGTACATCTTGCGGGGGAGAGTGAGGGCCCTAATTGTTTAAGAAAATCTGTCAGATCAATAGCTGACCCCTAAATTAATAGAACGGAGATTTCGGTGGCCACACATGACAAAGAATACAGTCTTTACAAAAATAGTTTAAAAAACTAACTAAACAAACAACTATGACATTCAACAAACAGAAACAAAAAACCCCGGGGACTGGGGGGAAGAATCTGATTTCCAGTTACTAGAATAGAATATTCAAAATGTCCAATTTTCAACAAAAATTGAGGCATGAAAAGCAAGAAAATATGGCCCACTCACAGGAAAATAAAATTGCTGGGTTAGATACAAAACTGGTTAATGTTTAACAGAGCAATACCACAACTTTGTAGTTCTGTTTTCCACTGAACAGAAATGATATTTAACTCTACTGGACAAAATCTAAAAGTTAACCTGTAACTTCACTTAATGTGAAATCTTTAAGCAAAATCTTAAGTCATATGAAAAGGACTTCATATACTCAGCTGAAACTCTCACACCCAAAGGCTTGTGAAACAAATAATTTCATCAAGATTTCTGGTGTTCTCATAATATAAGGGCACCCCTATTAAACCATGGAGGCCATATTTATCCCAGAGAAATAACGAACATATATGCCCACTTTGCTCCTGGTTATAGCTGTATCCTAAAGACTCTGAGGCCCCAGTTTTGTTTTTTCAGATGAGTCACTAATTTTGCTAATCCCCATGGCAACCTATTTCCTCTTTAACCTTAACCAGTCCCCTCACTTATTAAGACCACTTGAATAGATCATCTGGAATATATTTCTCTTATTATTATTAAGGAACCAATTGAATGCTAATAAGTTCTCATAGTGGTCAGAGTAGCCATATTATTTTACAAAATAAGTGATATTAGTTATTTCACTGGACACCAAGCTACAATAAAGTTTGGTATATAAAAATAGTGTAAAACTTGGAGCAAATGGAACAAGTTTCTCCTCCCCCTCTTCAGATATGCCATTGAATAAACAATTTTAGCTTTTCTAAACACTCTGACCATTTCTTTTCTAACTCTTTGTTCACTTAAGTGTAAATTTTCTATCCTAGCTGTCTTTGCAAACTACATGTTCTCAAGTGCCAAGCTCATGCTGCTATTAATAATGATGGTTAACATGTGGTGATTAAACCCTTGGGTCAATATACATTATTTATATATATATATTAGTTCATTTAGAATGCACAACTGTGAGGTAGGTACAATTATTATTCCTATGTTAAATTAGGAGAAACTAAACATCCAGAGATTAAGTAATTTGCACCCCCCTACCAAATGAATTGACTGGATTAATGAGTGGTTTCCATATATGATTTATAATATTGGTTCTAAAGGCAATTCTGCCTAAGGTTGGGTCTTATTATAAAAGGCCAGTATACAGACCACCACAAAGACCTTTTTGGACTACCCATAATCAGTTTCTGGTATCTAGGATTTAACAAACTTCACCAGTCTGGCATAGATCACTTTACTCTTTTTTTTTTTTTTTGCGGTACGCGGACCTCTCACTGTTGCGGCCTCTCCCGTTGCGGAGCACAGGCTCCAGAAGCGCAGGCCCAGCGGCCATGGCTCACGGGCCCAGCCGCTCCGCGGCACGTGGGATCTTCCCGGACCGGGGCACGAACCCGTGTCCGCTGCATCGGCAGGCGGACTCTCAACCACTGCGCCACCAGGGAAGCCCGATCACTTTACTCTTGTTACCAAATCCAAGCTGGTACTGCTCGCCAGCACAGCTTGACATCAGAGTCCACTAGGACATGAGGTAAGCCTACAGATGGTGCCCATGAAATCCCCAGAAAAGGAGACAGATATATACATATCTCCCCCCCTCTCCAACCCCAAGGTCTAGGAAATGTTAAGTCCAGAAGTGTGTGGTGACAGCACTCCAAGGAAGGCCAACACGGATCGCATTTAAAAAGGGACACTGGGGGCTTCCCTGGTGGCGCAGTGGTTGGGGGTCCGCCTATCGATGCAGGGGACGCGGGTTCATGCGCCGGTCCGGGAAGATCCCACATGCCGTGGAGCGGCTGGGCCCGTAAGCCATGGCCGCTGAGCCTGCGCGTCTGGAGCCTGTGCTCCGCAATGGGAGAGGCCATAACGATGAGAGGCCCGCGTACCGCGAAAATAAATAAATAAATAAATAAATAAATAAATAACTAGACAGACAGACAGACACTGGGACACCTGATCTAAAACAATAGCCTCTGAGGCAAGAGGCCCAAAAGGGAATTCAGCCAATTCTTAAAGTTTTTGAAAACAGGACTGATTAAACAATGCAGGTCCCTGTGCAACACAAAAAGCCAAACTCAGTAGAGTGTCACTTTGTCCAAGACTTGAGGGTTATTAATGAAGTCGTCCAAGACTTGCACCTGTGGTACCTAATCTGTATACTGTGCTCACATCTATTACAGGAGAGTACAGCTGGTTCTCAGTTCTGGACTTGAAAGATGTTTTTTTCTGCATTCCTACTGCAGAAGAATCACAGCAGCTGTTTGCTTTTGAATGGCAGGACCCAGAAACACTGGTAGCCCAACAGTATTGTTGGACAGTCCTGCCTCAAGGATTTAAGAATTCCCCTACCGTGTTTGGGGAAGTGTTGGCTAGGGACCTTAGAAATTTCATATTGAATGAAGGATTCTGAACCCTACATATGATAAATGTGTACAAAATACCATCAGAACCCTGAACTATTGTGAATATAAGGTCTCCCAGAAAAGGATCCAGATACATAAGCAACAAGTCATATATCTGGGCTTTGTCCTTTGCCAGGGACAGTGGGATATTTTGCCTGACAAAAAAGGAGATTGCAGGCTTGGGAACACCCAAGACCCACAGACAACTGAGCGGGTTTCTGGGAATGGCCGGATTCTGTCGGATTTGGATCCTGAACTATGGGCTCATGGTAAAGCCCCTCTATAAGGCTTTAAAAGGGACATGATCTTGAGTCCCTTACTTGAGCTAAAGAACACCAAACACCTTTTGAAACAATAAAAACAAAATTAGCCTGGGCCCTGGTTTGGGGACTACCAGATTTAAAGAAACATTTCAAATTGTATGTTCATGAAAGAACAACTGGTGATTAATTCAAACTCTAGGGCTAAAAATAACCCAAAGACTGCCATCAGACCTCCCCAGAGGGGGACTCAACACAAAGCAACCTGCCCCACCAACGACTGGCAAATAGACTTTACTCAAATGCCTGATATATGGACACTTTTTCAGGATGGGTAGAAGCATATGCCACCAGACAGAAAGTCTCTGAAGAGGCTAAAGCTCTCCTTAAGGAAATTATCCCCTGATTTGCATTAAGGCATTGAAACTACATTCATCCCGGAGACTGCATTCCACAGGAAAAACTAAGAAAATGAATCATACATTAAACAGGAGCATTGCTGGACTTCCCTGGTGGTGCAGTGGTTGAGACCCCACCTGCCAATGCAGGGTACATGGGTTTGATCCCTGGTCTGGGAAGATCCCGCATGCCACGGAGCAACTAAGCCTGTGCGCCACAACTACTGAGCCTGTGCTCTAGAGCCCGCAAGCCACAACTACTGAGCCTGCATGCCACAACTACTGAAGCCCGCGTGCCTAGAGCCCATGCTCTGCAATAAGAGATGTCACCGCAATGAGAAGCCCATGCACCGTGACGAAGAATAGCCCCCGCTTGCTGCAACTAGACAAAGCCCACACACAGCAACGAAGACCCAACACAGCCAAAAATAAATAAATTTATATAAAAATAAAAAGGAGCATTGCTAAAATATGTCAAGAGACTAATTTAACTTGGGATAAGGCCTTGCCAGTTGCCCTGCTATGGATCAGAGTGGCTCCCAGAAGCAGGCTTAAATTAAGCCTCTTTGAAATATTGTATGGTAGGCCATTCCAGGTGTCTGCCTGGGCAGGAGAATCTATAAAGTCTTTAAAAGACCTAGCAGTTGCCAATTATGTTAAAACTCTGGACACTATACCAATCTCTGTTCATGAGTTTGCCTCCAGCAGATCCGCCTATCCAACTGAAGTAGCCTTACATCCTTTCCGACCTGGAGACTGAGTCCTCCTGAAAACCGGGAGCGAAAAAGGGCCTGAACATCAGCTGACTGCAAGGTGGACAGGACCACATGTGGTATTACTTACCATGCTCTCATCTGTCAAGTTAGCTGGGTTGAAGCCATGGACTAAAGCAGCACCACCATCATCAGAAAATGACTCAACTCCCGAGAGGCCTGGGGAAAAATGGGCTTGTGAACCTATTAAGACTTAAGGTTGCTCTTTTTTAAACATATTGAGATGGTAATTTCACTGTAGCTGGAGAAGGGTCGACCTATTTAATTTTGTCCAAATAAATAGCACAGGAATTTAGTATATGTATTGGGAACTGGAACCCAAACCCCGAGATTAGAAACCAGACAACAAAATGCTCAGGGATTTCATCAGGTTAAAGTAGTTGTAGATAAAAAAAAGAAAAAGGATTGTACTATTGACTAAAGATTCTAAGGAATATTTGTTGCCCCCTTTTAACAGGAAGTAGCCAGAGTAGGGTCTTCATCCCCCTTCCCACAAACGGATCACTGACAGTGGGGAATTGTAATAGGGAAGAACCTGTGTATTCTATTACTTGAGCATTCAGTTACTTGAGCATTTAATTTACAAAGGAGATCTTGGCCCAAAAGAGGGATTGGACATTCTGGCATATATAAGAAACTATGGGGCTTCCCTGGTGGCGCAGTGGTTGAGAGTCCGCCTGCCGTTGCAGGGGACACGGGTTCGTGCTCCGGTCCAGGAAGACCCCACATGCTGCGGAGCGGCTGGGCCCGTGAGCCATGGCCGCTGAGCCTGCGCGTCCGGAGCCTGTGCTCCGCAACGGGAGAGGCCTCAACAGGGAGAGGCCCGCGTACCGCAAAAAAAAA
>NW_021703771.1:13162421-13339245 GCF_005190385.1 Monodon monoceros | reverse complement strand
AGAAGAAACTATGTTTCAGGGTGATGTCCATCAGAAAGTTAATCAGCTCATTCCCCACTGTCAATTTTACTGGGGGCTCCTGTGGGGAAATTGAAATTGGGCACCTCAAGCCCAAGGAAGCTCCTGGGTCTGTTCATTCATCAGAATGAGAGGCTCTTGTCTTTCTCTTTTTGTTTCTTCTTATGTTTTAGCCTAGGGAGATCTTTTTTCCAACTCCCTTCTTCCTTACAGTGTTCCCTCCCCAATGGGTTACTTGCCTTCCAGGAATCCAATGATGCTGCCAGAAAAGTGTCCTTTCATTTGACATCTTCTTTATTCTGTTGTTGTTCTCTGTTGAACACTTTAAAAGCAGCATCTACCAACTGATAAGGGCTCATTCCAAAAGCAGCATCTAATTGTTGCAACTTTTTCCTGATATCTGAGGCGCTTTGCCCTCCAAAAAGGTCAAATTTACCATTTTAGTATGTTCAGGGGCCTCAGGATCTGCACTAGTATAATGTCGAGACATGATAGATCTTTTCCAAAAATTCAGAGGGGTATTCATTTTTTTTTGCTGAATTCCTTGAATTTTTTTCAAACTCTTTTGCTTTGGTTCCCCCTTTCAAAGCCCTGCCAACTAACAAGTAGGGCTCTAATAAGGGCATTGTTCCCTCCCTGAGGTCCCAATTTGGTTCAGCTGTGCGTACTGCCAAGTGAGCTTCAGGTGTAGAGGATCCTGTCTATAAGGAGTGTTGCAACTCTTCCAATTAAAGAAGCCTGAGAAAACCAGCCAGCTGGTCATTTACATTAAGCCCCCTAGGAGATAACAGTGTAAGGGAAATTGGCCTGCTTTGGGAGTGGCTCCTGGCCCAAATTGGGTGCCCTGTTGGATCTTAGATGGTGGCAATACCAGATCAGGTCCCTGTGCCCCAGAAATTAACACAGGCTTTTCTAATTGTTCCCTAGAAGGAGAGTGGAGTCCTGAGCCCCAGTATCAGGAATTGGGGCTGGATAGGAAGGGGAGGTGGTGCAAGGGGTAGATATATTGGCACAGTGGCCAGAGCAGCTGAGACAGTCAGCTCGGCTGGAGGAGTTAAGGTCTGAAGCAATATATCCTCACTCTCATTCCCTTCCTTTTCTTATTTTCCCTGATGTAACGGCACAAAAGCTCGCACATAAAGGATTTCATCATTTTTCTCCACCTCTTCACAGAATAGCTATAGAGCCATTCAAAAGCCACTGGAAAACCATAAATAGCGACTGGTCATCTCTAACTATTCGAAGTGTGCCTTTTTGGCTTGCCATCAACAAACCGGGCTGAATTCTGGGATGGGGCTTTTATCGATCTTAGGAGCCTAGCGGAATCTTTCTTTTCTCCCTGGGAAAAGAAACAAACAAGGACAGGTTTTTTGGTTTGTTTGTTTTTTGTTTTTGTCCTGTTCCTTTCCTCCATTTGACATCAGTAGAAGTTTTAAACATCATAAAACTGACTTGGCTGTAACTGGAGAAATGGTCCAAAACAAAATGAAACAAAATACCCAGAGGACAAACAGGAAACCCTAAATAAATCCTCAAGTTTGGTCTTGGGGTTTTACATATACAAATGACACAGAAGACCACAGATGACGTAATTAACACAGCAAGGCTGACGGTACACGGTGCACAGGGTCCCAAGATAACCCTGCCTAAACCCCTTGTGGAGATCCTAACAAGTACTGTGGCCACACAATCTCACAATAAAATACCATCTTCCTCTCACTCATTAGTTCATAGCTGTAATCAGATCACTTATCCAAAATGGGCCTCAAAGGACTTTCTTCAGGGGTAGTTGAAACATTCCCCAATTTTTAAAGACACAAATACAGGACAAACAAACAAACAAAAAGGCACACACAAATGCTAGCATCCAAAGAAACAAGCAAACTGGTACACAAACTGGGTAAAAGTCCAGCAACTATTTCCTTTCTGTAACAGGGTAACCTGCTGAAATTAGGGAAAAATTGGCTTATTCTGGAGAAAAAAACCCAAATGGAGAGGACACAAAGTTTCTGGTTGTACACACTGGAGTAACTTACCCTACTGTATGGAACTCGTCAGCTCCCAGATGAAAACTCTTTGCTCCCACTGCCAAGTGCTGGGGCAGCCGGTGGCACTTTGGGGAATTTTGAAGGGAAGATCCACAGGACAAGTGGTCCTGGCAGCTGCTTGGGCCTTACCCCAAAATTCCCTAACTGGGGCTGTCTGGCCCTGAGTAGCAAGGCTTCTAGCTGGCTTTGCCAACATTTGTTACCAAGTCCAAGCTGGTACTGCTTGCCACAGGACAGGCCAATAAATTGAGAGACGAGTTGACATTATTCCTTTTTGAGGCAAAGGAATATAGCAACCTTAATCAGACAGCTAGCAGACCCAGTCACGTCTCAGAGAACCATCTCGCCTGCATTAGAATTCGGGCATCTTTTATACCAAAAGGGGAGGGAGTAAAGTCAAACATTTCCTGGTTCCCATCAGCCTCCAGATGGGATGTGTTTAGTTCTTCCTCCCTGCAGTCATTCACAGGTGGGCCTGGTCAGGATGTTTCCCGTGAGCTAAACAAAGGTACTTTAGCTTAATGCTCATTACCTGGGAGGCAGGGTTCCCAGATATGGGTCACGATGTGTAATTTAAGCATATAGGCAACATCCCTTTAGTGATTAACTTGTAATAGAATACAAATGTTCTTCACTATTACCCTTTTAATTGAATACCCAGCAGATATTTCTAGACATATGTCCAGGCCTTCCAAGAAATAGATGACAAGTTGGGATTAAACATACAAGGATGTGAATAAGGAAGTGCTATGAAAGAAAATTGGGAAGGAGCCAGGAGAGGCAGGGAGATCCATCAGACTGCAGTGTAAGTCTGACCCCAGTGAAGCAGAAAGGGAAGTAAGGTGGGGTGAAAGCATCCCAACTGCTGTGCTGTCTAAGAAAGGTTCAGCTGGACAAATGGGAAGTCCTTGTGTCAAAGTTGCCCAGGGAAGTGTGAATGCACGGCACAAATGCAGCGATGGAATTCAGAGTGCAGCTTCTGGGGCTCCGGTCTAGGTTCCCTGTAGATGGAGTTCTTCAAGCCCCATTCTCATGGCTACCATGACATGCTTAAGAGTTTGGGGCTTTATTTTAATCATGAGGTCAATGTAACACTTCTACTTACATGATTGCCATTGATTCTAATCGCTTGATGTATACATTGTTAGGAATGCTGACTGGCCATCCCTGAATAATTTTCTCTGCCTATCTCAGTTGTTTTTAATGCATGATATGCGACCCAGTATACAAGGATCCATATGATCCTACGGAAGGAAATGTGGAGCATGACGACAATTCTGCCAATAATAGCTAAGCTATGAAAACTATAACCTAATTGTTAGAATTAATTGGTACCAATAAAATGTATTCAGCTTCTGAAGCCAAATGTCATAATCACCTGGTAAGAGAGTTTTCCATTATCACAGATAGGTAATGGGTGATTCATTGAAAATCTTGAAAGTAGTTCTATATATGCCATATTTCACAGCAAGCTTTGAAATTGTTAGGGGTGTTGCCTTGAATTAATTTTTTACATGAAAGAGGTCATCAACCAGAAGACTGCAGACAGGCAATGTAGGCAAAGTGGCTCCACTGAACATAAAACAGAAATATCAGATTCCAACTTCATAAACAGAGCTTTTCAGCCTGAGAAACATTAATATTATTATTTTTTTCACTCAGTGTGGATGCTTGCTGTGGTGTGCAAAAGCCAGACATTTTATTTTGGAAACATGAAGGCTTATAATAAATAACTTTAATGTGCTGGATATTGGCAATACCAAAACTCAGATAATGGCTTATCTATAAACTTAACATTCATTTCAGTCAAAACTTTAAAAGAAGCTACCCTCTGGGTCACCCTTTTCATAATTCTTGTTATTTGAGAGGAAAGTTAAGAGAGACACAATTTTCCTTGAATTTTGAGAAAAATAATTCTCTCTTACTTGTAAGAGAAATTACCTAGGAGTAATTCTCCTAGGTAATTTCTCCTAGGTAATTTCTCCTAGAAATTACCTAGGAGTTAGATAACAAATATATTAATTAGTTGATCTCTAATTAAATCAAGTTTCTTTTCATTTAGAAGAATGGTTAAAATGTCTTATATTACAAATGAAATTTTATTTGGGGACATTTCATATGACTCAGGCTTTTTGGCATGGTATATATTGTTACAGTTACAAATATAGATTTTAACTTTTGTCACTAAGGAGCAGCTGGAAAATGTCAAAAGACATAAGGTTATGTCATCTGCTCACTTCCTATTTACTTCTCCCTATTTTACTTACTATTTTACCTAATGTCAGTTTTCTTCCCCCCAAAATCTAAGAAATGCTATTTTTTTACTCGTTTGACAGAAATCATTGAAATATTGCTAGAAAAAAGAAGAGGCCATTTCATTTAACTAAGTCTTAGTCATTCTCATCACTTTTTGATCTATTTTATCTTTAAACTCTATTTTATTTTTTATTTTAAATTCTTTTATTTTCCCCAGACTTATTAAAGTATAATTAACAAATAAAAATTGTATATATTTAAGGTGTACAACATGATAGTTTGATATACACACTGTGAAATGATTACCACAAATTTGCTCATACATCCATCACCTCACATAATTATCTTTTTCTTTCTTTGTTTTTGGTGTGGTGAGAACAGTAAAGATCTACTCTCTTAGCAAATTTCAAGTATACAACACAATATTATTAAGTAGAATCACCATGCTGTACGTGAGATCCCCAGAACTTATTCATCTCATAAATGAAAGTTTGTACCCTTTGACCAACCTCTCCCCATTCCCACCTCCTCCCCAGCTCCTGGAAACCACCACTCGACTGTCTGAGTTTGACTTTTTTAGATTCCACATATAATAAGTGAGATCATACGGTATTTATCTTTCTTCCTCTGTCTTATTTCACTTAGCATAATGTCCGCCAGTTTCATCCATGTTGTCACAAATGGCAGGATTTCCTTCTTTTGGGTGGCTGAATAATATCCCCTTGTATATAGGTACCATATTTGCTTTATCCATTCGTTGATGGGCACTTGCGCTGTTTCCGTATCTTGGCTATTGTGAATAATACTGCAATTAACATGGGGGGGTGCAGATATCTCTTTGAGATAATAATTTCATTTCCTTTGGATATATACCCAGAAGTGGGATTTCTGGATCACGTGGTAGTTCTGTTTTTAATTTTTTGAGGAAGCTCCATACTGCTAAACTCTATTTTAAAGATGCAATCACCTCCATAGTAAAAACATTTGTGCCATCAATCATGTTTCACAGTCCATTGTATACCAGTTGTATAATGTGCTTATATAGCATGCATATACATGTGCTTGTAGAGGCATTGTGGGTTATAAACATCCAAATATCTGTGAAATAAATTGCATATATTGTATGCAAGTGTATACATGGATATCACATTGTTGTTTAACAAATAAGGAGCCTGAGTACTCTCTCATATCTTTTATTCCTACATTTTTGGTGGCTGCTTTCTTCCTACGTTCTTTGGCTGTTTCTTCATACGACTGTAATTTTGTAATACTTCCAAGATTTACTCATGTTTTACACAAGGTATAATTCATTCATTTCCACTTATGTATAATATTTATTGTGTGAACATCACAATTGAACCATTCTGTTTGCCATTAGACATGGTGGTTGTTTCCAGCCTTTTGTTGTTATTAACAACCCTGCTATGGACATCATTTCCTGTGTTTGCTTTTGTCCCTTGACAACCCATCCCCTGCACTGTTGCTGGTGGCGTGTGTGTGTGTGTGTGTGTGTGTGTGTGTGTTCAGTAAATCCAATTCTGATGTTACTCTTTCACTTAAAAATCCTTCAACCTAGAGGCTTAGCAGAACCACCTGGAATAATATTCCAGATGACCTGGAATAATCTCGAGATAACTCCAGTAACTGAAGCAATTCCTTTTAAGGATAAACATCAAAGATCGACGTTGCTCAGGTTGCTACTCCTCTTTCTTTCTGGCAGCGGAACCTACCCTGTCCCTTTGTACTCTGGCACTACAGATGCTCTAAATCTGATCAGAGGTGAAAATGAATCTCTTATCACCAAAGTTTTCCAGGAAGAATCAAAAGGAAATCTTTCTTTGGGAGGCTGTCCCAGAAAAAGCTACGATGGTGAAAAGAGCCCAGGGGAGTCAGATGTTCCTCGTCTGGAACATGCACTGCCATTTATGAACTGTAAAGTCACTCGACTTTCTGGATCTCTCTGCACATCTAAAAACAAGGCAGTTACGAGTTCTGAATGGCCCTGCCTTCTAGACTGGTGTAGAGGATCAAATAAAACCTCCATTCATTCCACAAACACCTACTGTGTCTCAGTCACTGTGCTAGGTCCAGAAGCATGGATGGCCCCCTTGTCCTAAAAGACCTCACAAGCCACACAGTGATTCTCAATCATGGCTGCATACGGGAATCACCGGGAGTGTAAGTTTAAAAAATATGGATGCCTGAGTCCCCTACATCCTGGCCATGCGAGATGAGACACATTTTTTAAGCTCTTAGCCTATGCTGCATGTGTATGATGGGAATAACAGAAGCTACTTCATAGGGTGGTTGTAAGTATTAAATAATTCGTAACACCTGCTTAGCCCCGTGCCTGGTACAAAGTAGCAGGTGATGAACTGCTGGGAGTGGGGTGGGGAAAACCGGTAACTACGTAGCTGGAGTAGTGATGTTTGCTACAATGGAGAGAAACATGCAGGTGCTCTGAGGGTCATCTCACTCTGCTGGCTGGGATGGCAGTCCTGGAGGATGTGATGTCAGAGGCGACTTTTTAACACAAAGGTGAGTAAATTAGCCAGATAAGCCTGGTAGGCATTGGGGGTGGGGAACATCGCAGAGACGGAGTCTGGAATTCTTCTGGAGCGCGCGAGGAGAAGGAGGGGTGAGATTGCGGAGAGCACAGGGGTCAGATCTTGAGGGGCCTTGAAACCACGCAAGGGGGGTGGCCTTTAATGCTGCTGGCCACCAGGAGCCACCAAAAGGTTTTAAGCTGGGAAGAAGGCGATCAGGGTCGCGTTTACGTTGGGTCACTGCATCCTGGTGTGGCTTTGCGGTGATTTGAGACGGGAGGAGGGTGATCAGTAGGGACGGTGGCCTGGGATCAGGCAGCTGCAATAGAAACGGAGTAAAAGGCCTGAGAAGAAAGGTTGAAAAAGAGATAAAAACCACGGCCCTTGCCGGCGTTAGGAGGGTGAAGGGTGCGGAGGACACGAAAGCCATCCTGACCTTTTGCGCGAACAGTGGGCAAAGCAGGGAAATGGCACGGCCTAGGGCTGGGGGTCTCAGCACGAGACGGGGGCTCTGGGTGGACTACAGCAGATCCCGCCGAGGGCCGGTGAGCCTGAAACGCCGGAGGCCTGCAGGCCGAGGTCGCGCTGGCGCGGCGCCTGGGACCGCGAACGACCGGGCGGAGCGCTCCCAGCGCAGCGCGCCCCCAGCAGCCCTGCCCACAGAGCGCCCGCTCGGGGAGCCGACCGCGGGGACGGAGCGCGTCGCCCCGGGGGCTGATCCCAGCCCGGGAGGGGGCTCTCCCGGCGCGCCGGCCGGGATCCCGGCTTCCCCGGGGAACAGGCCCGCGCCGCTCCGTGTGGATGGAGAGCCCGCGTCGCAGCGCGGCGACGCCTGGGCCTCCGCTCCGGGACTGCTGGACGGTAACTGGATTGAGGCGGAACCAGGGCGAGGGCGGCTCCTTCTCCTTCGCCTTGCGTCATTTTAGGTGTTTTGGGGTCGAGGAAGAAGGACCTGGGGGAGGGCAAGTGTTTGTCGAGGTTAGCTCTGGTTCGGTTTGTCCTTTGTCGTCTGCATCTTTCCCTCTTTTGTTTGATGTCATGTTTCCTCCTTTGCTGTCACCCATTCTTCACTTTCTTTAGGCATCTTGGAGCTGTTACACAACCTGTCTACCCCTGTATATTTATGATTCTTCAAACGGTAACTATTGACTTTACCAGAAGTGGATTTCTTTTTTTTTTTTTTCTGTCAAATGTTGTCACCAAACTAACTACTTTACGTGAATAGTTTACTCAGGCGATTATGTTCTGATGCTGATTCACGAGCTAAATTCTGGGATTTGTATTTCTCTAGAATGTTCCATAAGGCCCAGGAGTGTGGTAGGCACACAGTTGCCTTTCAATATATTCTTGATAATCTGTCACTTTTTAAGATTCATAATGTAATTCTTTTGTTTTTTTATTTATCTCAAAAGATTCTGTGTTCTGACTCAACACACCATTTTACCTTAGAAGTTTTCAGCACTTTTTAATGAAAATCTTTTATATTCCTTCGCATGCACTCATATGCAGCAGCTAGCGATTGAGATAATGAAGTTAAGTTGGTTTAACAAACCTATCTCAGCGAATAAGTGAAGGTCATTTTAATTGATCTGTCACTTTTGTATGCAGAGAGAAAGCAGTATCCTCTTCTCATTCCTCTTGTGACCTGATTAGAAAGCCCCCCCACCCCCAAGCATGCCCGCATTCCCTCTCACAGATCCTGCCCTGCCTCCTAACTAGCAACACCAGTTTCTCGCATTATGGTCTAGCAACCCCTCTCCCGAGAAACTCCTCAGGCCCATCCTTAGTAGCACTTGAATAAATGTCAAGGTTTGGGCACCTGGCTTTTCAGCCTGCCTTTCAGACTCTGCATGTCCATCCTTTGTGACCCACCCAAGCCTTCACATTCTTTTCGTTCTCTTCTCTTGTGTTGTTACTGGAAACAGCATGCAGTAATGGAAAGATGCCATTTCAAACAACCATATTATGAAAAAGAGAAAACACATAGAAATAACATCAAACATCTGGTATTTAAATTTCCAAATGTCTCCCGCTCTAGTTTTGTTTAGTTTGTTTGAATCAGGATCCAAATAAGCTCCAAATAATTGGTTAATATATCTTAAGTAATTCCTAAGTTCCCCTCCATCTGGACTTCATCTCAGCCTCTGGACCACTTTCTGCCGTTACTGAAGTAAATTATTACCTTTTTAAGGACCTTTTCCTAGAGGGTGAACTGGACTCACCAGTGATGTCTGGACTTAGAGTTGTGGAATTCCTCGGCATTTTGTATGCCTTTAAGAGCCCAGCATTTTGGCTTGGAATCAGAAAGTGGAAGAGAGCATACAGAGACAAAACTCATTCAGCGGCATCCTTGATGTACTTGAAAAACATACACATGTGGGACTTCCCTGGTGGTCCAGTGGTTAAGAACCCGCCTTCCAATGGAGGGGACGCGGGTTCAACCTCTGGTCAGGGACCTACGATCCCGTATGCCAAGGGGCAACTAAGCCCGCGCGATTTATAGCCTGAGCGTCACTACTAAGACCCGATGCAGCCAAGTAAATAAAAACAAAAACAAAACACACACACACACACACACACAGTGGATTTGCTGCGAGAAGCTAGGTTAGAATCTTTACATTGCAGGGATGTGCAACCTCTCAGCCAGTGTGTTACTTGACTGCTTTCCCTTCTTAAGTCAGTAGTTTTCCTCTTCTTCAATATACACTTTTCCCTCTTCCCATTTCATACTTTCTCTCTCGTCCCCAAACTGGCCTTCATGCTATCATTCTTTCTAATTTTCTACCAATGCTCTAATACCAAAGACTGGCTGACCACTCATCAGAGATGCTGTAGAAGAAGTTTGGGTTTAGGTAGAAAGTGGACCCAGAGTTGACCTCTATGGTCCAGCTCTAGAGTGCAGGTAAATCAGGAAACAAACCTGATGCTGGGAAAGAAATTGAAAGGAAGAAAAACCAGTCAGACCTCTGCCGGTGAAGAGTCAGCAGATGGCGGCTTAAAAATTTAGTGCACATTGTTTCTGCCCCACGACGTGTCTAAATCCAGAAGTTCTTCTGGTAGATGTACACACTGCAGTGGTAATGTAGGCACCTGCATTACACTGATCAACAACAAGTGCTAGCTAACTCAGACTGAGAATAGCCCAATTCAGCAAAAAAGTCCAAATTAGGCTATCTCAATATTTTTTTTTTCTGTATGTGTGTGTTCTACACATATACAAAATAAACATTCTCAGTGCCAACTTCTAACCTTTTATTGTTTTAACTGTGGATTAAATTGGTCTTAGGAATTTCAAGTTACCCTTAAGAAAGGATATTCTTTTCCTACTGAAGGAAGCTTTTCTTGCAGTCTAAGATTTCTCTTTAAGCTACTTTTACCAAGTTTATCAAGTGAGCTTTTATCTGGGCTCACAAATGTAAGAAACCTGTTAAATGAACCCAAGTTTTGTGGAAAGTCGGGTGCTTGAATTAGGGGAAATAAATTATGCTATTTATCATTCATTTTAAGAAGAGTAGTTGTAGCTGGGAAGAAACCTAATGACCTGGTAATGCTTCTAGTTAGCTTTCAATCCAATACCCCAAAATAAAAAGTAGTAAGTTATTGAGTTCAGAGGTGGTAATTAAAAAACCTCTAGTGTTTCATATGTAAATCTAGCTAAAGGAGTTTGCACAGTGAAGGTGAATGAACATATTTTTCTTTTTGCCTGATATACTACATAGAGAAGCATCCTGGCAGACTTCTCACGGTGGAGATTCCTGAAGATGGTGTACTGATGGTTCTGTAGGCTGAACGCCTCTAGAGACTCTACTGACTCAGGTATGCCAAGGGTCCTGCTTAGAGTCTTCAAGGAATCAAAGGGTTGTACTGTACTGTAATTCTTGTATTTTCTTTCATCCTTAAAAAAAATAGCTACCGTCCTTCAGGGGAGAACCTTACACATCATTTAAGATAATATTTTGGGATTGTGGGAGCAGAAAATGGGTTACTCAATGTAGTGTCTTTTGGCAAATAAAAGATATTAAACAACATGTGCACAAAAGTGTTGAAAAGTAAAGTCCAAGAATAGAAATCCCTTAACACAATGATATAGTCATCCTTCTGTAAATATTAAAAAAAAAACAAAAATGAATAAAGATCAGTACGCATTCTCCTTTTGTAGTGGAAGCTCCGTAATTAAATCTTCCCTCCTTATCTTTTTCTTGGAGGGGGGGATTGGGAGGGTGGCTCAATAAATTATAACACTACCTCTACTTATTGAGATTAGCACGGTACTTTTCAATAACATTTGGTTGATAAGAATACTTGAAAATTGCAATTAGCTTTAAGAACAAACAGGAACTCTTCTTAAAATCTTTTTAGAAAACTAGCTTGAGCACGGATGGGCAAATGGGGGCTCAAAACAATTTTGGAGAAAAATAAAGTCAGGTGGGTTACCTTGGATGACAAAGTGTAACTTCTGAAAAGTATTTACTTTTTAGCTTTATCTCAAGGAAAATGAAGCAAGACTATGAGGGTAATGGGAACATGATCTTAGTCTGTTCTTTGCCCACTTTCACATATCATTTCCCTATATAGTTGGAAAAGAAACCAGATTATTTAGTAAAAAAAGAATATTTAGCATTCCATATACTCGAGGGTAGTTTATTGCAGCATACATGTCTTACTCTCAGCTTTTTATTGGTGTATACTCTCCTTACCTTTTGGGGGAAAGAAATTACTGAGTTACTCTCCCTATTTCAGACAGATCCTGTATGTCACATCAGTGAGGGCTGAGGTGGGGGATTGCAGTCAGTTTTTTGGCCTCGCCAAATCTGGATTTTACCCTGAGTTTTCTTTTGCTTTCTTTCTTTCTTTTTTCTTTTTTGTAGTTTTGTGAACTCTTGGGACATCAGAGAACTGTAGTAAAATATTATTATAAAATCACATATCAATGCTGAATATTGGTATATAAGACTTTAGAATTCCTTTTTACTATTAGCTCAATTTTGACCCTACAGGGTGAAAAGCTCCACAGTATTCCAGAGGTGACTGATTGCCCCATAAGGTATATTACACTTTTTAAAAATAGTGTGCTCATAAAAGTTTTTTCTAAACAATAAATTTTGTCTGATGTATATTCCTTTTAAACATGTACAAAATGAGAAAAAGATCCTTTGTGGAAAAGAGAAATTGGCTCTAATGGATAATAAAACTGTAATAAAAATGCAGAAAAAGACTATGTAGCTAGATTATACTTTTCTGATTAAAAAATTACATTCTTAAGATAAAATAACCTATAGTTCTGACACCTGATTTCTCACACAACAGAAAACTTACTGGGTATGATATGGACTGTGTGTGTGTGTGTGTGTGTGTGTGTGTGTTTTATGTATTTTAATACTCTTGTTTCATGGAAGAGGTCTATTTTCTCTAACTTTTACACAGATAAACTCAACATGGTTGGATAAAAGACAAGTTCCTCTCTCAGACATGATAGCTAGACTTAGGTAACAAGAAACGTCATTTGCTATATATTAATATGCGTTATGCCATTTGTTGTTTTAAAAGCATTTTATTTCTTTCTTTTTAAGGCTTTCTGACTGTTGGAATGGTTTTAGATGGTCATCCCAGAGAATGAAGGCATGGATGACTCACATGAAGCGCTGGTTGTTAAAGACAAGGTGGGAGCATTTATAAATCTGCTTTCAAATTTTGCCTAATCTGACTCCTGGTTTGCACATACTCTTTCCAAAATATATTTTGAACTACGATGCCGTGTATAAAATAAAGGAAGTTAGGAATGGTCTTTTCTGACCATCTAGAAGATTCACCAGGCTTCTAGTAATCTATGTAAAACTTATTAATTCCATGTTATTCCTGAATAAATATTTTAAAGGCCGGGGAGCTAAGAGTAGGGATAATTACTTCCTATTTAAAAAAAGGAGACAGATTCATTTTTTAAATAAATTTATTTATTTTATTTATTTTTATTTTTGGCTGTGTTGGGTCTTTGTTGCCGTGCGCGGGCTTTCTCTAGTTGCAGCGAGCGGGGGCTACTCTTCGTTGCGGTGCATGGGCTTCTCATTGGGTGGCTTCTGTTGTTGCAGAGCACGGGCTCTAGGCGCACAGGCTTCAGTAGTTGTGGGACTTGGGCTCAGTAGTTGTGGCTCATGGGCGCTAGAGTGCAGGCTCAGTAGTTATGGGCACACGGGCTCAGTTGCTTTGTGGCATGTGGGATCATTCCGGGCCAGGGCTCGAACCTGTGTCCCCTGCATTGGCAGGCGGATTCTTAACCACTGCACCACCAGGGAAGCCCCTCATTTTTTAAAAAACTATACTGTTAGTAGTAATAGGGAAGTGGCAAAGGAGTAGTCCCTTTTATTTTGATAATTTATATATCTATGTATCTACATCTATATATACAAATGTTTATAAGATTTTTCAGATAACAGTGTAAAACCATGAATTTAAAAGCATCAAGGCCACTTGAGAATAAGAAGTGTTCTAAAAATAGTAATTGGCATAGGGATATAACTGACCACAGACATCTAGCAAACAGAATGGTTTAAGGGATTCTACAGGTGTAAGAAGATTATCCAAAGTTCATTTCAAACCTTGAAAATAAAAGTCATTTATTTTTGACATTTTCATGCTGTTTCAATACTGATTTTTTTTTTTTAATGAAAAAGAATGAGAAAAACTGTAAGAAATAATTGTAACTTGACATTTATTCGAACATTTGTCCTGGACTGTTTTAGGCTTGGCTGGAAAGGGGATATATTTTGGACAGGGTATGAAAAAAGAATTATGATGCAGGTAGCAAAATATAACCTAATATAACTGTTATTAAGACTTGATAAAAGTTTTTTTAACACATAATCCACTTTTCCCCAAATAAGTCATGAAAACCTCACCATCCATGATAATTCATCTTCTCAGTGGCAAAAATGAAAAGATGTCAGGCTTTATTTGCGATATGCAGACTCAGTTAAGGGCACCTATGTGCAAGATTTTGGGCTGTTTATCTTGACTATGTATGACTGGAGAGAGAGCATTCATGAGAAATAGCAGTTTGTATGTGAGACAGGGTAGGAAGGGGAGAAGAGTATTCAGAATTCTTTTTTTTTTTTATAGATAAAAACCGAAACAAAACTTTGATTTCTTATGTTTTATTAATTTCAAGCATTTTAATTTTAGCTTTTGTCCCTTCTTCTTAAATGATGTTGCTTGCAAGTGTAGCATTACAACTACACACATTCCTGATCATGATTTTAAAAAATTCTTTGTATTCAGACTTTACATGTTTCTTTCTAGTCGTAATAAGCTCTGGCAGGTAGCAGGCTGCAAACTGCAAACTAAGCATTGAAGGAACTGCCTCCACATATACTTCTGGGAGTGATGTGACAGCCTCTATCATGACTGCTATCTTCCAAGAAGTTCATTATTCTCTCAACCCCCATATTCCTTTCTGAACACATAGAGAAGCAGTAGTTGGGTGGCTCTATAGACACTGCTGGGGTTTCTGCTCTTCTTACCGTCAGGGCTGCGGTGGTGGAGTGAGGGTTAGAATCTCTCCAAGTCTCAGAGCTGCAGGTGTTCTCATACTTATTCAGTCGTGTGGTTATTGCAGGGTTATGTTTCCAGAGTTGTCACCAAATAATATGAAAAACCATTAGTTAATATTGGACAATGAAATGTCTAATCATTTAGATAAACATGTCTAAAGTGTTGGATTTAATGTTAGTGAGATCATCAATTCTCTATTTATTCAAATGAACAGTTGAATATTTTATTTATTTACTAAAATAAGTTTTATTTTTTTATTTATTTGGGTGCACTGGGTCTTAGTTGCAGCATGAGGGATCTTCGTTGCCGTGTGCGGGATCCTCATTGCAGCATGCGAGATCTTTTAGTTGCAGCATGCATGATCTTTTTAGTTGCACATGCAGGATCTTTAGTTGCAGCATGTGTGATCTTTTAGTTGTGGCATGCGGGATCTTTTAGTTGCAGCATGCAGGATCTTTAGTTGCAGCATGCGGAATCTTTAGTTGCAGCATGAGAACTCTTAGTTGTGGCATATGGGATCTAGTTCCCTGGCCAGGGATAGAACCCGGGTCCCCTGCATTGGGAGTGTGGAGTGTTAGCCACTGGACCACCAAGGAAGTCCCTGAATACTTTAAATGAATGCAACGTTTAAGAGTAGTAACATTTGGGGATGCTATGAATTCTCAACATTCCTACAGAATGAAACAAATATAGTCATTCCTCAAATATATGCCGATCTCTGTGGTTTGCAAAATTTTCAAAGGTTTCAGATGCATATTCATAATAGATTCTTTGCAGAACACATCAGTCTACATCACTGCATCTTTATCATTTTAGGAATAGGTACATTGAAGAAGAAATCTGTGCTTTCCTTGCAGGTATTGAGCTAGTGGAACATTTGCTATATTAAAATAATTTTGTATTGTATTTGATTGACATTCAACTTTAAGTTAATTATACCTCACCTCCTACTCCAATATAGAATGTAATACTTTAGACCTTTCATCATTAGTTTAGCATAAACTAAGAAAAATTTTCTTTTGATGCTATTTACTTACTTGGGCTAGACTTGATTTATCTGAATCATTACACTCACTCTTTTTTTTTTTTAAACATCTTTATTGGAGTATAATTGCTTTACAATTGTGTGTTAGTTTCTGCTTTATAACAAAGTGAATCAGTTATACATATACACATGTTCCCATATCTCTTCCCTCCTGCGTCTCCCTCCCTCCCACCCTCCCTGTCCCACTACAATAAACATGGCTGATTTGGTAAAAAGAAAAAGCATAAAAACTGTTTTTGTATGAGATAAAAATTCATTATTGCTATCAACCTTCTAAAATAGGTTTTGAAAGTAAAATTAATGGAAACATTCAATTTAAGCATCTGTTTATTAGAAGTTGTAAGTTAACTGAATTTATTAGATGCAGTTTTACAGCGGTTGCAGTCAGAATTTCAAAGAAAGCAACTTTCCCTGAGAGTTTGTCATGGCCTGTTGGTGAGCAATGTGTGGCACAAGCATAATCACTCTCAGTGGTGACAGGAGGGTAGGGCAAAGGTCCTCACTTAGAGCTGATCCAGTAGAAAATATGCAAACACAGCATGAACTCCATGTGGTAACTGGTCACTGAGAAGACCCTCCGCGGAAGAAAATTGAACAGGATGGTCACCAACAAGGCATCTTTGCCTTAAGTTTTGCTAATGTTGCTTGTCTGGGAGAAAGGTGGTTATGTAAATAAAAACAGTGAACTAGAGCCAAACAACAACAGAAAACAAAAAAACAGCCCATAGCACACTCTCAGGGAAAGTTGCTTTTGAAATTCTGACTGCAACTACTATAAAACCGCATCTAATAAATTCAGTTAAAACTTTTAATAAATAGATGTTTAAATTGAATTTGTTTCCATTACCATTAATTTTCAAAGCCTGTTATAGAAAATCATATTTGTACTTGTCTCTGGAATCAGTGCCCTGCATTTCCCTTCCCCATGTCCATGTGTACCAACATTGAGGTACTCCGCTATAAATGCTATCCTTCTGATTTGGGAATAAAGCAGAATCACTGACAACCAGCTTTTCCTCCTCTTAGCCTTTTATTAGCCAGGTACTAGGAAATGTTTAAGACATAGCCCTACCCTTGAGGAGTTCATAGTCTTGTATAGAAACTGATGAAGAATTAGGATGTAATGAATGTGATTAGTGTAGATTTTTCTGTTTGAAGTATTGGAACTATTTACCTGTTTTTGGGTCTTTTGTGCAAAATCGTTTGTAGAAGGGAAGGAGCAGAGAGGATGACAGAATCTCTGTATTTAAAAAAATGGACACACACGCACACCCCCCCCACTGCCACCAGATGGCAACGTGATATTTGGAGGATTTTTTTTAAAATTCAGGGATCACTGCCTTGTTTCAGGATCATTTAGATTAGTACTTTCTCCTGCCACCTAGGCTTTTAATCTCTTAGTGTGGAAACTGATTTTAGTTTTTGGTTCACTTATTTGCCTTACTAATTGTATCAAGCATATGAAACCCTGATAAATCAAACTCTGTGTAGCAAATAATATGTTTTTGATGAGCTGTTTTGTTTTTTCACTGTTACGACAGTACCAACTTACATTTGAAGTCCAAAGCCAGCATTTGCTCATTCTGAGGTGGGACTGGTGAGCATCCATAAGTGGCATGGCTATTTGGGAGTACTTTTGGTTGGGACACTGAAGCCAGGGCTCCAGAGAATATCCCCCTGCTAAACAGGTTATAAAAGGATGTTATTCTTTTTAATAAAATAGTACAAATAATTCCTCTTGAAAAGTATCTATTACCTCACCCTGAGAAGTGTTTGACTTGGATAAGCCACTGTTAATTCTAGTCTTTTAACGTAACTGAACATGTTAAAGTGATTTAGGCCACAGGAGATTTTATGGCTATTAGAAACTATTTGGCTGCAAATATAATATGAATAAAATAATAAATGTTTTTTATTTTGATTAAACCGATTTATATAGTTTTTTTCTGGAATGAATCATAATACATTTGTCTTCCACAAAATTTTGTAATGTAGATAATATGTTAACTCCCACTTTTGACCTCATAATTCATGTTTTTATTGTTTGTAGGCCAGTGAGAAGAATTCCTCATTATCAAATTCTCATCAACAAGTCTGACAGAATTTGCGTCTCCTAAACCTACATTTCCAAGGAGGTCATAACAATATTTATGGAATATGAGGCACAGAATCTTAAGTTAAAAAATATTTTTCCAGGTCTCATTTGCATTGAACTCAAATTAACTGTCAAATAAGAATACTGATATAAGTAAGGTAAATACTACAAAAAATGTAATCTTTAGCATGTAGCTGAATGGAATCCTAAATTTTATCAGTAATATTCAGAAACCTTATTTTAATAGTATTTCCTTCTAAAAAGGAGCTTGGAACATAGTGGGTTTGTTTCAAATATCCTAATTAGAAAGAAATTTTCTTTCAGAAAACAGCAATTGCAATTTTTTGCTTTCTTGAAAGATTTTCTTTAAAAAGGGGTTCAGAAGAAAGAAACTGTCAGGATTAAGGATTAAGTTCGGGATAGGTTTATTCTAGCAGGCTTTGTGGCACAGGTCCCCTAAGTAATTCACTGTGATACTCCAGTATCTGCCATGTGTCAGAAATTAACTTGCCATTAACTGACAACTAAATTTGATACCCTTAGTCTTAAAGTACACAGGATGTCATACATAAACCAGTCCAATCTTTGAAGGATTACTTCTCTTAGATGCTCTACAGAATTGTAGGACTGTCCATTTTATAGGATTTTTTTGAGGCAACATCTTTAAAAATGCCTGTAAATTCTAAAAAGTGTTTGCTAACTTAAAATTTGTTTTTAGGTATTTATTGCTAAGTTGAAAACCTTCTTTACCAAATATGATGGAACCAAAGATACAACGAAGCCATGGCTAAGAAAAATCAGCCCCCGTGATTAAATTTTATTGAGTATGAACAATTTTTTTCTTGATGTACAGACTCAATAGTACTTTTCTACCCAACTGGATAAATAAAAGCTAAAATATAATTTATTTAACTCTTTTGGGAAATAAAACTTCAACATACCTTAAACTGGTTTTCTGATAAGTTTATTTTTAATATGACTATTTAAAAATTCATCTTAATGATAGATTTGGAAAAGCCAACTTTTACTTGGGTTGACAATAATCAAAGAATGCAGCTGGTATAGTGGCTACCATTTACCAAGTAACTGCTATGTGCTAGGCATTATTCTTGTGGTCTTACAGTTATCAGCTTTAATCCTTATAGTAACACTGCACGGTAGGTATTATTAGCCTCATTTCATTGGTGAGGAAAGAGAAGCTTAAAGAAATTAAAGTGCCTTGCCAAGTTTCTATAACCAGTACTTTGCTCAGCAGATATTTGAGAGCCTACTCTGCGTTGGCCCTGTCACTATGCTAAGACTGAGAATGCAGCTGTGAATGAGAAGGACAAAATCTCCATTCCAAAGGAGCTTACATTCTAGTAGTAAAATCAGGATTTTAAAATAGCGGTGTTGGATTCTAAAATTTTTCTTCTTAGCTTCCACACTCCTTCCCACCAAGGATACTACAGAAGAGATAGATTAAGCGGTTTTAGTGCCACTTAAGAAAGTGGGTGGGGATGAAAACTACATACTGGAATACGTTATAGGAAAGAAACATTGGTATATGAGTGTCAAGCTCTATCAAAGGAAAAACCCTAGGGCTTAGCTGTATGGCAGGGAATGGAAAGCCTGTGCTGCATAACAGACTTGGCTTAGGTAGACACACCTGCAGATGGTGTATAATGCAATAGCAATGATATGTACTTGCTCAGATAGCCTTAAGGATCAGTATTTTCTCAGTGTATGGCCCTGCACTGTCCAACACGGTAGCCATTACCTACTTATGGCTTTCGAGTCCGTGAAGTGTGGCTAGTGCAACTAAGGAACTGAATTTTAAATTAAAAAAACATTTTTAATTTAAAAACTGACACGTGATCCAGTTACTAGATCTTTCAAGAATGTCTGGAACAACTGGGTGTGTGAATCTATTTTTTCCACCTATATTTTAAGAAACTTAAATACAGATCAAGTATTTCTGATGAAAATTTAGCATCTGAATTGAGATGTGCTGTAATATAAAATACACACTGGATTTTGAAAACTTAGTATAAAAAAGAATATACAATATCCATTAATTATTTTAAGAATAATTACATGCTGAAATGATAATATTTTGGATATACTGGGTTAAATAAAATATTAAAATTAGCTTCAACTGTTTTTCACTTTTTAAAAAATGTATCTACTAGGAAATTTTAAATTACATATATGGATTGCATTATATATATTTGTACTGGAGAGTGCTGGTATAATCAAAGGAGCCCTAGTGAAGAGAGTCTGGTCCATATATTATCTTTTATTTCTGTCATCAAAATATTTTCTTAGTATATATCTCATTACCCTTTTATCAAAAGTTATGTATTGCTCATCATTCTTTCTATGAATGTTAAGAATCATGTTAATAACTGTGTCAATATTTTGTCCTGTAGTAGGAATATAAAATTATTTACACATACACTTATATGAACTGTCACTATGCAAGTGTGCACATATAACACATTTATTCCCAAAGAGTATTTCCCATAGTAAGTTTTCAAAAACAGAAAGTAAACATAAGTATTCTGTGGAACTATATTCAAGGATTGACAGGCTTGGGGGAGAAACACTTTATATACTACACAATATACATATATTCAGGACAAAAGCAAACATTATAAAAAGTATAAAAATAGACAAAAAGATACAAACACAGTATATTTTGGTCAGAATTTCAGATATGTTTTTTTTTCTTCTCTCTCCCCTTTACTTCAAAAGTTATAAATACTTTGGAAGCAGCATGTATTGTTGCACTTTTGATTTTTTGTTGTACAGTTAACGAACCTGAGAGTCTGGATGACTGGTGATCATCTATTTGGCCTTCCCATTCTTTCATTTCTTCTTCTTTGATTAATAAAGGTTTTCCTAGAGTTTGGCCAACAAGATTACAGACTTCTTGAGCTTTGCGCCATGCATTTTCTACAGCAACGACACAGGCTTGCCGTCTTAGGAATTAA
The DNA here is from genome assembly GCF_005190385.1 of Monodon monoceros. Lineage (NCBI taxonomy): Eukaryota > Metazoa > Chordata > Mammalia > Artiodactyla > Monodontidae > Monodon > Monodon monoceros. The sequence continues at coordinate 13,318,717 of NW_021703771.1, read as the reverse complement.
ATGCAGAGATTATTAATACGACAGTCAACAAACCGCAGCACTGAATAGTTTTGTTTAATTGGTTGATAATTAATTTAAAGACGTGCTTAACTTACCGAAGATTCTCAATAGAACCTGGAGTATGATAGAACTGGGGTTGGCTGATGACAACAGAGCTATCTAGCTTTTCAACAAGAAAGTTACAAATATTTTGCATTTTTCCAAATTCAGTAAATGTAATGCAGACCTATAAATGAAATGACAATTGAAATTATTTTCATGTCTGATGCTTTATTTCAAATCTTTCTCTAAATGTGAGTTAAAAAAAGTAAAGCCAGGTTACAATGAGGTCATTTTATAGTATGTAACAGATATGAAAGACCTACTTGGTACTTATAACAAAATTTTGTTATTAAATTTATTTTTGCTTATTAATTTTGAAATTTATCTAATGTTGACTTGAACATTTAAAACTTCATTTTAAATCAGAGACTTTTTATGAAAGAGAACTGGAGGGTTTCCCCTTCAACTTTATTATTCAGCTAAATTCTAACCCTGATAAATGTTTCATGACTCTTTAGTCATCTATGCCATTAGTTAGCTTCCTCATTAGCGGTAATTACTTCATACTTCACTGCTGTCATTTGAGGTATGTTTCTTCTTCCAAAAGTTATTTTCAGATCTATATGCAGAAGTTCATCTCTTTCACTATGTCCTCTGCCTTTAAATATGTGGAAGCAGCAAAGAGAAAGAGAGGGATGAGGTAACCTCCTGAGTCATCTTATACACTGAAGAACAGTTGCCTTTAATCATAAATGTTATCCAGGGAAGACTGATGTTCTATCTGGTTTCAATACTAAGTGAATAATGTCTTTTATAATCAGTTTGTCAATTTCTTTTTTTTTTTTTTTTTTAAAGCTGACTGGGATTTTGAGTGGGATTGCAATGACTCTAAATATAGATTAAGGAAGACCTGATACCTTAATGATACTGAGTCTTCCAAATCAGGAACAAGGTATGTTTCTTCATTTATTTAGGTCTTCTTTAATTTCTCTTAGCAATATTTTGTAGTTTTCAGCATACACAGTTAAAAGATCAGATTTATCCCTAGGTATTTTATATTTCTGATGTTTATTACCATTAGATTTTCTACATTGATGGTCATGCTGTCCATGAATAAAGACAGTTTACTTCTTACTTTCCAGTATGGATGCCTTTTATTTCTTTTTCATGCCTCAGTGCACTGGCTAGAACTTCAAGTACAATGTGGGATAGAAGTTGTGAGAGTAGATACGTTTGTCTTGTTCCTGATCTTAGGCACAAAGCAATCAGTGTTTCATCAATAAATATGATGGTAACTGTAGATTTTTCATAGGTTCCCTTCGTAATTTTGAGGAAGTTTCCTACTATTTCTAGTTTGCTGAGAATTTTTATTAGGAATGGATGTTGGACTTTGTTAAATGTTTTTCTTCATCTACTGAGATCATCATATGTTTCTTTCTTGTTAATATGATAAACTAGATTGACCAGTTTTTGAATGTTGAACCAACCTTTTATTCCAGGGATGAACCATACTTGGTCATTATATATTATCCTTTTTATATATCACTGGATTTGATTTGCTAAAGTTTTGTTTATAATTTCTGCACATAAGTTTATGATGGACACTGGTCTGTAGTTTTCTTTGCTTGTAATGTCCCCCTGCCCTTCCCCCCTCCCCCACCGGTTTTGTTATCTTCTGGTTCCAAATAATGAGTTGGAAAGTATTCCAGCTTCTTCATTTTCTGGAAAGGTTTGTACAGAATTGGCATAAATTCTCCCTTAAATGTATGCACTTTTTAATTTCTCTTTTAACTTCTCCTTTGACCCATGGGTTATTGAGAAGTAGGTTATTTAAATTTCAAATATTTCAGTTCTATCATTTTTGCTTTAAGTATTTTGAAGCTTTAATATTAAATGTATAAGTGTTTAAGACTGTTATAGTCTTGATTGACCCATTTATCATTATAAAATCATCTTTATCTGGGTAATACTCTTTGCTTTGAAATCTCCTCTGTCTGATATTATCATAGCCACTACAACTTTCTTTTGGTTATTGTTAGCATGGTATATCTTTATGCACCCCTTCGATTTTTTTTTTTTTTTTGCAGTACGTGGGCCTCTCACTGTTGTGGCCTCTCCCGTTGCGGAGCACAGGCTCCGGATGCGCAGGCCCAGCGGCCATGGCTCACGGGCCCAGCCGCTCCGCGGCATGTGGGATCTTCCCGGACCAGGGCACGAACCCGTGTCCCCTGCAATGGCAGGCAGACTCTCAACCACTGCGCCACCAGGGAAGCCCTGGTTTTTTTTAAAGGCAGGTTTATTAAGGCATAACTTATAGAGAGCAAAATACACTCCTTTTAGTATACGTTCTATGAATTTTGACAGATGCATTTACTCATGTAGCTACCATTATGATCAGTCCCATCAACTTCCTCAAATTCCCCTGTGCTCCCCACATCCCAGCCCCTGAAAGCCACAGATCTGTTTTTTTTTAAATAGTTGCAATTAATTTTTTTAATTTAATTTTTTATTTTTTGGACAATTTAAAAGGTTACTTTCCATTTACAGTTACTACAAAATATTGGCTCTATTCCTTGTGTTGTAACTCTATGTCCTTGAGCCTATCTTATACCCAATAGTCTGTACCTTCCACTCTCCCACTCCTATATTGCCTCTGCCCCCCAACACTGCTAACCATTAGTTTGTTCTCTATATCTGTGAGTCTGCTTCTTTTTTGTTTTATTCACTAGCTTTTTATATTTTTTAGACTTCACATGTAAGTGATATACAGTGTTTGTCTTTCTTTGTCTGACTTATTTCACTTAGCATAATGCCCTCCAAGTCCATCCATGTTGCTGCAAATGGCAAAATTTCATTCTTTTTTATGGCTCAGCAGTATTCCATTGTGTACACACACACACACACACACACACACACATACACATACACATATATATATACACCATAGCTTCTTTATTCACTCATCTGTTGATGGACACTTAGGTTGCTTCCGTATCTTGGCAGTTACAAATAATGCTGGATGAACACTGGGATGCATGTATCTTTTTGAATTAGTGTTTTTGTTTTTTCCAGATATATACCCAGGAGTGGAACTGCTAGGTAATATGGTAGTTTTATCATTTGCAAATATTTTCTCCCATTCAGTAGGTTGTCTTTTCATTTTGTCAATGGTTACCTTTGCTGTGCAAAAGCTTTTAAGTTTAATTTGGTCTCATTTGTTTATTTTTACCTTTATTTCCTTTACTTTAGGAGACGGATCAAAAAATATTGCTGTGATTTATGTCAAAGAGTTTTCTGCCTATGTTTTCCTCTAGGAGTTTTATGCTATCCAGTCCTACATTTAGGTCTTTAATCAATTTTGAGTTTATTTTTGTACATGGTGTTAGAGAATGTTCTAATTTCATTCTTTTATATGTAGCTGCCAGTTTTCCCAGCACCACTTATTGAAGAGACTGTCTTTTTTCCACTGTATATTTTTGCCTCCTTTGTTGTAGGTTAATTGACTATAAGTGCAGGGTTTATTTCTGGGCTGTCTATCCTGTTTCATGGATGTGTCTGTTTTTGTGCCAGAGCCATACTATTTTGATTACTGTAGGTTTGTAGTATAGTCTGAAGTCAGGGAGCATGATTCCTCCAGCTCTGTTCCTCATTCTTAAGATTGTTTTGGCTACTAGGGATCTTCTGTGTTTCCATACAAATTTTAAAATTATTTGTTCTAGTTCTGTGAAAAACGCCATTGGTATCTTGATAGGGATTGCATTGAATCTGTAGATTGCCTTGGGTAGTACAGTCATTTTCACAATATTGATTCTTCCAATTCAAGAACAGAGTATAGGTGTTTTTCCTCCTTAGGTAGATTTATTCCTAGGTATTTTATTCTTTTTGATGAGATGGTAAATAGGACTGTTTCCTTAATTCCCCTTTCTGATATGTCATTGTTAGTGTATAGAAATGCAACAGATTTCTGTGTATTAATTTTGTATCCTGTAACTTTACTAAATTAATTGATGAACTCTAGTAGTTTTCTGATGGCATCTTTAGGATTTTCTATGTATAGTATCATGTCATCTGCAAACAGTGACAGTTTTACTTCCTCCTTTCCAACATGGATTCCTTTTATTTCTTTATCTTCTCTGATTGCTGTGGCTAGGGCTTCCAAAACTATGTTGAATAAAAGTGACAAGAGTGGACGTCCTTGTCTTACTCCTGATCTTAGAGGAAATGTTTTCAGCTTTTCACTGTTGAGAATGATGTTAGTGGTGGGTTTGTCATATATGGCCTTTATCATGTTGAGGTATGTTTCCTCTATGCCTGCTTTCTGGAGGGTTTTTAATATAAATGGATGTTGAATTTTATCAAAAGCTTTTCCTGCACCTATTGAGATGATTATGTGGGTTTTATTCTCCAATTCGTTAATGTGGTGTGTCACATGGATTGATTTGCAGATATTGAAAAATCCTTGCATCCCTGGGATAAATTCCACTTGATCATGGTATATGATCTTTTTGATGTACTGTTGGATTCGGTTTGCTAATATTTTGTTGGGGATTTTTGAATTTATGTTAATTAGTGATATTGGCCTGTAATTTTCTTTTTTTGTGTGTGATATCTTTGTCTGGTTTTGGTATCAGAGTGATGCTAGCCTCACAGAATGAGTTCCGAAGTGTTCACTCCTCTGCAATTTTTTGGAATAGTTTCAGAGGACAGGTGTTAACTCTTCTCTAAATGTTTGGTAGAATTCACCTGTGAAGCCACCTGGTCCTGGACTTTTGTTTGTTGTGAGTTTTAAAATTACTGATTCAAGCTCGTTACTGTAATTGGTCTGTTTATATTTTCTATTTCTTCCTGGTTCAGTCTTAGGAGATTGTGCCTTTCTAAGAATTTGTCCATTTCTTCTAGGTTGTCCATTTTATTGGCATATAGTTGTTCACAGTAGTCTCTTATGATCCTTTGTATTTCTGTGGTATCAGTTGTAACTTCTTTTTCATTTCTGATTTTGATTTGGGCCCTCTCCTTTCTTTTCTTGATGAGTGTCGCTAAAGGTTTATCAATTTTATTTATTTTTTCAAAGAACCAGCTTTTAGTTTCATTGATCTTTTCTATTGTTTTCTTCATTTCTATTTCATTTATTCCTGCTCTGATCTTTGTGATTTCTTTCCTTCTACTAACTTTGGGTTTTGTTAGTTCTTTTGCTTTAGATGTAAGGTTAGGTTGTTTACTTGAGAGTTTTCTTGTTTACTGAGGTAAGCTTGTATTGCTGTAAACTTCCCTCTTAGAACTGCTTTTGCTGTGTCCCATAAGTTTTGGATTGTCATGTTTTCATTTTCATTTGTCTCTAGGTATATTTTGACTTCCTCTTTGATTTCTTCAGTGATCCACTGCTTGTTTAGTAGCATATTGTTTAACCTCCACGTTTGTGTTTTTTTGCAGTTTTTCTAAATAGTTGATTTCTAGTCGTATAGCATTGTGGTCAGAAAAGATGCCTGATACAATTTCAATTTTCTTAAATTTACTGAGACTTGTTTTGTGGCCTAGCATGTAATTTATCCTGGAGAATGTGCACACGGAACCATGTGCACTTGAAAAGAATGTGTATTTTGCTGCTTTCTACTGGAATGCTCTGTATATATCAATTAAGTCCATTTGGACTAATGTGTTGGAGAAGATATAACAATTGTAAATATATATGCACTCAACATAGGAGTACCTATATATATAAAAGGCAAATACTAACAGACATAAAAGGAGAAATCAATGGTAACACAATAATTGTAGGGGACTTTAAATCCCACTAACATCAATGGACAGATAATCTAGGCTGAAAATGAATAAGGAAACACAGGCCTTAAATAACACATTGATCTGTTTTTCTAAAACTTTATTTTTTTAGAGAAGTTTTAGGCACACAGCAAAATTGACAGGAAGGAACAGAGGTTTTCCATATATATACCCTTCTACCCCACACACACATAGTCCCCCCTCACCATAATCAACATTCCCCACCAGACTGGTACATTTGTTACAATATGTGTACCTACTGGGTTGACCAAAAAGTTCTTTCAGGTTTTTCCATAACACCTTTGGCCAACCCAATACACTGACACAGCATAATGACCAGAAGTCCATAGTTTACATTAGAGTTCATTCTTGGTGTTTTATATTCACTGGGTTTGTACAAATGTATGATGACATGCATCTATCATTACAGTTTCATACAGAATACTCTCACTGCCCTAAAATTCCTCTGTGCACCCCCTATTCATCCCACCCTCCCCCTAACTGCTGGCAACCATTGATCCTTTTACTGTCTCCATAGTTTTTCTTCTCCCAGAATGTCATATAGTTGGAGTCATACAGTTTGTAGCCTTTTCTGATTGTCTTAGTAATAGGCATTTAAGGTTCATACCTATTTTCATGGCTTGAGAGCTTATTTCTTTTTAGTGATGAATAATATTCCATTTTCTGGATGTACCAGTTTATGTATCCATTCGCCTACTGAAGGACATCTTTGTTGCTTCCAAATTTTGCGATTATGAATAAAGCTGCTATAAATATCCATGTGCACGTTTCTATGTGAGCATACATTTTCACCTCCTTTGGGTACATACTAAGGAGCATGATTGCTGCATCATGTGGTAGGAATATGTTTAGTTTTATAGGAAACTTTGTCTCCCAAAATGACTGCACCATTTTGCATTCCCACCAGGAATGAGTGAGAGCTCCTCTTGTTCCACAACCTTGTCAGCATTTGGTGTTGTCAGCATTCCAGATTTTGGCCATTCTAATAACTGTGCAGTGACATTTCATTTTTGTTTTAATTTGCATCTGGCTAATAACATATGATGTGTATCAGCTTTTCATATGCTTATTTACCATCTATATATCTTTTTTAGTGAGGCATCTGTTAAGGTCTTTGGTTTATTTTTAATTTTTCTTTTCTTACTTTTGAGGTTAAGAGTTCTTTGTGTATTTTGGATAGCAGTCCTTTAAAATAAGTGTGTTTTGCAAATATTTTCTCTGGGTCTGTGACTTTTCTTATTATTCTCCTGACATTGTCTTTCACAGAGCAGAAGTTTTTAACTGTAATGAAGTCCAGCTTACCAATTATTTCTTTCATGGATCAATGCCTTTGGTGTTGTATCTACAAAGTCAGTGTGATACTCAAGGCCATCTAGGTTTTCTCATACGTTTATAGTTTTGTGTTTTACCTTTAGGTCTATGATACATTCTGAGTTAATTTTTTGAAGCGTGCAAGGTCTGTATCTAGATACTTTTTTTTTGTATGTGGATGTCTTGTTGTTCCAGCACCAATTGTTGAAAAGTTGATTGTGCCCCATTGTACTGCCTTTGCTTCTTTCTCAAAAATCAGTTGATTATACAGGAGTCTATTTCTTGGCTCTCTATTCTGTTCCATTGATCTGTTTGTCTGTTCTTCAAACACTACTACACTATCTTGATTTTTGAAGCCTTTTAGTAAGCCTTGAAGTCAGGGAATGTCATTTCTCCAACTTTGTTCTTCTCCTTCAATACTGTATTGGCTATTCTGGTTCTTTTGCGTCTCCATATAAACTTGAATCATTTTTTTTTTCAATATCCCCAAAATAACTTACTGGGAGTTTGGTTGAGACTGCATCAAATCTATAGATCTAGCTCAGAAGAACTGACATCCTGACCATATTGAGTCTTTCTATCCATGAACATGGAATATCTCTCCATTTATTTAGCTCTTCTTTGATCTAATTCATCAGAGTGTCAAAGTTTTCCTCATATAAATCTTGTACATATATGTTGTTAGATATACACCCAAGTATTTCATGTTTTGGGGTGCTATGGAAAATTGTTTTTAATTTCAAATTCTACTTGTTTGTTGCTGGTATGTAGGAAATATTTTGTTGAATATTTTTGCCTCTATATTCATGAGAGATTGGTCTGTAGTTTTCTTATCTTGTAATGCATTTCCATAGGATTTGTGGTGATGTCTCCTTTTTCAGTTCTGATATTAGTAATTTGTTCCTTCTCTTTTTTTTCCCCCTTTAGTTTGGCCAGAAGCTTATCAATCTTATTGATATTTTCAGAGAACTAGCTTTTGGTTTCACTAATTTTCTCTATTGATTTCCTGTTTTCAATTTCACTGATTTCTGCTCTAGTTCTTATTATTTTTCTTCTGCTTACTTTGGACTTAATTTGCTCTTCTTTTTCTAGTTTCCTAAGGTGGAAACATTATTTATTTTAGATTTTTCTTCTTTTTACTATATGCATTCAATGCTAAAATTTCTCTCTAAGCTGCTTTCACTGTATCTCACACATTTTGATAAGCTGTATTTTCATTTTCATTTAGTTCTAAATATTTTAAAATTTCTCTTAAGATTTCTTCATTGACCCATGTTATTTAGAAGTGTGTTGTTTAATCTCCACGTATTTTGGGATTTTCCAATTATGTTTCTGTTATTGATTTCTAGGTTAATGCCACTGTGGTCAGAGAGCAGACATTATATGATCTATCCTTTTAAATTTGTTAAGGTATAAGTTTTGGCCTAAAATGTATTTTTTGGTGGGGGGGGGGAAGTAAAGGTTTACTGCAGGGCCAAGCAATGGGAATGGGTGGATTGTGCTCAAAAGACCCAAACTCCAAATGTGTTCTATCTTGGTGAATGCTCCATGAGAGCTTGAGAAGAAGAATACTGTTTTTGGAGGAAGTAATTTATAGATGTCCATTCTATCCAGTGAATTGATGGTACTGTTAAGTTCAACTAGGTCCTTACTGATTTATGCCTGCTGAATCTGTCCCTTCTTGATAAAGGGAATTGGAGACTCCAACTATGATAGTGGACTCATCTATTTCTCCTAGCAGTTCTATTAGTTTTTGCCTCATGTAGTTGGGGAATGCACGTTAAGGAGTTTTTTTTTTGGCTGTGCCACCACGCAGCATGTGGGATCTTAGTTCCCCAACCAGGGATCGAACCCATGCTCCCTGCACTGGAAGTGCAGAGTCTTAACCACAGGACTGCCAGAGAAGTCCCCAGGGATTGTTATGGCTCTGGGAAAATTGCCCCTGTATCATTACCTAATGCCCTTCTGTATCCCTGATAACTCCTTGTTATGAGGTCTGTTGTGTCTGAAATTACAATAGTGACTCTTGCTTTCTTTTGATTAGTGTTAGCATGATTAATTTTTCTCCATGGATTTACTTTTAATCTATATATGTCTTTATATTTAAAATGGATTTCTCATAGGTAACATATAGTTGGGTAGTGTTTTTTGATGCACTTTGACAATCTCTGTCTTTTAATTGCTGCGTTTAGACCACTGATGTTCAAAGCATTACTGATATAGTTGGATTAATATCCACCCTATTCTTTACTGTTTATTTGTTGCCCTTGTTCCTTTTTCTAAGTTCTGTCTTCTGCCTTTTGTGCTTTTAAAAAAATTTTCATTTATTTATTTATTTTGGCTGTGTTGGGTCTTCGCTGCTGTGTGTGGGCTTTCTCTAGTTGCTGCAAGCAGGGAGTACTCTTTGTTGCAGTGCACAGGCTTCTCGTTGCGGTGGCTTCTCTTGTTGCAGAGCACAGGCTCTAGGTGCACGGGTTTCAGTAATTATGGCACACGGGCTCAGTAGATGTGGCTCGTGGGCTCTAGAGCGCAGGCTCAGTAGCTGTGGCACACAGGCTTAGTTGCTCTGCGGCATGTGGGATCTTCCTGGATCAGGGCTTGAACCCATTTCCCCTGCACTGGCAAGTGGATTCTTAACCACTGTGCCACCAGGGAAGCCCTTGTGATTTTAACTGAGCATTTCATGGTTCCCTTTTTTCTCCTTTCTTAGCATATCAGTTATATATTTTTAAGCTTTTTTAGTGGTTTCTCTAAAGTATGCAATACATATTTACAGCTAATCCAAGTCCACTTTTAAATAACACTATACCACTTTATGGGTTGTGTGAGTACCTTATAATAACAAAATAATCCTAATTCCTCCATCCCATCTCTTGTATCATTACAGTCATTCATTTCACTTATATATCAGCATACACAAGTATATATATAAGAAACATGCATAAGCATACAAAATTGAATATACTGTTGCTATTACTTTAAACAAACTGGTATTCACTAGATTGATTAAGAATAAGAAAAATATCTATAACACAGGGAACTCTGCTCCATATTATGTAACAACCTAAATGGGAAAAGAATTTGAAAAAGAAGAGATACATGTATCTGTATAACTGAATCACTTTGCTGTACACCTGAAACTAATGCAACATTGTTAATCAACTATAATATAAAATAAGAAGTTAAGAAAAAGAATAAGAAAAATAAAAGTATTTTACCTTCACTTACTCCTTTTTTGATGTTCTTCTTTTCTTTACATAGATCCAGGTTTCTGATCTATATTATTTTCCTTCTTTCCAAAGAACTTCTTCTAACAGTTGTTGCAAGGCAGCCCTAATGGTAACAAATTCCCTCAATTTTTGGACTTCCCTGCTGGCCTAGTGGTTAGGAGTCCGGGCTTTCACTGCAGTGGCCTTGGTTCAATCCCTGGTTGGGAAAGATCCTGCAAATTGCATGGTGCGGCCAGAAAACAAAAACCAAAAAACACCCCCACCCCCCGCAAAAACAGTCTTAGTCAAATTCCCTCAATTTTTGTCTGAGAAAGTCTTTATTTCTCCTTCAATTTTGAAGGATACTGTGTAGAGAACTCTAGGTTGGGTTTTTTTTTTCTCTCAACACTTTAAGTGTTTAAACTCCACTCTCTCTTTTCTTGTATGGTTTCAGAGGAAAAGTCAGATATAATTCTGTTTTTCTTCCTCTATAGGTAAAGTGTTTTTACCTCTGGCTTCTTTCACGTTTTCTTCTTTATCTCTGATTTTTTGTAGTTTGAAAATAATATGCTCACCAGTAGGGGTCTTTCTGGGCATTTATTGGGGAAATTCTCTGTCATTATTGCTTCAAATATTTCTTCTGTTCCTTTCTCTCTTCTCTTTCTGGTACTCTCATTATGTGTATGTTATACCTTCTGTAGTTGTCCCATAGTCCTTGGATATTCTGGGGGTTATTTTTCCCCAGTTTTTGTTCTCTTTGCTTTTCAGTTTTTGAGGTTTCTATTGAGATACCCTCAAGCCTAGAGATTCTTTCCTCTACTGCATCCAGTCCACTAAAAAGCCCATCAGAAGCATTCTTTGTTTCTGTTAACAGTGTTTTTGATCTCTAGTATTACTTTTTGGGTCTTAGGATTTCAATCTCTCTGCTTATGTTGCCCATCTGTTCTTGCATGGTGTCTACTTATCCATTAGAGCTCTTAGCACATTAATCATATTTGTTTTAAATTCTCAGTCTGATAGTTCCAACATCCCTACCATCTCTAGTTCTGATGCTTGCACTGTCTCATCAAACTGCATTTTTTGCCTTTTGGTGTGCCTTGTAATTTTTTCCTTGATAACTGGACATGATATATTGAGTAAAAAGGACTGCTGTAAATAAGTCTTTAGTAACGTGGTGGTAAGATATAGGGAGAGGGAAAGTGTTCTACTGTTTTATGATTCTCAGTTTTTTAGTGAGCCAGTGCCTCCAGACTGAACTTCACAAGTATTTCTGAGTTGTTGTTGTTGTTGTTGTTTTCTCCTCCTCTTTAGGTAGAAGATGGCTAGAGTGGATTGGATTTCGGTATTTCCCTTCCCTCTGGTTAGTTAGGCTCTGATAATATACCAGCAGGTTAGGGTCTGCTTAACTAGTTTCTCCTGAGGACAGACTTCCTTAAGAAGAACAGAGTACTCTGGCATATTTCAAAACGGTTCCTTTTCCCCTCCCTCTGCCAGACACACTAGGGAAGTTTTTTCCCATCTTCACAGTGAGAACCTAGTCGAGCACGTGGAGGTAAATCTCACAAAACTGTGGGTCCCCCTCTATGACTGGATCCTCTAGAGTTTTAATTCTCAGAGTTGTCCACACTGAGCCTCCAGGAATTTGTCAATTATGGTTCAGAGTTTCCTACCCGGGCACCGTTTCTGGAGGTGGTTTCTGTTGTCTCTGCTCTAGTAAGCTGTGACTCACTGTGTTTGCCTGTCTGTCTCTCCAGTTTGGGGGGTAGCAGTGTGCCCTGTATGCTCACCTCTCTTATGGATCCTATAAGAGTTGTTGATTTTTCAGTTTTCTTTCAGCTTTTTACTTGTTAGGATGCAGTGGTGACTTCTAAGCTCCTAACACGTAGACTAAGAAACTGAAAGTCTGCCATTACTTTTAACCAGTTGGTGCCCTCATATTTAAAGTACATTTGTCCTATGTAGCAGCTTCCCACTAGCCATCCATTTTACATTTGGTAGTGCATATATGTTAATGCTACTCTCTCACTTCATTGCTGCATAGCACAGGGAGATCAGCTCGGTGCTTTGTGACCACCTAGAGGGGTGGGATAGGGAGGGTGGGAGGGAGGCAGATGCAAGAGGGAAGAGATATGGGGATATATGTATATGTATAGCTGATTCACTGTGTTATACAGCAGAAGCTAACACACCACTGTAAAGCAATTATACTCCAATAAAGATACAAAAAAATAAATTCTATTAATAAAAGAAAAAAAAATAAAGTATGTTTGTTGCAAGCAGCTTACAGGTGAGGTGTGTTTTTTTATACAATCTGAAATATAAGACTTCTAATGGAGGTATTTAGAATATTTATATTTAATGTGATTATTGATATGGTTACATTTAAACCTCTGATCTTGCTATACTATTTGTCTCATATTTTCTTTTTTCCCCCTCCCCATTTTCTGCCTTTTTTTGGGGGGATTGAGTATATTTTTATTATTCTATTTGATATCCTTCATTGGCTTCTTTGCTATAACTCTTGTTGTTGTTGTTAATTTAGTGTCTGCTTTAGAGTTTATAGTATATACATGTTTATCACAATCTACCTTCAGGAGATATACCATTTCATATATAAGAAACCTACAATATTCTACTTCTATTTCTCCCTTCTTGACCTTCATGCTATTGCTGTTGTATGTTTTACTTTGACATATGTTAGAATTCCTAAAGTTCGTCATTGTCATTTTTGCTCAAACAATTATCTTTTATATAGATGTAGAGATATAGAGATGATATAAGAAAAATATCATATCTACCTGTGTAGTTACCATTTTCAGTGCTCTTCATTCCTTTGTGTAGATTCCTATTCCTTTTTAGTACCATTTCATTCCACCTACCCCATTTCATTTAGCATTTCTTGTATTGCAAGTCTACAGGTAATGAATTCTTTCAGCTTTCTGAAAAAGTCTATAGTTGGCCTTCAATTTTGAGCAGTATTTTTGCTGAACACAGGGTGATAATAACAAACTATAAGATAGGAGAAATATGATTTAAAAGCCCCAAGTGAGAAAGACACTGTTTTAGTTGTAATCATTGTTTATGACTGTAAGCTCAACAGAAGGGAAGAATGTGATGCAAGTGCCAAAGTGTTCAGGCGTATATGTGTTATTAGAAATGAACATTCCAGAATAAGGAAGATAATCATCCTTCTCTAATATGGAATCACAATTAGGACACGATAGTTGTAGATGCTTTAGGAGGAAATTGGTTAACAAAAGAGAGAGCTTGTCATCTAAGAAATGACCAAAGAAACTGGGGATCCTTACACTTGGAGAAGAAAAAAGTAGCATTAATATGATACTGAACCTCAATTATATACTTCTAGGAAGAAATATTTGTTTTGTCTTTGGAGAGGTACGTAATTAAAATGGATAAGTACTAGTAAGTCAATTATTGGTTTAATGTTAGAAAATTGTATATTGATTAGATGTCTGAAAATGGAATTGGCCTTTTATATTCATACCTATCTATGTATAAAATATTTCACAACAAAGATGAAGAGTTAAAAGAAAATTAGATGAGATAACGTATGGAAAACACCTGACACACGGAAACATGCAAGGAAAAGGAGGGGGGAAACTGGTTATACTATTTTTTCTATTTAATAGACTTTTATTGAATGCCTACTATATCCCAGGTTTTTAAAATCCCTCCAACACTGAAATTGTAACAGGAAAACAACATGAGAAGTGGAAAGAGTATAGAGATATAAGAATTGCAAAGCCAAGGTTTTACTCCAACCCCAAACATACAAACACCCACCCACCCTTAAAGAACTCACTTAGATAATTTCTAACTTTCAATATCTTATCTTTAAAATAAGCTGAAGCAGCAGGGTAGGCGGGAGGTTAGAAAAAGAATCTCTGAAGTGCCTTTCAGGATGAAAATTTCAGATATTATGTGAAAAGTAATGTTCTACCATCTAATCTTAGTCTGTATATTTAACTACCTGCGAGAATATTGGTATACATCAGATATTAGGTTTTGGTGTTCACTATAGCCATAGCCATAAAGCCACACATTGTTCTTTATGCGCAGGTTGGCATACTTTATACCTCATGACCCTACCGTCCTGGTCTCTGCTGATGCTGACTTAAGGGCAATCATGTATTAGACTATACTATATAAGAGTTCTGGCTACTGGGGAGCCCTATACAAAATATAATCAGATTCTCTCTTAAGAAATTCAAATACAAGACATTAAAAAGGTAAGTACAGCAAAAGGATGAGGAGTAGAGTTTAGCCAAGTCCTCACTTAGCCATGTCTTACAACAAAATAAGCAGCTCTAAAGCACACTCTGTACGTGGCGGGTCAGTCCCTAGAATAAATCAGTCTGAAAAACTGGCCAGTTTTCCATGAAGCCTGGCTGAATGTTTGCTGGGACTGTTCCTTTTCCTCCTCGTGTACTTACTAGTGTACCCTCACAACAAACCCCATTAACTAAGATAACCAGAGCCCATCTATGTTCACTACAACCTGAAGTCCAAACAGGTAATGACTACTGGAGGATGCTAGAACAACTCCCAGTCTTTGACTTCCATAACATGGAATCTTACCAGACCACTCTTCATCCTGTTTTGAAAGGTATGTTTTGGTCCCCACTACTACAGAATAACATTTGCCAAATGGATCCCTAAAATATCATAAGATGGTTAAATTTTAAGTGAAGAAATTATAAATTTATTAAAGTAAGTATAGGGACAACAGCGTGTTATGGAAATTACTATCTCACGAGGTAAGAAGCCAGGATCCTAATTTCCATTCTAATTCTTATAATATGATCTTTGAAAAATCTGAGCCTAAGCTATCTAAGCCTAAGGTCACACCCTTAAAATTAGAAAAAATAATTTATTATCTGCCTGAAGGTAGGACTAGTTGATTTCTTGAGGTATTTTACACCTCTAATGGCAAAGATTCTCTGATTAGATAAACAATATTCCATTCTAATCTCATTCCTGTTTGTTTCCTGGGGCAAAGGAGGCAGCCTGACTGCCCCAAAGTACCCCAAGATGTTTGGAGCCAGGGAGAGAGAGCAGTCTTGTAACCTAGCCACAAGTACATATAACATACTCTGGTGTCATAAAATCCTGATCATACAATCTTTAAAGATAAGTAAAAAGCTCGACAGTTTTAGGAACTAAATGTTTTCATTAATTGAGTGTACAAAAATATTTTGTTCTTTTTAATTTGTGCAAAGGTTGAGTAGTTTTTATTTTTAAATAAACCTGAACACAAAACAATAAAATTACATTGTGAAACAAAAGAATGTTGAAGAGTCTTTCAATCCTTTATTCTATGACTATTAATTTGCTATTTATCGGAGGAGAAGAAACTTTTCTTTTGTAGTGCTTCCTGCTCACTAGATGATAACATTACTAAAATTTTATTCACGTGGCAGTTAAATGCTACCTCCCTCTGCTATTTTTATTCCACTTCAAAACAATTTCTCTTAAATCTCATTAAATTTATTTTAAAAGCTCACCCAGATATGTAACACCAAAAATGATTGAGAAAAATGATCTTTTATCAGTACCATGAGAAGCATTTCTCATATACACTGAGTTTCAAGAATAAAATTAAATGCAAACTGTCCCCACAAGTCGTGCTGTTTCCAATTATTTAAGATAAGTACATACCTCTGCTTCCATGTGATATGCATTTTCTACCCTTTGAAAATCCTTTGTCACAGTTACATTTTCTGACTGAAACAGAAAGTACAAGAGTATGATTACTAAATGTTTGGCTACTAAATGCAATTACTCTAAAACATAAAGCATAAACCTGAACTTATTAAAATCAGAATGACAAAATATGCAGAAAGAACTGGTTTGCCTGGTGTTTTAAAACTTTCCTAAAAGTAACATAAAATAAATTCAGAAACTTATACATATTTGCTGAAATTTCATATAATTGTCACTACACTTGTAGTAATTTTTACATTAGCTAGTGCAAAAAGTATGAACTTAGGGTGGTGTATACATATATATATGAAGAATTATTTGTACATAAAGCATTCTGAATGTTGTAGGAATGTTAGAGTTTTAAAAATGTTTAATTTACAAATAATACAAATTTACTGAACATATCGTACACAACTTTGGGCAAGTTACTCAACATTTTTGAGATTTAGTCTCCACATTTATAAAATTAGGTTACACTACATGTGAGGTAGGAGGTAGACTGGCCCCAGGCTGAGCAGCTGGAGTGTGTCAGACTGAGCAATTGGAGCTTGTCTCCCTACCACACCCTGGCCCCTGACGACATTTCAAGGAAAAAGATAACAGCAGGAGCAGAGAGGAACTAAGCTCTGCTGCAGTAAAAAGATAAGATGACCACGTCTTCATTCTTCAGGTCAAGGAGACCTCCTCAACTTCACATGTACAGAAAAGTTCCTAGGGGATCAAAAAGGGAGGGAGCGCTAACCCAAAATATGTTCTGCCAGTCTCCTAGAGACCCTCACACTGGAATCCATCTTGGCCAAAAGATGCGCATGCACATTAGACAGGACCCTGAGTCAGATCGGATATGGGGAACAAGCAAGATGATTGGCCAGAGGAAAACAAAGACCTGGAAGATGGCCCCTACATAAGCAATTTAAACCACGCCTTTAGCGCTCTTTATTAGCGAAGATGCCCACACTCTTCTCTGAGTGTGTAGCTCTGTTTTGCTTCTGTCCTAAATAAACTGCTTTTCTTTGTGCTCTACCACACGTACTGTGCTTCTAATAAACTCTGTGTCTGCTTTACAACCTTGGTCTCTGTAAAATTCGTTTTTCAAAGAGGTCAAGAGCGAGGGCTCTGCTTCTAGCCACTAGCCCCTGGTGGTCTAGTGGTTAGGATTCCTCGTTTTCACCCAGGCAGCCCAGGTTCAATTCCCAGGCAAGGAACTAAGATCTTGCTTCAAGCTGCCATTCACTGCTGTTACCCCAAGATCACATGGGACTGTTTTGAGGATTTAATGAAAAGTTGTAAATAAAATGCTTGACACAGAAGGCACTCAGCAAACACACATGCTATATACCATTATGATATAAATATTTCCTGAAATACTGGACCCAAGCCAGTCTGTCCTTAGAAAAGTAATATTAATGCTTTTTGATTCTCTGGGTAAGTATAGGTTATATAATTCTGGTTAAAAAGTTAAATTTCTTATTTACATTTCAAAAGGGTTTTAAAATTTAGTGAAATGAATTCTTGACCTACTCCCATCCTTGGGGATAGACAGAACTTATATTTTATAAATTTTTGCATCTTTTTTTTCCCACTATTGCATTGCTTTATTTGCTGACCCCTAATAAATCGAACAGGTTATGATATTTGCTACAATCATACAATGTTGGAACTTCAGGGATGGAGCTATGGTCAACTCTTGGGCCCCACTGGTCTTTAAATGCAGTTTGTTTCTTAGATCATGGGTCCTTTGTGGCATTGGTAAGGTCACTGCCAAGAGTGACACATAGGAATTATTCAGTGCATGTTGGCCAACCAATTTCCCCTTAGGTGGATTATTTTTTTGGCTTAATCATGTCAAATACATAAAATACATATCAAAAGTTACATAGAAAATACATTAAAAATAGATACACCCCTCAATATTATTGCCAATGGTTGTCATGAAGCTTTCCCTTATGTTTTCTTTTAGTAGTTTTATAGTTTCAGGTCTTACATTTAAGTCTCTAATCCATTTTGAGTTGATTTTTGTATATGGTATGAGATAAGGGTCCAGTTTCATTCTTCTACATGCGACTATTCACCATTGTGAACATTCGATAAAGAATCCACTGTTGAAGAGCCTATCCTTTTTTTTTTTTTTAACATCTTTATTGGGGTATAATTGCTTTACAATGGTGTGCTAGTTTCTGCTTCATAACAAAGTGAATCAGTCATACATATACATACGTTCCCATATCGCTTCCCTCCTGCGTCTCCCTCCCTCCCACCCCTCCAGGCGGCCACAAAGCACCGAGCCAATATCCCTGTGCCATGCGGCTGCTTCCCACTAGCTATCTACCTTACGTTTGTTAGTGTATATATGTCCATGACTCTCTCTCACCCTGTCACAGCTCACCCTTCCCCCAAATTTTTGTATCTTTAAAAATATATGCTAAATAAAGAATATTATGCCCAATAATGATTTAATTATAAGTTATTTGGTAAGGGATTTAGCTGCACCTGAATTTTAAGGTATACACTAATTTCAAGCCATTATATGACCTAGAAAATTCTAAAAAGCTTTAACCTGAAAATCTGAACTTAAGTTCTAATTATAGCTCTGATGTCTGTTACCATGAAAATATTCATTTTTTATGATGAACGTAATATTTACTCATTGTAGAAAAATTACAATATGGATATAGATAAAATAAACCAGTACTGTATACATTGTTTGAAGTTGAAAACATGAAACTTGAAACATAAAGCATTTCTGTCATTTAATATTCTCTTATGACATGTAAACATATCTTCTATTTTCTTGGATGTCTTTTTTTCATTTTTCCCCCACTTCACTTAATAAATACATATAAAACTTCTGATTAAAAAATTATTAGAGAAATAATTTTAGGAAAGGTAGCTGAAAAGAAAGTAGCTTTTACTGTTGCACTTAACAATGTTATTGCTTTTATAAAAATAATATATGCTAATTAATGAATATCTAATACTAGAGAAAAGAACAAAGTAATAAGTCTCTAAACCCAGCAGTATTAAAATTTCAGGGCTTCCCTGGTGGCGCAGTGGTTGAGAGTCCGCCTGCTGATGCAGGGGACACGGGCCCGTGAACCATGGCCGCTGAGCCTGCACGTCCGGAGCCTGTGCTCCGCAACGGGAGAGGCCACAACAGTGAGAGGCCCGCGTACCGCAAAAAAAAAAAAAAAAAAATTTCAGTAAACATTTTAAGTCATCTATCAATGCATATAAACATATCTATGTATAGTCTGTCTATGTATAGACTTTTCCATAAATGAAATTATACTCTACATGCTGTTCTGTAACCTTTTAATAACCTTTATTTTAGAAAAAATTAAAATCTACAGAAAAGTTGCTAAGATAGTATACAGTTCCATATAGCTCAGTTTCAGATTTCTCTGATGTTATCATCTTTTATTACCATGGTGCATCTGTCAAACTAAAAAACCATCATTGGTATATAACCATTAACTAAACTCCAAACTTTACTTGCATTTCACCAATTTTTCTATTAATGTTCTTTTACTATTTCAGAATCCAATCCGTGATACCACATTGCATTAATTCATCATGTCTCCTGTAATCTAAGAGAATTTCTCAGTCTTCTCTTGTTTTCATAAACTTGAAGGTTTTGATCAGGTATTTTGCAGGATGTCCCTCAATTTGGGTTTGTTTGGTAGCTCTTCCTCATGGTCAGACCACGGTTATAGGCTTTAGGAAAGAATATCACAGAGGTGAAGCGCCCTTCTCATTGCAACATATCAGGGGGGTACATGATATCCATGTGACATTACTCATGATGTTAACCTTGATCACTTGGTTAAGGTAATGTCTGACAGGGTCCTTTACTGTAAAGGTACTATTTTTCCCTTTCCATGTTTTATTCATAGAAGGCAAGTCACTAAGTCTAGCCCATATTCACTCAATAAATACTACATTATTTATTTTGTTGCTCAAATTGTTCTAGCTTTGGCTATTGAGATTTCTTTCAGGTTGGATCTTATATCCCTTTGACATCCATCCATCCTTTTATTTTTTGAGCACTTCCTTACTTTCTGGTGCAAGATGCTATGGGCTCATGTTGTGGTTTCCCTGCCCAGCCCTAGAATCAGCCACTTCACTAAGAAGCTTACCACCTTTTCTTTGAGATTGCTATTTAGAATCAAGACCTGGGTGTTGAGACTGCTCATCACTACTCAAGTGTCATTCTGTGTAGGCCCTCTCAGTGGACAGAGTTTGATAATACATTTATGTGTACAAACTCACATATACACATATATCTACAATTGTTTCTGTATCTATCCATCTGCACATATTCCAAGCTAAACATGAGTTCACCTTGATGTTTCCAACTCTCATTAAGAACCACAGAGTTCATTCTAAACTTCCTTTCTTATCTGTAACTTCCCTCTACAATAGTGAGAAACCTGGCTCCCATCACCCACCAACCACTTACTATTTTTCAAGCCTACTATACATATAAAGCAGTTTCAGAACTGTTAACCAGCATCCCCTTGGAAAACAAATTTACTAACTGGAGGATAGTATTTACGTATCTTTCATCTTTATCCTTAGTTTCTAGTAAAACACAATTTTCCAGACTGACTTAGGACACTCCTCTCACCTCCCACCCCCATGTTCAGTGCAGTTATTTCACTCATTTGTAATAGAGTTAGGTTCATCTGTCACAGTCTGGATTTTGTCCTGGAACTGATCTTTTTTCGATGTCTTTTTTTTTTCAATTTGCATACATTCATGTTCACTCTTTGTGATTTACAGTTTTATGGGTTTTGACAAATGTATTCACCACCCCAGAACCACAAAGAATAGTTCTTTCCCTTGAAAAGTTCCTCTGTGCATCTCCTTTATAGTCAACAACTTTGCCATCCAACAACCCCTGTCCACTGATTTATGTCCCTATAGTTTTCCCTTTTCCAGAATGTCACATGAATGGATCATAAAATATAAACCTTTTGGATCTGGCTCCTTTCACTTATAATATCTAAGATTTGCCCATGTTCTTCTGTCAATCAATAGCCTGTACCTCTTTATTGCTGAAAAATTTTCCAATGCACGGATGTAACAGTTATCCATTCCCCTGTTGAAGACATCTTGGTCGCTTCCAAGTTCTAAAGTTTTAGTTTTAGCAATTGATGAATAAAGCCGCTATAAACTGCTTGCACAAATTTATATGTGAACATAAGTCTTTGATTCTCTTGTGGGTTAATGGTTCCCATGGTAGTCTAACTTTATAAGGAACTGTAAGACTCTTTCGAAGTGGCTGTACCATTTTGCAATCTCACCAGAAATGAATGAAAATTTCTGTTGTTCTACATCTTTGCCCGCATTTGCTATCATCAATGATATTGGATTTCAGTCATTCTAATAGGTGCATAGTGCCATCTCATTGTGGTTTTAATTTGCATTTCTTTAATGACAATGTGGAGGATCTTTTCATGTGTTTACTTGCCATCTGTATATATTCCTTGGTGAAGTATATGTTCAGATATTTTGTGCTTTTTAATTGAGCTACTTGTTTTTTTATTATTGAATTGAGTTCTTTATATATTCTTGATGCAAGTCCTTTATCAGATATGTAATTTGCAAATTATTTTCTCCCAGGCTGTAGAATGTCTTTTTTAAGACTTTATTTTTTGGTGCAGTTTTAGGTTCACAGCAAAATTAAGTGGAAAGTACAGAGATTTCGCATACGCCCCCTGACCCCCACATGCACAGCCTCCCCATTATCAGCATCCCCACTAGAGTGGCGCATTGGTCACAACTGATGAACCTACACTGACACATCATGATCACCCAAAGTCCATAGTTTACATTAGGGTTCACTCTTGGTGTTGTATATTCTGTGGGTTTGGACAAATGTATCATAATATGTATCCACCACTATTGTAGCAAACAGTATTTTCACCACCCTAAAAATTCTCTGTGCTCTGACTCTTTATTCCTCCCTCTCTCCCAAACCCTGATCTTTTTAATGTCTCTATAGTTTGCCTTTTGTAGACATGTCATATAGTTGAAACATTACCATATGTAGCCTTTTCAGATTGGCTTCTTTCACTCAGTAACATCCATTTAAATTTCTCCGATGTCTTTTCATGGCTTGATACCTCATTGCATTTTGGCACTGAAAAATACTCCATTGTCAGTTTATTTATCCAGTCAGCTTCTGAAGGACATCTTTGTTGCTCCCAAGTTTTGGCAACTGGATTGTCTTTTCATTTTCTTAACAATTTCTTTCACAAAGCAAAAGTTTTTAATTTTGATAAAGTTCAATTTACATTTTTGTTTGTTTTTTCATGGATTGTGCTTTTGGTAATGTAACTAAAAAGTCATTTTCAAACCCAAGGTCACATAGATTTTCTCCTTTACTTTCTTCTTCTTTATGTTTTACATTTAGGCCTATGATCCATTTTGAACACATTTTTGTGTAAGATGTGAAGTACTTGTTGAGGTTCACTTTTTGCATATGGACATTCAACTGTTATGACACCATTTGTTGAAAAGACTCTCCTAACTCTGCTGAATTGCATTTATACCCCTAGTGTTTTCCTCTCTGAGGAGGAAAAAATTCTTAGAAGCAATTTCGTTTAGTTTATCCCAGTGACTCTTAAAGCAAATGTGTGTAGTTTAAAAGCAATATACGTAAGATAGTTACCTTGCTTATAAATGTAGTAACATATTTAATAAACACTGAAATTCCAAATATTATAGGGAATAAGGAAATAAAAATTGCCTCTTGGCAATCAGAATATAAGCAGTTTTCAACACGACACAGACAGAACCAAAGTTTCTAACAGAAACTAACTGAACTGCAACAGCAGAAGTGATTAACATTCTTTCTCTGCTTGATTGCTGCCTTTACAGAAGCCAACTCTATCCTAACTTTAATCCTCTGGGTTTCCTGTGAAAAAAATGAATAAAATAGCCAATCACCAAACTGCCCCTTCTTCACTGATCCTTCCTTAGAACCACTCACAGCACAAGTCCAAAACCTATAAGAGGTCTCTCCTTACTCCCCCTTTCTGAAACACTCTTAAGGTCCTTTGAGATGCATTCTTGTTTGCTACATCATGCTAAATAAACCTAAATTTGTTTCGCTACAGATATATTCCTGATGTGTTTAGCTGGTGGGATCCCACACAAAGCATGAGATTTTTTTTTTTATCTATAGGGCAGTGGAACTCAACCAGAGGGTGCTTTTGCTCCCCACAGGACATTTGCTATGTCTGGAGATATACTTGATTGTCACAATGGGTTGGGAGAGTACATGGCTGTGATGCAGTGATTAGACAAAGTGAACAAGTGTCCTTGTTTACCAGGAACTGAGGAGATTCCTGAGACATGGGGCTTTCAGTTGTAAAACTGGGACAGTCCTAGGTAAACTGGGATAAGTTGGTCACCTTATAGGTAGTGGCCAGGAATGCAGCTAAAATATTCTACAGTGCACAGGACAGCCCCTCCCAACAAAGAATTATCTAGTCCAAGATGTTAATAATAGTGCCGACATTGGGAAATCCTGCCATACTGGTGATAAACTAAAAAATATTAAAATATACAAACCTAGTCCATTAAGTTTTCCCAAGTAAGCTACTGATATTTTATATTTAAATACAAAAGACAGAGTTTTAAAATACAAAATGGTCAATATAAGAATAACTATTTAAATCTATGAAAGAAGCAAGGTAACATTCTAAATAGCCATAAAAAACCGCATGTTATTATAGGAATAAACTTAAAAAGGGTAAACAAAAGAAAACCATAAAAGTTTACAGAAAAAAAGCTCAAATGGACTAGGAAAACTACTGTAAACTCAGCAATTCTCCTGAAATTAATATATAAACAATACAAAATATGAACAGATATTTTATTTATAGAATAAAATATAGAATTTTCCATTGTCTGGATTTCCTGATAACATCCCCATGGTGTCATTTAACATGTCCCTTGCAGGAAACCTTTTCAGTAGAAGAGTAATGAGGGGAGAACTTGCCCTACAAATGTTTTACAAAGATGTAATAATTTAATGTGGTACTAACACAACAAGGTGACCAAAAGAACTAAAAAAATCTGAAATAAAGAATGTCTGAATACCACAAATATAATACCAGTAACATTTCAAAACAATAGGCACAACAAACAATATGGAATCCTCATGTCTACATTCTGCCCCTACTCTCTCTGAGCAGCAACTATGTGGTTCAAGGTAAGCCCTGACAGGTCTAAACCATTCAGGATTACACATCTAACTTGCCACAGAATTACGTTAAAAAATGGGCAGAAATGAAATCTAATCTAATTAGTGTATAGCATTTCTCTGGCCACAAAGACAAGTTGAGGTTGTCCACTTAGAGTGAACTACAGGAATTTTTATTTTTACGTGGTTGCAGGAAATAAGAACCATTGTCTTTCTCTTTATGGTACCGTATGTCATGAAAGGCTTGGGAGTGGGGCAGTCATTTTGGTATCATACAGAAAGCTGCAGGTAAAGCCAAGAGAACTACATCAAAATAGAGCCTTGACCATTGCATAAGTGAAAACCATAATACAACTTGACCATAAGGTCAAAAAAAGCAATAATTTTTATTTTTAAGGGCAGTTGAGTTACATTCTTGCACATGCAGTAAGGGAAAGATAGACTTCAATAAATGATTTCGATATAGAAATACAGACTTCAAAAAATGATTTCGGTTAGTACAGCAACTTACCCATTTAGGAGAAAACAAAACCCTTTTCCTTATAACAAAATAAATTCCAAATGTAGTAAATATTTAATGTACTACAAAGGGTCCCTAAAATTTCCAGGAAATATTAGTTAATGGTTTTATGGCCTCAGGCTTGGGAAGGACCCAATAAGCATTACACCAAAGTCAGAGAACATATTGAAAACATTAATGAATTTGACTAAATAAATCTTTAAAATTTTGAACGTTTAATACCGTAAACAAAGTTACATGGCAAATATGAAATTGGGAAAATGTTTGCACTATATGAGGGCTATTGATAATCTTAATTTTTAAAGTTCTCATAAATTAGTAAAGAAAAGATAAGAGAAAATTGGCAAAATATTATGAACTGGCAATTACATGAAAAAATTTTAACCTCAAATGTAAAAAAACCAAAGCATAAGAAATAACAACATTTTTTGGACTACTGAACTGGCAAAGTTAAGAAGAAAATAATGCCTACTGTGCCAAGGATATATTTCTAGTGAAGAATATATTTCTTCCTTGAGTGTAACTTTTCATAAGCCTTAAAAATATGCATAAGCCAGGAACTAATGTCAAAAGAACATAATGAATAACATGTACAAATACCTAACAAGGATATTCATTTTGTCACCATTTTTAATAATGAAAAACTGAAGCCAACTCATATGATATGTTCAGTCTATTCCCACCACTCCCTATCTTTATTTGGGTGCACCCAGAAAGACTCTGAGACAAGGATTTGAGTACAAGCAGTTAATTTTTAAGATGATTCCAAGAAACACCACAGCGGAGTAGGAAGTGAAACAGAGAAGGAAAGAAAGCCGTTGAAGGGTGTGTTGTCAAGCAGTCACTACTGTGGGCAACTGAAACTTACTCCTGCAGAGAAACTCTGGGAGCTGGGGTAGAACACATGCCTTAGAGCTATCCTCCCCAAGGGTGAAGGAATCTGGAGTCTCTTTCCACTCACTACCCTCAGCTGTTAGTTGAAGGCTGCTGGAGCAGGGGGAGGGGCTGCTAATTTTCTGGTAGTGTTTTCGGGCCCACCTGTAGGTAGAGTGGCTTCCTGCAGCCAGGGAAAGCTGTCAGAGAATGCACAAGTGTTGGCAGATATAAGGCGGGCCTGCACGTGCACCAATGTGAAGAGCCAAGGGAAGCAAATGTGGGGTATCAACAGCATCCGCTGCACCCTCTACCTGAACCTCAGTCACCTGCTGCCAAGACAATAAAGCAGCAACATGGTATAGTGGTTAAAGAGCGTGGGCCCTGAGGTCAAAGTTCTTGACAGGAGTCTAAACTCTACCCCTTCCTACCTAGGTGATCTTGGTCAAGCTACCTGCTAATAATCACTCTGGTCCCGAGAGTTCTCATCTGTAAAACAGTCACTGAGATACCAGTCTCATATAGCAGGAGTGAACATCAAATGAGATAACATTTGTAGAAAGTCTAGCAATAGTAAGCAGTTTTTTATTATCCATAATATCCAACCGCTAAGTATGGCACACAAGGCCTTCCTCCGTGCTCTGCCTACAGCTTTCCCCCTCAGTCTGATCTCGTAATTGCCCTGCATTTTCTCCAGGCACTCCTGTGTTCTAGCCATGCCGAACTGCATATAGTGCTTTGAACACATACGCTTGCTGCATTCTAGGGTGGAACTGAAATGCTTTCCCTTCAGCCATTGTTTAAGACTTGATACAAGTGTCACTTCCACTATGAAATCTTTCTGGAATTCCTCAAGTAAAATGAACATTATTCCCTTTCTTACTCTGCTGTACTGTATCACGTACATACTTTCATCACAACACTACATATTAGTCTAGTCCTGTAATGAGACTCCTTCAGCACAGTGCCTAAGTTTTACTCATTCTCTATTTCTGGTGTCTAGCAACATGCCTGAGGCATCCATTACACATTTATCAAAAAATACAATTATGAACAGGCAAACATTGGAGCTTACAGCCTATGGGGGGAACATACAAACCAGAAAACAAAATAATTACATGTCGTGTTAAATGCTATTTAAAAATGAAGTGATAGAGAATGTTTAATAAATGTTTTATGGTTGAATGGTAAATACTGCTTAGAACTTTAAAACATTTTTCCATGAAAACAACACTAAAAATGAGGGTTATGCCTTCACATGTGAAACTATATATCACCATAAAACTATATGATCTACACGATTGTTGAACTAATAGTTTATTCATTTAGTGCTTCATTCATTTTTTTCTTTTATTCATTTAAAAACCATTTTCTAAGTACACATTATGTGATATGTATGAAACATAATCCATCAATACAAAGCAAACAAGAGACAAAACGGTCTGTGCTCTGGAGAGCTTCAGAATTTGGAGGAGAGACAAGGAGAGCAACAATTATAATATAGAGTGATACGTTTTATTAAAGGTGGGAAATGGAGTGTGGTATGGCAGGGACTAGTGCTACGTTAGGAAAAAAGTGCTAAGGAGGTGAACTTGGGCTGGATTTTAAAGGAAAAAAATGGGAGTCAGTTAACGAGGGGAGAGAGATGACAGGAAATGACAGAAAGTTAGGCTCCATCTATTAAGCAAAAGAATTTGGAATATGAGGGGCCCTTTAAGCAGGGGAGTGATGTTTATAAACCCAGATTTTAAAGTTTAAAATGAATAAAGACTTTGTGAAGACACATTATAATTCATCCTGGAAAGTAATATAAATTAATTTTTGCATATCTACTGAACAAATTATTTACATGACTGCTTTCCTCCATCAGCAGAGATAACTGGGAGATTAATGACCTTTGTATGTCTTGTCTTGAGCACTAAGTCTAAATGTAATTATAAATTGGATGTAGTGATTTACTTGGTTTTACATATTAGAAGTTACAGCCATGTGAGCTCCGTGTACATTTTAAGTAAATAACTTAAGATTTAGTTACATTATTCAAACAGGCCTGTAGCACTGGCAGCAGCTTTTTTGAGAAAATATTTTTCTATATATTAATTCACTTTATTCACATAATTTATAATTAGCATTAGAATTCTTCTAAACTGTAAAATCATTTAGAGACATCTTTTCAAAATGTCTTTTAAAATAACTCTATGTTTATAGATGCAGTACAAATGTATTTTCTCCTTAAAATAAAGACTTGCTTTTTCAGGGTGTGTCATTTCTAACAAAAGCACTTTCATGAACTCAATGTTCGGAGGGCATAAATCACAGCTCTGGCCTTTAGAGTCCTACTCTCTAAAATGAGTGAACTGAGACAATGACCCATGCTGTGCTTTCTCATTCTCTTTCATTCTAATTATCCGGAGCCTAGGCTAGTTGGAAGAAACATAGATTTTGGTTTCAGGAACACAGAAGTTCAAATACAGCCCTGGCTGAAGTTCAGAGCATTACTTAACTTCCTTAAATCTGCAAAGTGGGGATATTAAAACCTGCCTAACAGGGCTGTTGTGCTGATTAAATAAGGCTGGTTCATTTTTTTCTTCTTTTCTTAGAAGTAGGCTTAAAACAAGATTTATTTAGCTATGTGTCTCATGGACATCTCTGGTAAGTAGAAGTATTTCATATATGTGGCATCTACAATATACTGGCTTAATTTTCTTTTTAAGCTACAAAAGAAAAAATTTGGAGAGATTTTTTGAGTCTTTATAAAAAGAAAATGGGTGCAATTCCACACCCCCTCGCGGGCCCCACGTTATTGTTTGCATAAAAATACTGAAGTATCACTTCATGCAAAGCTTTACCGGGGGAAGACCTTCAAGATGACGGAAGAGTAAGACGTGAAGATCACCTTCCTCCCCACAAATACATCAGAAATACACCTACATGTGGAACAACTCCTACAGAACACCTACTGGATGATGGCAGAAGACCTCAGACTTCCCAAAAGGGTCTTGGTGCTCCGGTGGGGAGTCAGCCTATGTCTCTGAGGTGGAGAGCTGAGTTCAGGACACTGGTGCACCAGAGACCTCCCGGCTCCATGTAATATCAAAGGACAAAAGCTCTCCTAGAGATCTCCATCTCAATGCTAGGACCCAGCTCCACTCAACAACCAGCAAGCTACAGTGCTGGACACCCTATGCCAAACAACTAGCAAGACAGGAACACAACCCCACCCATTAACAGAGAAGCTGCCTAAAATCATAATAAGGTCACAGACACCCCAAAACACACCACTGGACGAAGTCCTGCCAACCAGAAAGACAAGATCCAGCCTCATCTACCAGAACACAGGCACCAGTGCCCTCCAGGAGGAAGCCTACACAACGTACTGAACCAACCTTAGCCACTGGGAGCAGACACCAAAAACAATGGGAACTACGAACTTGAAGCCTGAGAAAAGGAGACTCCAAACACAGTAAGTTAAGTAAAATAAGAAGACAGAGAAACACACAGCAGATGAAGGAGCAAGATAAAAACCCACCACACCTAACAAATGAAGAGGAAATAGGCAGTCTACATGAAAAAGAATTCAGAGTAATGATAGTAAAGATGATCCAAAATCTTGTAAACAGAATGGAGAATACAAGAAGCATTTAACAAGGACCTAGAAGAACTAAAGAGCAAACAAACAATGATGAACAACACAACGAAAGAAATTAAAAATTCTCTAGAAGGAATCAATAGCAGAATAACTGAGGCAGAAGAACGGATAAGTGACCTGGAAGATAAAAGAGTGGAAATAACTACTGCAGAGCAGAATAAAGAGAAAACAATGAAAAGAACTGAGGACAGTCTTAGAGACCTATGGGACAACATTAAACGCACCAATATTGGAATTACAGGGGTCCCAGAAAAAGAACAGAAAAAGAAAGGGACTAAAAATATTTGAAGAGATCATAGTTGAAAACTTCCCTAATATGGGAAAGGAAATAGTCAATCAAGTCCAGAAAGCACAGAGAGTCCCATACAGGATAAATCCAAGGAGAAACACACCAAGATGCATATTAATCAAACTATCAAAAATTAAATACAAAGAAAAACTAATAAAAGCAGCAAGGGAAAAACAACAAATAACATACAAGGGAATGCCCATAAGGTTAACAGCTGATCTTTCAGCAGAAACTCTGCAAGCTAGATGGGAGTGGCAGGACATATTTAAAGTGATGAAAGGGAAAAACCTACAAGCAAAATTACTCTATCCAGCAAGGATCTCATTCAGATTCAATGGAGAAATTAAAACCTTTACAGACAAGCAAAAGATAAGAGAATTCAGCACCACCAAACCAGCTTTACAACAAATGCTAAAGGAACTTATCTAGACAGGAAACACAAGAGAGGGAAAAGACCTACAAAATCAAACCCAAAAACAATTAAGAAAATGGTAATAGGAACATACATATCGATAACTACCTTAAATGTAAAGGGATTAAATGCTCCAACCAAAACACATAAGACTGACTGAATGGATACAAAAACAAGACCCGTATATATGCTGTCTACAAGAGACCGACTTCAGACCTAGGGACACATACAGAAAGTGAGAGGATGGAAAAAGATATTCCATGCAAATGGAAATCAAAAGAAAGCTAGAGTAGCAATTCTCATCTCAGACAAAATAGACTTTAAAATAAAGACTATTACAAGAGACAAAGAAGGACACTACATAATGATCAAGGGGATCAATCCAAGAAGATATAACAATTGTAAATATTTATGCACCCAACACAGGAGGACCTCAATACATAAGGCAAATGCTAACAGCCACAAAAGGGGAAATCGGCAGTAACACAGTCATAGTAGGGGACTTTAATACCCCACTTTCACCAATGGACAGATCATCCAAAATGAAAATAAATAAGGAAACACAAACTTTACATGATACATTAAACAAGATGGAATTAATTGATATTTATAGGACATTCCATCCAAAAACAACAGAATAAAACTTTTTCTCAAGTGCTCATGGAACATTCTCCAGGATAGATCATATCTTGGGTCACAAATCAAGCCTTGGTAAATTTAAGAAAATTGAAATCATATCAACTATCTTTTCCAACCACGATGCTATGAGACTAGATATCAATTACAGGAAAAAATCTGTAAAGAATACAAACACATGTAGGCTAAACAATACACTACTAAATAACCAAGAGATCACTGAGGAAACCAAAAAATACCTAGAAACAAATGACAATGAAAACACGATGACCAAAAACCTATGGGATGCAACAACAGCAGTTCTAAGAGGGAAGTTTATAGCAATACAATCCTACCTCAAGAAACAAGAAACATCTCAAATAAACAACGTAACCTTACATCTACAGCAATTAGAGAGAGAAGAACAAAAAAAAAACCCAGAGTTAGCAGAAGGAAAGAAATCATAAAGGTCATATCAGAAATAAATGAAAAAGAAATGATAGCAAAGATCAATAAAACTAAAAGCTGGTTCTTTGACAAGATAAAATTTATAAACCATTAGCCAGACTCATCAAGAAAAAAAGGGAGAAGACTCAAATCAACAGATTTAGAAATGAAAAAGGAGAAGTTACAACTGACACTGCAGAAATACAAAGGATCATGAGAGATTACTACAAGCAACTACATAACAATAAAATGGATAACTTGGAAGAAATGGACAAATTCTTAGAAAAGCACAACCTTCCAAGACTGAACCAGGAAGAAATACAAAATATAAACAGACCAATCACAAGCACTGAAATTGAAACTGTGATTAAAAATCTTCCAACAAACAAAAGCCCAGGACCAGATGGCTTCACAGGCAAATTCTTTCAAACATTTAGAGAAGAGCTAACACCTATCCTCAAACTCTTCCAAAATATAGCAGAGGGAGGAACACTCTCAAACTCACCCTATGAGGCCACCATCACACTGACACCAAAACCAGACAAAGATGTTACGAAGAAAGAAAACTACAGGCCAATATCACTAATGAACCCATATGCAAACATCCTCAACAAAATACTAGCAAACAGGATCCAACACCACATTAAAAGGATCATACACCATGATCACATTGGGTTTATCCTAGGAATGCAAGGATTCTTCAATATACGCAATATCAATCATTCTGATAAACCATATTAACAAACTGAAGGAGAAAAACCATATGATCATCTCAATAGATACAGAAAAAGCTTTCGACAAAATTCAACACCGATTTATTATAAGAACCCTCCAGAAAGTGGGCATAGAGGGAACTTACCTCAATACAATAAAGGCCATATATGACAAACCCACAGCCAACATCGTTCTCAATGGTGAAAAACAGAAACCATTTCCTCTAAGATCAGGAACAAGACAAGGTTGCCCACTCTCACCACTATTATTCAACATAGTTTTGGAAGTTTTAGCCACAGCAATCAGAGAAGAAAAAGAAATAAAAGGAATCCAAATTGGAAAAGAAAAAGTAAACTTGTCACTGTTTGCAGATGACATAGAGAATCCTAAAGATGCTACCAGGACACTACTAGAGCTAATCAATGAATTTGGTAAAGTGGCAGGATACAAAATTAATGCACAGAAATCTCTTGCATTCCTATACACTAATGATGAAAAATCTGAAAGAGAAATTAAGGAAACACTCCCATTTACCATTGCAACAAACAGAATAAAATACCTAGGAATAAACCTACCTAAGGAGACAAAAGACCTGTATGCAGAAAACTATGAGACACTGATGAAAGAAATTAAAGTGATACAAATAGATGGAGAGATATACCATGTTCTTGGATTGGAAGAATCAACATTGTGAAAATGACTATACTACCCACAGCAATCTACAGATTCAGTGCAATCCCTGTCAAACTACTAATGGCATTGTTCACAGAACTAGAACAAAAAATTTCACAATTTGTATGGAAACACAAAAGACCCTGAACAGCCAAAGCAATTTTGAGAAAGAAAAATGGAGGTGGAGGAATCAGGCTCCCTGACTTCAGACTACTACAAAGCTACAATAATCAAGAGAGTATGGTACTGGAACAAAAACAGAAATATAGATCAATGGAACAGGATAGAAAGCCCAGAGATAAACCCATGCACATATGGTCACATTTTTGACAAAGGAGGCAAGAATATACAATGGAGAAAAGACAGCCTCTTTAATAAGTGGTGTTGGGAAAACTGGACAGCTACACGTAAAAGAATGAAATTAGAACACGCCCTAACACCATACACAAAAATAAACTCAAAATGGATTAAAGACCTAAATGTAAGGCCAGACACCATCAAACTCTTAGAGGAAAACATAGGCAGAACACTCTATGACATAAATGACAGCAAGATCCTTTCTGACCCACCTCCTAGAAAAATTGAAATAAAAACAAAAATAAACAAATGGGACCTAATGAAACTCAAAAGCTTTTGAACAGCAAAGGAAACCATAAACAAGATGAAAATACAACCCTCAGAATGGGAGAAAATATTTGCAAAGAAGCAACTGACAAAGGATTAATCTCCAAAACATACAAGCAACCCATGCAGCTCAATATCAAAAAAAGAAACAACCCAATCCAAAAATGGGCAGAAGGCCTAAATAGACATTTGTCCAAAGAAGATACACAGATTGCCAACAAACACATGAAAGAATGCTCAACATCATTAATCATGAGAGAAATGGAAATCAAAACTACAATGAGATATCTTCTCACACCTGTCAGAATGGCCATCATCAAAAAATCTACAAACAATAAATGCTGCAGAGGGTGTGGAGAAAAGGGAACCCTCTTGCACTGTTGGTGGGAATGTAAATTGATACAGCCACTATGGAGAACAGTATGGAGGTTCCTTAAAAAACTAAAAATAGAACTACCATATGACCCAGCAATCCCACTACTGGGCATATACCCTGAGAAAACCATAATTCAAAAAGAGTCATGTACCACAATGTTCATTGCAGCTCTATTTACGATAGCCAGGACATGGAAGCAACCTAAGTGTCCATCGACAGATGAATAGATAAAGAAGATGTGGCACATATATACAATGGAACATTACTCAGCCATAAAATGAAACGAAATTGAGTTATTTGTAGTGAGGTGGATGGACCTAGAGTCTGTCATACAGAGTGAAGTAAGTCAGAAAGAGAAAAACAAATACCATATGCTAATACATATATATGGAATCTAAAAAAGAAAAAAGTTCTGAAGAACCTAGGGGCAGGACAGGAATAAAGACGCAGACGTAGAGAATGGACTTGAGGACACGGGGAGGGGGAAGGGTAAGCTGGGACGAAGTGAGAGAGTGGCATGGACATATATACACTACGAAATGTAAAATAGATAGCTAGTGGGAAGCAGCTGCATAGCACAGGGAGATCAGCTCGGTGCTTTGTGACCCCCTAGAGGTGTGGGATAGGGAGGGTGGGAGGGAGCCGCAAGAGGGAGGAGATATGGGTATATATTTATATGTATAGGTGATTCACTTTGTTATAAAGCAGAAACTAACACACCATTGTAAAGCAATTATACTCCAATAAAGATGGTTAAAAAAAAAAAAAAGCTTTACCAGGTTGGGAGGAAGCCCTGTTTTTCACTTGCTAATTCCGTGGTGCAGAATAAAACAAATGATTTGGTGTCTAGCACACTACTTAGGCAAGCATTTACATCTAATATTTCATGTTTAACACTTCGTCATTTCAACGTTAAAAACAAAATTATTGCAGCAAATATCGCCAAATAAAACCCCATTCAATTTGAATTCTTTTATTTTACAAGTCTCTGCAGCTGATAATTACTTTCATCAAGAAGGATGGGCCACACCTCCTAGAGAAATGGAAATAAAAACAAAAATAAACAAATGGGACCTAATGAAACTTCAAAGCTTTTGTACAGCAAAGGAAACCATAAACAAGACCAAAAGACAACCCTCAGAATGGGAGAAAATATTTGCAAATGAAGCAACTGACAAAGGATTAATCTCCAAAATTTATAAGCAGCTCAGGCAGCTTAATAACAAAAAAACAAACAACCCAATCCAAAAATGGGCAGAAGACCTAAATAGACATTTCTCCAAAGAAGATATACAGACTGCCAACAAACACATGAAAGAATGCTCTACATCATTAGAGAAATGCAAATCAAAACTACAATGAGGTATCATCTCACACCGGTCAGAATGGCCATCATCAAAAAATCTAGAAACAATAAATGCTGGAGAGGGTGTGGAGAAAAGGGAACCCTCTTACACTGTTGGTGGGAATGTAAATTGATACAGCCACTGTGGAGAACAGTATGGAGGTTCCTTAAAAAACTAAAAATAGAACTACCATATGACCCAGCAATCCCACTACTGGGCATATACCCTGAGAAAACCATAATTCAAAAAGAGTCATGTACCAAAATGTTCATTGCAGCTCTATTTACAATAGCCCGGAGATGGAAACAACCTAAGTGTCCATCATCGGATGAATGGATAAAGAAGATGTGGCACATATATACAATGGAATATTACTCAGCCATAAAAAGAAACGAAATTGAGGTATGTGTAATGAGGTGGATAGACCTAGAGTCTGTCATACAGAGTGAAGTAAGTCAGAAAGAGAGAGACAAATACCGTATGCTAACACATATATATGGAATTTAAGAAAAAAAATGTCATGATGAACCTAGGGGTGAAACAGGAATAAAGACACAGACTTACTAGAGAATGGACTTGAGGATATGGGGAGGGGGAAGGGTAAACTGTGACAAAGCGAGAGAGAGGCATGGACATATATACACTACCGAACGAAAGGTAGACAGCTAGTGGGAAGCAGCCGTATAGCACAGGGAGATCAGCTCGGTGCTTTGTGACCGCCTGGAGGGGTGGGATAGGGAGGGTGGGAGGGAGGGAGACGCAAGCGGGAAGAGATATGGGAACATATGTATATATATATATATATATATAACTGATTCATTTTGTTGTGAAGCTGAAACTAACATACCATTGTAAAGCAATTATACTCCAATTAAAAAAAAAAAAAAAAAAAGAAGGATGGGCCAAAGATTCACTCTGCCAGGTACTCGCGCCTTCTAATGCCACCGATGACACAAAAGTGTCCCAGACGCTCCCCACCCCCTAACCCCCGCCGCCGGGTTTTCTTGGGCAGGCCAGAAGCTCCTCGCCCGCGGAGCTCTCACCTGCACGCCCTGCTGCTGGAGGGTCTGCGTGATGTAGTCCAGGCGGCGGCAAACGCTCTTCTTGGCCTCGGCTGCCGCCTCCTTGGTGCTGCTCATCTGCACGACCACCTGCGCCCGGTCGGGGGTCGCAGACACCTCCGCAGTGCCGCTTACATGCACCTCGCGGGTGGCAGTCTGGGTCTGCGCTGAGGAGAGAGGGCGGCGGAGGCCAGGCAGCGTCTCTCCGCCCGAGAGCAGATAGTTCTCCCGGCCCCGGTCAGCCCAGGGAACCAGTTCCACGAATACCCGGGACTGAGGGGCCTGTTGCACCGACATAGTGAGGGCAGCTGGGTTTCCATAGCAACTCAGAGCCTACGGCGGCCGCAGGGGTCCAAGCGCGTCAGGGATTGCTCCTGCGCGGCGCAAAGAATGCCGGGATGAGGTTGGAGGTCCAGGAGCTCGTGGCGCGAGGTACTTAAATCCTTGCGGAGCATCTTAAAGCGTCTCCTTTACAAGTTGTTGGCTGAGCGGGTCGCTCTGGTTTTTAACTTGTTTACCTTACGGCCTTTATAAACCGTAGCGAGGTTTCTCTGCGGCCTTCCTCTCAGTGAGCTCCCATTTCCACGCGCTCCGTCGGCCTCGGCCGGCCACGAACCTTGCCGGCCTCGGAAGTTTCCTCATAGGCCCCGCGGCGCTTTTATCTTTCTCTGATGCCAGTCTGCGATTGTCACAGCTTTGTCTTTCCTTTTGTCTGACTTTACCATTTTACTTGGGCACAGCTTTTTGGACCGCGCAGCACCTTGGATCGCCAGAGATTTGTGTTGGAATGAACAGCTCTTTACTAGTTTGATCTTGGAAGTTGATGATTCCTCGAATCTCAGTTTCCTCGTCTATAAAGCCGTGTTGATAATACATTCACATTTGCAGTGTGGTTATAAAGTGTTTGCCATATGGAAAGCAGAAAATAATGGATAGTAGTAATAGCTAAAGCTTTGGCATGCTTTTCAAGTCTCTTGAATTTTCTCTAAAATTCCTGGAGTGGTTCTGGCCTTGAATAAGGAGAGGCGAAACTCAAGCGGTAGCAAAGCACATACAACATGGACATTACAGGGCCTGTACTACTTAGTTCTTGTCAATACCCTTTGCTTGGCACAACAACAGAATCCTTAACCCAGTGACCTGCATTAAGTAGGTTTTCTTCTTATCAATAAGTAATGATGTACAAAAATAGACCTCCTATACCATGAGGAAAAAAATTTTTTTTTGGATAACTAATTTAAAAAAAAGGACAACTGTTCTCTTGAAAGGAGCCTGAACAAGCCAACTGACAATCTTCAGGTAGTTTCCTTTCTATCATTTTTCTTTTATTTCTAATTAGTATAATTCAATTAAATCAGATGGTACCCCCCCACCTTCATTTGGCTCATTACTGGGTGAAGTAGTTTTGTATATATTTATTTTGATGTTTATTATTAGCTAAAAACAATTATATGTTAGTATTTTAATTTAAAAACTTTCCCACCATAATTTTTTAAGTAATTTGGGTCACCCAAAATAATGTTTCTTGAATTTCGTAGAAAATTCTTTTTCTTTAATGATAAATGTGGAAAAATATAATCTCCAAAATGAACTATTGAATGAATGAATGTCATAAGTAAGAAGCAGTAGGAGTTTTAAGTGCATATAAATATTTAGGGTATGATAAAAGTAGGTTTTAAATAAATGGGAAAATGAGTAAGTGGTACAGGGATAATTGGTTGGCTATGTGAAAAAAGAATTGATCTGGATCTTACATCATGCACTAAAAATAAAATTCAGATGACAAAAAAATAGTAAGAGAACATGGGTGAATATATATATAATTCTGGAAATGAGAAGAACTTTCTAGGAATGATTTCAAATGCAGCAACTGTAAGAAAAGGTCTGAAAAATTTGACTACACTGAAACAACTTCAGTATGTGAAACAAAACAAAAAGATGAGGGGGCAAATAAATAGGGGAAAATATTTGTGTAAAAAGCGAATAGTCAATGTTTAGTGAGCTCTTACCAGAATAAAATGAAAGAAAACTGCATAATGAACACAGAGGCAAACCGCTGGTTAGTCAGGGCTGCCATAATAAAATACCATGGAGTGGATGGCTTAACAGAAATTTGCTTTCTCTGGAGGCTAGAAATCCAAGATGAAGGTGTTGACAGGTTTAGTGTCTCCTGAGGCCTCTCTCCTTGGTTTGCTGACAGCCTTCTTACTGTGTCCTCACATGCCTTTCCTATGTGTGCAAGCATCCCTGCTGTTTCTTTGTCTTCTTATAAGAATGCCAGTTCTGTTGGATTAGAGCTCTACCCTAATGACTTTATTGAACCTTAATCTCCTCTTGAAAGACCCTGTCTCTAAATAATCATATTGGGGGTTAGCACCTCAACGTATGAATTTGGGTGGTGGTGGGGACACAATTCAGTCTAAAACACAAGCTAGTAATGCAGAAACACCAGTAGTCTATAACGAGAAAAAAAATTTAGTAGTTAAAAAATGCAGATTTTACAATAAATATCCTTTTTGTTGGACTGTCATTTTGGAAAATGACAAAAGAAGTAGGAATGGAGATGGAATAGATAAAAGATTAATTTTGAAAGAAGAATGGAATAGTTCATGGTGAAAGAACTATATAGTAAATAAAAGAGAAGGATAAACCAAAGCTGACTAAGGTTTCTAGTCAGGAGAACTGGGAAAATGAGAATGATAAGAGTATGTCCATTGTTCAGCTAACAATGACCTAGTTCTCCTTTAGAGTCAATGCTGAGCCTCTAGCAATCATTTTTAATAACATGACTCTTGACTTTGTACTTTACACAATTTGATTAGATGTACTTTACACAATTTGATTAGATGCAGAATAGGCACTTGATTCCAGCTAGGCCAGTTAGAGGTTTTTTGTTTTTATTATTCATGGGAATCTATATTTACACCAAATTTTAAAAATTCAATCTCTCAGATGGTGGACCATGACACACACACACACACACACACACACATAACTTTGAGAGATAATAGATTTGCCATTTTTCACATACCATTTCTAGTACAGAAGCAGAAAATGTCAGTGTGTCAATGTATAGAGAAAAGGAAAGAAAAGAGAGAGGAAGTCACTCAGAGAGGAGCAGAGATGAGATTAAGAATCCAAATGCAGTTCCAATTTATGTTTATAGAATTTTCCTTAGTCCTGTCTTCATTCCTGGAGTTCTATAAAATATTCCTGTATCCTTATCGTAGAATCTCACCTGCCTTTTTTTTAATGCATAAGTAGGTTGATTGAGTTTTATGTTATCTTAAAACTAAGCATTTTGACTGATAACAGTGGATAATAGAGGAGAATTCAAAGAACACTTATATAGCTTTCAGCCATAAGGAATTTATAGAGCACCACACAAAGTGGATCATTAGGTGCACAGTTTAAAGCTTCACTCTTGGAGAAAATTTTGCTTTTCACTGTCATTCAGTTGAATGATTGTCATGCAGCTATTTTGCATTTCCAACTAGAACCTGTTTATCTAGGCAGCCTACCCATAAACCTATCCATAAAACCACAGGCTTTTCCCTCTTCCTTTAGCATTTTATACAAGAAGCCCTATATAACCATTGGTATGAGCTGAGAATGGTGTTATAGTGCAACCTTGGTGAGTGGCATGGGAGTCTGAGTAACCTCTTCATTGAGCTTGCTTATGTCCTCTGGTCCTGGTCATCCTTCCTTTTGTTAATGTGATGTATCACATTGATTGATTTGCAGATATTGAACCATCCTTGCATCCCTGAAATAAATCCCACCTGACAATGGTGTATGATCCTTTTTGTATATTGTTGAATTCAGCTTGCTAATATTTGTTGAGGATTTTTGCATCTATATTCATCAGAGACATTGGCCTGTAATTTTCTGTTTTGTAGTGTCTTTGTTTTTGGTGTCAGGGTAATGGTAATTAATTAATAATAATTAATGATAATGTGACCTTGTAGAATGAAAATGGGAGTGTTGCCTCCTTTTCAATTTTTTGGACTAGTTTGAGAAAGATAGGTATTAGCTCTCCTTTTTATATTTGGTAGAATTCCCCTCTGAAGCTGTCTGGTCATGGAATTTGCTGAGAGTTGTGTTATTTATTTATTTATGTATTTATTTTATTACAAGTTCAGTTTCACTAGTGATTGGTCTGTTCAGATTGTCTATTTCTTCCTGATTCAGTCTTGAGTGGTTGTATGTTTTTAGAAATTTATCCATTTCTTCTAGGTTGTCCAATTTTTTGGCGTATAACTGTTCATAGTATTCT
The DNA here is from genome assembly GCF_005190385.1 of Monodon monoceros. Taxonomy (NCBI): domain Eukaryota; kingdom Metazoa; phylum Chordata; class Mammalia; order Artiodactyla; family Monodontidae; genus Monodon; species Monodon monoceros. Next base: position 13,278,543 of record NW_021703771.1, on the reverse strand, counting down.
CATGACTTTTTGGATCTCTGATATCAGTTATTTCTCCTCTTTCACTTCTCAGTTTGTTTATTTGGATTCTCTCTCTTTTTTTCTCGATGAGCCTGGCTAAAACTTTATCAGTTTTGTTTATCTTTTCAAAAAACCATCTCTTGGTTTCATTGATATTTTCAATTTTTTTTTGGTCTCTATTTTATTTACTCTGTGAACTTTATTATTTCCTTCATTCTGCTGACTTTGGGCTTTGTTTGTTCTTCTTTTTCTAATTCCTTTAGATAGTAAGTTAGGTTGTTTATTTGAGATTTTTCTTGCTTACTGAGGTAGGCCTATATCACTGTAAACCTCCCTCTTAGAACTGCTTTTGCTGTATCTGATAGATTTTGGAAAATTGTGTTTCTATTTTCATTTATCTTCAGGTATTTTCTGATTTTCTTTTTCATTTATTCATTGACCAAATAGTTTTTTAGTAGCATGTTGTTTAGTCTCTACATGTTTGTGTTTTTCCCATTTTTCTTTCTATAATTGAGTTCTAGTTTCGTATCACTGTGGTCAGAAAAGATGTTTGATATAATTGCTATCCTCTTAAATTTGTTGAGAATTGTCTTGTGGCCTAGCATGTGATCTATCCTGGAGAACATTCCATGTGCATTTGAAAAGAATGTGTATTCTGCTGTTTTTGGATGGAATGTCCTGTAGATATCTATTAAGTCCAGTTGGTCTAATATGTCATTTTTATAAACATTTTTATTGGAGTATAATTGCTTTACAATGCTGTGTTTGTTTCTGCTTTATAACAAAGTGAATCAGCTATACATGTACATATATCCCCATATCTCCTCCCTCTTGTGTCTCCCTCCCATCCTCCCTATCCCATCCCTCCAGGTGGTTACAAAGCACCCAGCTGATCTCCCTGTGCTATGTGGCTGCTTCCCACTAACTATCTATTTTATAACATGTCATTTAAGACCGATGTTTCCTTATTGATTTTATGTCTGGATGATCTGTCTGTTGACATAAGTGGGGTGTTAAAGTCCTCCACTATTATTGTGTTACTGTCAATTTCTTTCTTTATGTCTGCTAATATTTGCCTTATATATTTAGATGCTCCTATATTACGTGCATATATGTTAACAAATGTTATATTCTCTTCTTTATCATGATCCCTTTATCATTATATATTTCCCTTCTTCATCTTTTGTTATAGACTTTGTTTTAAAGTCTTTTTTGTCTGTTATGAGTATTGCTCCTGCTTCTTTCTTGTCATTTCCATGAAATATCGTTTTCAATTATATCACTTTTAGTCTGTGTGTGACTTTAGTTCTGAAGTGAGTCTCTTATAAGCAGTGTGTAAATGGGTCTTTTAAAAAAATTTATCCAATCAGCCGCCCTATGTCTTTTGATTGGAGCATTTAGTCCATTGACATTTAAAGTGATTATTGATAGGTATATGTACTTATTGCCCTTTTGCTACTTATTTTCTAGTTGTTTCTGTAGTTCTTTACTGTTCTTTTCTTTAGGTTCTTGTGGTTTGATGATTTTCTTTAGCGCTATGCTTGTGTCCCTTTCTGTCTTGTTTTTGTGTATCTATTGTAGGTTTTTGAGATTATCATGGGGTTCATATACGTTGACTTATAAATATGTCTACTTGTTTTAAACTAGTAGTCATTTTAGTTTAAACACATTCTGAAAGATCTACCATTTTTACTCCCTTCCCTCACATTTTTTGTTCTTGATATATTTTAACCTTCATGTTTATCCCTGTATTATTTGTTGTAATTATAGTTGATTTTTACATTTTTTGTCTTTTAATACTAGCTTATTTATCTGATTCATCCTCAGCCTTTACTATATATTTGCCTTTGCTGGTGGGATTTTTCCTTTCCTACAGATATTTCTTGTTATAGCCTTTTCTTTTCCACTTAGAGTAGATCCTTTAACACTTCTTTTATGGTAGGTTCAATATTGATGAACTCTTAGTTTTTCCTTGTCTGAGAAGTTCTTTATCTCTACTTCAATTCTAAGTGATTATCTTGCTGGGTAGATTTTCCTAAGTTGGAGGTTTTCCCTGTTTAGCACTTTAAATATACCATGCCACTCTTTTCTGGCCTGCAAATTTTCTGCAGAAAAATAGCCTTATTGGGCTTCTCTTGTATATGACTCTGTTTTTCTCTTGCTGCCTTTCAAATTATCTCTTTATCTTTTGTCATTTTAATTACGATATGTCTTTGATGATGTCTGTTTGGGTTCATCTTGTTTGGGACCCTCTGTGTTTCCTGTACCTCACTATCTGTTCTTCAGGTTCAGGAAGTTTTCAGCCATAATTTTATCAAATGCATTTTTGGCCCTTTATTGCTTCTCCTTTTGGGACCCCCTATAATGTGAATATTGGTACTGTGTTGTTGTCCCACAGGTCCCTTAGACTATTTTTAAAAATTTGTTTTTCTTTTTGCTGTTCTTATGGGTGATTTCCATTATTCTATCTTCCAGATCACTTATGAGTTCTTCTGTATCACCTAGTCTGCTGTTAATTCCTTTTCGTGTGTTTTTCATTTCCATTATTGTATTCAGTTCTGAATGGTTCTTTTTTATATTTTCTAGTTCCTTGTTAAAATTCTCATTGTGTTCATCTATTATTTTCCCTTATTCAGCTAGCATTCTTATTATTCATGCTTTGAACTCTTTATATGGTAAATTTTTCATTTCTGTTTCATTAATTGTTTTTTCAGGAGTTTGCTCTTGTTCTTTCAATTGAAAAATTTCTGTCTTCTCATTTTGCTTAACTTTCTCTGTCTCTGTGAAATTTTTTCAAACAGTTAACCTATTGTGGTCTTGAAGGAGTGTCCTTGTATGGGAATGTACCTGTACTGTCTGTATGTATCCAGTGGCTTTGTTGGAAGAGCTGGATCTGACATGAGCATGAGTCAGTCTTTCCCCAAGGTTTGCTGGAAGCTGTCACCTTGGTAGGAGGTAGGGCTGGAGATGAAGGGGCAGAGCCTCTTGTCCTGCTCATGCTTGGTGTCCCAGATATACTATTTTTATCTTTTGATGGATTTCTGCTGGACTGATTGTATGTTTTGGAGTGTCTGACAGGACCCATCTTTAGATGGGCAATTCTGTACATCTTCAAAAAAAATCTGTTAGAAGAGAATGGAGTAGTATATTCTAAATGCAGAGGTAAAAGTGAAATTGAACATGAAGTGTGTATTAGTTAAACTGTCCCTCAAGAATGAGGGAAAAATAGAGATTTTTTCAGACATACAAAAACTTAGGGAGTTTACCAGTTACAGTCTCTCACTAAAATATTATCATAGAATATGCCTCTGTAGTATTAGTAATTCCAGGGACTTCCCTGGTGGCGCAGTGGTTAAGAATCTGCCTGCCAATGCAGGGGACACGGGTGTGAGCCCTGGTCTGGGAAGATACCACATGCTGTGGAGCAACTAAGCCCATGTGCCACAACTGCTGAGACTGCACTCTAGAGCCCGCAAGCCACAACTACTGAGCCCATGCACCATAACTACTGAAGCCCATGTGCCTAGAGCTTGTGCTCTGCAACAAGAGAAGCCACCATAATGAGAACTCCGAGCACCACAACAAAGAGTAGCCCCTGCCTGCCACAACTAGAGAAAGCCTGCATGCAGCAAAAAAGACCCAACACAGCCAATAAATAAATAAATTAATTAAAAAATTAGTAAGTCCAAAGGGAAGGCATGGCATAGAAGAAACAACAACACAGAAATTGATAACATATGTCGAGAAAATTAATTACTTATTAAAAAGGATTTCTTATCTCTGTGTGAGTAGAACCACAGGATATAAAATTTTCAAAAAGGGAAAGGTGCTTAATAACGTCAAATGGTACAGATGGGAAAAAATTTGAGAATGGAGATAAGTCTATTGAATATAATATTTAGAAGATCATTAGTGACTTTCAAAGGATTGTTTCACTAGGAACTGAATGACAAGGGTTAAGGGATGAGTGAGTGACTAGAAAAAGGTAAATATTTGTTAATACTATCTTAAGTTAATACTGCCTTCTGTTTTGCTTTTTTAAGAAAAAATAATTGTATTCAGGCTTTCCAGAAATGAAGGGAGATAATATCCTATTTTATCTCACAAATACCCCAGACACTTCAAATAGCTCTCCTTTTTGTCTTTTTTCATTATTTCCATGTTTGTTTTTTGCTTTATTAGAGGTTGCAGATGTTTATCTTCTGGTACCTGAAATGATATATGTAGAACAGGATAGTGGGCATAGTGTGTGCTGTGTCCATGGAGATTACTGCCAGTCATATTTATTTACTTGTCTCCCCTGCCCAACTTACACAGAGTTCCCAAGTCTAATGATTATATCTTCACCTTGAAAGTTACAAATTAGAGCCACCCCAGGACCAAGCCCCACCCACCAGTAGGCCAGCACTAGCCCCAAGGTGCCCCTAGCCAAGCTGTGCCAGGACCGAAGCCTTCCCACCAGTGGGCCGGCAGCCACAGTACAAGGCAGGGTCTGGCAGCCAACTGGAATGTGGGACAGCCACCTACCAGCCTATTTGTAGTAGTTGGCCCTGCCACAATAAAAGGGCCCACACAGCCCACATAAAGGGCACCCCTAGAGCATGTAGCACTGGTGACCAGAGCAGAGTGTGCTGCTGGGATCCACAGGACATCTCCTATATGAGGCCACTTCTCCAAGATCAGAGAATGTAACTGACTCACCTAATACATAGAAATAAACACTGAGAATTAGGCAAAATGAGGAGACATTGGAATATGTTCCAAATGGAGAAACAAGACAAAACCTCAGAAAAAGAACTAAACAAAGTGGAAATAAGCAATCTACCCAATAAAGAGTTCAAGGTAGTGATCATAAAGTTGCTCACCGAACTTTGGAGAAGAATGGATAAAAATAGTGGGAATTTTACTGAAGAGTTAGAAAACAGAGCTGAAGAATACAATAACTGAAATAAAAAAAAATACATTGGAAGGAATCAAAAGTAGATTAGATGATATAATGGAATGGATCAGAGAACTGGATGACAAAGTAGTGAAAATTACCCAAGCTGAAGAGAAAAAAGTTTCTAAAAAATGAGAACATTTTAAGAGACCTTTGTGACAATATGAAGCATACTAACATTTGCATTATTGGGGTCTAAGAAAGAGATGAGAGAAAGAAAGGGGCAGAGGACTTACGTGAAGAAAAAATAGATGAAAACTTCCCTAACTTGATATAGGAAACAAACAAATTCATGTCCAGGAAGCACAGACAGTCCCAAGCAAGATGAACCCAATGAGGGCCACACCATAGTACATTCTAATTAAAACAGCAAAAATTAAAGATAAAAGAGAATCTAAAAAGCAGCAGAGGAAAAGCAACTAGTTACATATAAGGGAACACCCATAAGAAAACCAGTTGATTTTTCAGCAGAAACTTTGCAGGTCAGGAGGTGGAGAACTCCAAAGGAGTTCTTCCAATCCAAATTGGAAAGGAAGAAGCAAAACTGTCACTGTTTGCAGTGATATTATTTGTAGAAAACTGTAAGTACATACCAAAAAAACTATTAGGAATAGTGAATGAATTAAGTAAAAGAGCTGGATACAAAATCAATATACAGAAATCTGTTGCATTTATATACACTAGTAATGAACTATCAGAAAGAGCAATTAAGAAAACAATCTCACAATCGCATCAAAAAAGAATAAAATACCTAGGAATAAATTTAACCAAGGAGGTGAAAGACCTGTACTTAGAAAATTGTAAGACATAAATAAAAGAACTTGAAGATGACACAAACAAATGGAAAGATACAATGTGCTCATGGATTGGAGCAATTAATATTTTTCAAATGTCCATACTACCCAAGGTAATTTACAGATTCAATACAATCCCTATGTAAATACCAATGGCAGTTTTCATGGAACTAAAACAAATAATTTAAAAAATTGTATGGAATCAGAAAAGACCCCAAATAGGCAAAACAACCTTGAGAACAAGGAGCAAAGTTGGGTGTATCACACTCCTTTATTTCAAACTATACTACAAAGCTATAATAATCAGTGGTACTGGCACAAAAACAGACACATATCTCAATGGCACAGAACAGAAAACCCAGAAGCAAACCCACATGTCTATGGTCAGTTAATCTATAACAAAGGAGGCAAGAATATACAGTGGGGAGAAGACAGCCTCTTCAGTAAATGGTGTTGGAAAAACTGGACAGCTACATGTAAAAGAATGAAACTGGACCATTTTCTTGCACCATATAAAAAAATAAACTCAAAGTGAGCAAGACTTAAATTTGAGACCTAAAACCATAAAACTCCTAGAAGAAAATGTAGGCAGCACCCTCTTTGATATCAGCCTTAGCAATATTTTTTTGGATGTGTCTCCTCAGGAAAGAGAAACAAAAGCAAAAATAAACAAATGGGACTACATCAAACTAAAAAGTTTTTCACAGCAAAGGAAACCATCAATAAAATATAAAGGCAGCCTACTGAATGAGAGAAGTTATTTGCAAATGATTTATCTGATAAGGAGTTAATATCCAACATATACAAATAATGCATGCAACTCAACATCAAAAGAAGAAACGATTTGATAAAAAAATTGGTAGAGGACCTGAATACTGAATAAACATTTTCCCAAATAAGACATACAGGTGGCGAACAGACACATAAAAAAATGAGCAGCATCACTAATCATCAGGGAAATGCAAATAAAAACCACCATGAGATACTACCTCACACCTGTCAGAGTGGCTTTTATCCAAAAGACAACAAATAACAAGTTTTGATTATGATGTGGTCAATCATTAGAGATCTAACAGGGCACAGTGAGGTAGATGCTAAAAAGTCATCACAATTATCAAAGAAAAAAGATGTAAAAAATTTGATAAAGTAAGAGAGAGAAATACCATGGGAAAGAAAACACAGAATTTGGAAGCTAGAAGAAGCATAGTCTGATTTTACAGATGGACATACTAGAACAAACCAAAAAGTGTTTAAATTTACATACCCCAGATTATGGGGTGGAGGCAATCTAATGATCTTTCTACTGTGCCTTGCTGCTTCCCAGCAATCAATGATTATCTGCGCTACATAGAGGCCTACTGCTATTGTAAAAGCTCTTTTTCAAAGCAAATGAACAAATAATCTGCTTCATCTCTAGCCTTTCTTGACTTCTATAACACTCTATTCTTCTTGTTTTACTTCCTTCTCTGGTCATTTTTATACTGTATACTTTACTGACTTCTTTTTCTGACTGACTCAGTCCTCAGCCTACTTCTTCTGTCTAAATTTGTAACTATTTTCATGTATTCAGTTTTCACTTTTACTGACTCAGTTTTCTTATTTGTAAAATGAGAGAACCAGAGTAGCTTCTTTTTCACTTTTAAAAGCTGGGTCAATGACAATATAAAATGATGGATGTCATAAATTTTTATCTTAAAAGCCAGCATTGTCTGAACAGACACTTCACCGAAGAAGATGTACAGATGGCAAGTAGGCATATGAAAAGGTGTTCAACATCATATGCCCTTAGGGAATTGCAAATTAAACAACAATGAGATACCACTACATCCCAATTAGAATGGCCAAAATTCAGAACTCTGATAACAGCACCAAGGGTTGATGATCATGTGAAACAACAGGAGCTCTCATTCGTTGTTGATGGGAATGCAAAATGGTACAGCCACTTTGGAAGGCAGTTTGACAGTTACTTCTGAAACTAAACATTTTTTATCATATGATCCAGCAATTGTGCCCCTTGGTATTTACCCAAAGGAGTTAAAAACTTAGGTCCACACAAAAACCTGCACATGGATGTTATAGCAGCTTTATACATAATTGCCAAAATTTAGAAGCAAGCAAGATGTCCTTCAGTATATGACTGGAAAAATAAACTGTGGTACATCCAGATAATGGAGCACTATTCAGTGCTAAAATGAAATGAGCTACCAAACCATGAAAAGATACAGAGAAACCATATTACTAAGTGAAATAAACCAATCTGAAAAGTTACATACTGTTTGATCTCAACTATATGGCATTCTGGAAAAGGCAAAACTATGGAGACACTAAAAAGATCAGTGGTTGCCAGGGATTAGGAGGGAGGGAGGGATGAATAGGCAGAGCTCAGAGGATTTTTAGGGGAAACTATCCTGTATGATAAGACAATCGTAGATACATGTCATTATTCATTTTTCAAAACCCATAGAACGTATAAAACCAAAAGTGAACCCTAATGTAAACTATGAACTTTGAGTGATTGTGTTGTGTCAATGTAGGTTCATCAATTGTAATGAATCTACCACTGTGGTGCAGGACGTCGATAATGGGAAGGTTGTGTGTGTGTATGGGGACAGACTTTCTATGGGAACCCTGTATGTTCTGCATGATTTTGCTTTGGGCCTCAAACTGCTCTAGAAATACAGTTGATTAATTAAAATGAAAAACAGCGTTGTGTTGACAGTATTTTAAAAGGCAAAGGTATTTAGGGTAAAGTGACATGTATTGTCAGGATATGAACTGGAAATTTATGTCCTCTGAAGCTTAGTTGCTTTATATTTAAATGAATTATATGTATAAATATATGTATATATTTCAGAAAATATTAATAACCACTGGTACTAGAGTTCCACTTAGGGAACTGTCTTCATTTAGGAAAATGTCTTGATAAACTTCCATGACTGTGGAAGGTGAGGCCTTTTCAGTGAGGTGTAGAAGGAGAGTGCAATACAAAGAGAGAACTAAGCAGTTATGCATAAAGAAGTGAACATAGATGTGGAGGAGGAATGCCAGGAAGAAAGACAAGGGAGGATGGAGTTAGAAAAAAGGCCATAAAACATAGGTAACAGGCTGAATCTGTGGAGAAAGAAAGAAAAATTCCTATGCCACTATGGTGGCATGGTAGCTGAGAACTTTAAAGGCCTTTTGACAATGTAACAGCTCATGGCATTGCAGTGTCTATGTGATTTGGGGGAAATCAAGGAAAGAAGCTCTGTACAGAACAAAGAGAAGCAATCATCTCTAAGAGGTGAGGTGTATGAAATCAGTAGTTCAGCAGAAGTAAGAGCTACGGTTGACCATAAGAAAGCAAGTACATGGGACTAAGGGCAATGGAATTTCTCATAGGAGCCTTTCTCAAAGAGAGGATGAGGTTCCAGTTGACAGATCAGATGACTGGATTCACAGGACGATTATGGGGATATTTGAAGGTGTGCAGCACACACGGTAGTAAAAATTTAAGTAAACACACAACTTCCAACGGTCTTCTATAGTCCTGCCTCACTTTTCAAGCTGAGACAGCCTTGGCTTTGAGGATTATCTCTGAGTAAGGTAGTAGGGAAGCTCTGATGGAATAAAACTCTTACCCGGTACCTAACAGAGCATGGCAGAAAATTGCCTATCTGAAAATGCCATTCACCCAGATACAGAAAAAGGTCTAACCCAAGTCATGTCCCCATAAGAATAGAATTAAGACATGTAATCTTTTCCTTTTCCAGATTTGTAGAAACATGGTAGAGTCACATGAAGCTTAGAAAGTATCATATTTTTGAGAACAGTAAAAGATTGTCCCAAGGAGGGTTAAGGTTAGATAAGTAACCTTCTGAGAATGGCAACAGAACTGAAAAAGGAAACAAATTATATTCTCTCAGAAACGTGTTCGTAAGATTTAGTAGAGTCAGGAATACTGACTAACATGATATGGAAGTGCTCCTAAATGCAATGAATACAGAAATAGAGAAAAAAAACATAGCAAATGACTAGCACTATTGGCTCTTCCCCTTTTCACTCTCATAGTTACCATCCTTTTAGATAACTTTCCTGTCTGTTTGCTTCTAGACTTTCTCACCCAAACCAATTGCATAATTCAATGGCCACTAAAAGAAATTTGTTCACTTGCATCAGTAATTTAGAGCCCAGCCTGATCTTTCATATCAAATTCAAGTTTCAAGTCTTTGAACCTCCATGTTTCTTATTTGTAGTTCTAGTAGTTTTTGCCTATCTAATCTTTTGATGTGTCTTGATTTCTATCTCATTTATAGCCAAATTAGCTTAATGATTTCCATATATATCTTTTTGTATACAGAAATATATAAAAATTGTTATACGGAGATAACAATTTTATCTACCCTTCATAGCCAGCTCACTAGGCATCTGCCTATGAAGAAAATACTCTGCTTTCATCTTAACCACTTCATGTTCTGTCCTTACCATTTGCTTAATCATCCCACTGAGGTCAGTATACTGAGGTGGTGACAGTTCCTGTGAGTTCTGCAGTGTTACTTAGAAAGAGCATGGGCTTTTGGGTCCTACAGACCTGTGGTTGAATGTTGTTTTCTAGATCTGTGACCTTAGGGAATTTATTTGAATGTTTCAGAGACTCAGTGTCCTTATCTGTAAAATAGAGATAGTAATATGGACCTGCTGCAGAGACTGCTAATGTTTCCCTTTTATTCTTGGGCACAATAAATATTTTTAGCCTCTCTTGCAGACTGGTGTGTCCAGGCCTGAATTCTGGCAATGGATTGAAATGGAAAGAAAAAGCACCACTTCCTGCTTGGCTTATAAAAATCCCCCAAGTGCGCTCTTCTCTTATTTTCTCCATCTGCTGGCTTACTGGGGAGGACTCCAGAGACCTATGAGAAACAAGAACTTTAAGACAGAAGGAGCTTGGAACAGAGCCTGCTGCCACTCCTTTGCCACCCCATCAGATATAAGCAAGAGATAACATTTATTTTGGTAAGTCACTGAAACTTGGAGGATGTTTGTTTCAGCAGTTAGCCTACCCCAACTAATACACCTTTAGGATTATTATAAAGATTACACGAGGAATCTTTATAAAGTATCTGACATAAATTAAGTGTTCAGTAAATGACAGTTATTGTCACCATCATCCTTTACATGTATAAGCATGTGAGTATTCAGGCATTGCAGGTACCAGGATTCCCCCAAATGATCAGACCGACAGGATCTGAGTTGGCAGGACTGACTTCTTGCTGCTACTCTTACAGTTAGACCCATTGATATTTCTCAGATTCCTTGGAATTATAAATGATTAATTCATTTAGTTATAGATTTTTAAATTCAGTTATAGTTGACATATAACATTATATTAGTTTCAGATATACAATGTAAATGATTCGATATTTGCACTTATTGAAACAATCACCACGATACATCTAATCAACATCCAGCTATAGATTTTGACATCACATATTTAATCCTTTTGTTGGCCTGTTCATTTTATTCTCTGTCATTGTACCATGTGATACCCCTAACTTAAGTCACATGTTTTATACTGTGATTGTATACCATTTAGGATCCAGGGGAGAGAGACTAGACTAGTGCTGTTCAGTAGAAATGCAATGCAAGCCACAAACATAATTTAAAATTTTCTAGTATTGATAGTTACATTAGAAAAGTTTAATAAAACCCAGGTGAAATTAATTTTAATAATTCATTATCTAACCTAGTATATCCAAAACATTAAAATTTCAACATGTAATCAGTATTCTTTGCATTCTTCTTTTCATGCTGATTCTTTGAGATCAGTGTGTATTTTACACCAACAGACTGTTTTGATTTAGACTAGACTGATTCCAAGTGTTCAATAGCCACATTTGCATAATGGCTGCCATATTAGACAGCTCGGGAATGGGCAAATGAAAAGACCTATCACCACTTCTGAAAAAAAATCTTCAAAGTCATGTGCTACATTTTCTTTGTAGAGAGAGGATAGCATTATTCTTATTGTTCTGGGAGACTAGACGTAGGAGGGCAAACATTCAGATCATCAGGTTCAGGAGATGGACATTTTACTTATAGGTGTCATTTATCTGGAGATACAAGTCAGGAACCTTCTTTGTAGCTCTATCTTCTGTGGTACTTTGTACATAGAAGGCTCTTACTGAGAGTCTTCAATGGGATGATCAATGTTCATACAATTATGTATTCAACATTCATAAATTTATAATAAAAATATTTATAACTTTTACAGGAAAACTAACATTTTGAGCTTGTGTGCTAAGGGAAGCCATGCAAGATCCTGGTATATGGTAACCCCCAATGTCTAAGTTAGCGATAAAATGTTTATTTTTCTTAAGGAAAAACTAATTACTCCTGGCCTCAGTTTTCAAAGGAAATTTAACATTTTTGTATAAAACATAGACTTCAGAAATCCATTACTGTATATTGAAATGCACATCTATCCTTGTTTAATGAAAGCATAGGAATTAGTCACTTTCCAGTGTATAAAAAAAGAGTTTAGTTCAAAGACATTGGATTTACCAAAGTAAAGAGTATTTGAATAGAATAGTTACTTTAAAGATGACAGGCAGTCACTCCTAGGAAGGAAATAATATGTTGCAAGTTTGAAAGAAAATGGTTTACATAAGGTGTTATTTCATGAAAAGGAAATAATGTCTTTGATATTCAAAGCACCAAAAAAGAATTTAACACACTGTGCTAGAGAAACCAGAGATAACATTTGATGGTTAGAAAAGATAGGGTTTTAAGAAAAAAATGTTACCTCGTTTTCCTCTTCCATCACAGAAGGGAGATTAGATATATGAGGAGTTAGATATTAGATATATGGGGGAGTTAGGGGGAAAGTAACATATACAAATCAGATGGTATAAGGAAAAATTAATAGAGCTAAATGCAGATTGTTAAATGATAATGGAAAGTGGTCATTTTTTTAAAAAGATTTATTTTATTCTTTATTTATTTAATTAATTTATTTTTGGCTGTGTTAAGTCTTAGTCACGGCACGTGGGATCTTTCGTTGTGGTGCACGGGCTTCTTTCTAGTTGTGGCATGCAGGTTTTCTCTCTAGTTGCGGCATGTAGACTCCAGGGTGCATGCGCTCTGTAGTTGTGGTGCACGGGCTTAGCTGCCCCACGGCATGTGGGATATTAGTTCCCTGACCACGGATCAAACCCGCGTCCCTTGCATTGTAAGGTGGATTCTTTACCACTGGACCACCAGGGAAGTCCCAGAGGTCATGTTTAGCATAACTATATATTTTTAAAACTATAGTCATTATGTTGTATAATATATCCCCAGTACTTGTTTATCTTATAAACACACTGTATATTAAAATTAGAGTGCACTGTCGGTGGCAATGTAAATTGGTACAGCCATTATGCAAGTTTCTCAAAAAATTAAAAATAGAACTACCATTTGATACAGCAATCATACTTCTCCACTGTCATTTCCAGCTACTCCTTACCCACCACACTACAGAGAACTGAAGACTAGGCTTGCTCTTAATGCAAAAGGCATGGCTTCACAGTCATAAACTTGGAATAGAGGACTAGCTCAGCTGTTTTACTTCCGGTAGGAGACAGAGGGGCTTTAGATGAACTCTCCAAAAGCAAAGCCATAGGTTTGGGGAGATGTTCTCTGGCCTTCAACTTGCATGTAGCTATCAATTTAGTAGTTGATTCATTAGGTGACTTAGAATACATTTTGCAATGTTTTATTCTTGGAAAATTTATCAAGAAGTTACATTTATTAATTTTTTAAGGTCAGATGATTCTGACCTTAAAAAAATTTGCTGATTACAATTATTACAGCCTTGCTTTATATCATTGGATTGTTTACTTTCAAAATTGATTCTCTCTCTCTCTTTCTTTCTCTCTACTTTTGAAGGGGCCAGGAAAAGAAAGTTTTGGGTAAGAAAGTTTTAAACAAGTTTTTTGTTACGTGAACTTAGGCCTTAAGCACTGTAGTTATAGTGCCTGATGGGTAAAATTGCCTTGCCTTTAAGGAAGATTCATAATAGTTAAAAAAAAATTAACCCTTATAAGAAAATTTCAGCATAAATTGTTTGAACCAATGAAAAATTCAGTTCTTTAATTCATCTTTTTGTATCTTACTTCACTGGCTTTAACTTAAGAAGAATAAAGATATGTAGAAAATGAAGCAATATGATTTCTCAGAAAGATATTGACAGTTTCTTTTACTTTCATTATCAAAATAAGTACTTTTCTTAAGTAAGATGAAAATACTGATTCACCTCTGTAAAACTTCAATCACTACTTTGGGTGACTAGTACCCTGGATTTGCTGTGGGTCTCTTGGAAGTTTGAGCTATAATGGCCCCTTGACACAAGGAGCAGCAGACTGTACAAGTCTCCTGACAGACAAAGTAAGGAGAGCAGTGAAAAACTTTGATTTCTAGAGAGAAGACAGCAATGGAACTGTTCCTTGACTTCCATGGTTGTTTGCCACAACTCTTCAAAAGTTTACACTCAGAACATTTATTCATAAAGCATGAAATATACAGTCATGCCTTTTACTTCTAATTGTGGATACCTAAATTATGCAATTTTGGCCTATTATGGCTAATCTGGAAAATAATAGTTTCATTATATAGTATCATCTACAGACTCCTTGGACTGTTCTAGAATTATATGACATGAATGCTAAATTTTTATGACATTTAAGTATGGATGCTCCCCATGGTATTTAAAGCTAATAATAATAATCCCCTAAATTCACATTTTAATGAAGCAAAAAAAAAGAAAACTGATTAGGTTCAAGTGCATAAAGTTCATGCTGCAGGAAATGTTGTTTACTAAATTCTTCCATTTACTAAAAAATTAAAACTGGCTCTTTTAAGGAGCCATTTCTGCACTGAGTATGGAAAGGCATAGACACTATATTAAAATATAGGATAATGCATATGTTTAAGTTTTGTTGTCTCCAAAACACTTTGGTATTGACTGGTTCGTGTATGAAAAACATGAGTTTCTATGCCATCATGCTGACTAGAAACTTCTTCAGATTGTCCAGTGGCTTGAGAGAACTTGAAGTAACATTTTAAGCAGTAGCTCCCCAAAATGTACATTACTTAGTAAGTTTTGTACTTAAATATTACTGTTTTTCACATGATTTTAATAGGTATGTATTAAAAGACTTGCTCCCCCTTATTCCCTGTCCTCGGTTGTATTATTTTTCCCAGCTATTCACGGCCTTTCCTGCAGGAGAATTGTACTTCCCAGCCCCAGGCTTGGCCATGTGCTTTTCTTCGTGAGCATGAATGATAGATACATATTGGCTAGGCAGAAACATTACTTGCCATCAGTCATTCCACTGTTGTTCTTTTCCCTCTGTCACAAGAAGTGTGCATCATGGATAGGGGTTGTTCCTTCAGCTTGGATCCTGGAAAGATGTGTGGGACAGAATCACAGCCAATCTGCAGTCAGTTTATGATGTGATGTGGGCCAGAGATAAACCTTCATTCTTGTAAACAACAAGATTTGAGGGTTGCTTTTTAACCACAGCAGAAACTAGCAAAAGCTGACTTCTCAGACTGTAGTTATAGCCCTTGTTGAAAGAAAAAAAAGGGGGAGGCTAGGAGGTTATATAACTCAACTCTGTTCCACCAACCTCCACTTCAGCCTACAATTGCTTGGGTCCAATCCGCCTTTTTTTTTTTTTTCTTGAGAATTTGAACAAAGAGACATAGACTGTTGTGTTCAGTTACGGTGTACTTGAGTTGAAAGGTCTTGTAGAGCAAGGGTTAGAGTTGGCTCCACAAGCTAAAGTTATGAGGCAGCAGAACGTATTAGTGGAAGCTAATGCAGATTATTATAACAGTTAACATTTACTGAGAGCTCACTTTGGGCCAAACGTTACTTCAAGCACATTCTATCTCTTTTGATCCTCATATCCATGCTATGAGCAGAGCCATGTTGAAACTTACAATTGCAGTAAGCACTGAAAAGATTATGGTGCTTTGTCATCCCTCCCCTAATGCAAGCACACACCAAATGGAATTTCATATAACTATTAGTTGTTAATATCACTACTTTGATAACCATTTTGACGCTTTTTCATATCCATTAAAAATGTTTTATCATTTCATCTTGACAACCCTGCTTTACTGGTACAATGAGTACATCCTTATTCTGCCTATGGGGTAACATATCACTGCTTTTGAGGTAGGTACTAATTATTATTCCATTTTACAAATAAAAGAGTGAAAGCTTCAAGAGGTTAAAAGTTTGTCTATGGTCTTATAGATAGTAAGGGTTAGAACTGGGTTTAGAATTGAGGTTCAAACTCAGATTTATTAGGTATCAAAATCAGTGTACTTAGCCATAGCAGGAAAAAAAAAAAGAGATTAGTGGCTAGGCAGCTCCTGAGAGACAGCAAGAAGGATCTATGCTCTTGATTTTCCAGTTTCTCGTTCCCAAGCAGCCTGGCTCTACTTAATATACTGCCCTTATATGTAGATGGGGGTTAGGGGATGGGAGGGGGAAGGGAAGCCAAGAAAAGTGCCCTCATCCATTTGCTTTTAGTGTTACTCTCCATTAGAGGTATCCTTAAACAGTACTAAATTTTACTAGATTTTAGTGAAATGACTGTTCAGTTTTTGCTAAAGCCCTCTTTCACATTAGGCCACAGACACGAGTGCAAACAGCTAGGCTGGGGCAGATTGAATGACAGCTACTCAGAATGTGTAAAAATTTGGCAAATAAGACTTTGTTACTTGATCAAACTTATTGTGCCTGGTTCTTCTACTTCTTAGAATAAGTCCTGTCTTCTGTTGTTCCTCAGTCCCTCATGTAAAAACTTGTGTCTTGTGTAGTGACTCAGTTTCCCAGATATGCCTGTACATTTCTGACCCCAGATGGTAGTGGTAAGAGTGTTTATTCTCTAATCAGACTGCTATCAATAGCATCACCTGCTAGGCATGACCTTGGGTAAATTACTTTTCTAAGTCTCTGTTTAACAGTACCCACCACATTGGGCTATTGAGTGAGTGAATACATAGAAGTTTCTGGCACAGGCTGAGTGATGAATGAATGTTGACTGCTTGGTTATTTATTGTCTACATACAGTGCCTAGTGTGCTTACCAGCTGATAATCCTTTGAAATTACTTTGAGGCCTAGAGTTTCCAATCTAATAGTTTAGAAAGCCCAGAATCTAAGTTCATCAAAATGGAGTAAGTCTTTAAGGTATTTGGGGTTTTCTCTTAAAAGGGAGTTGACATATTGAAAGGATCTTCCAAAGTCAAGTCTCCCCTGAAGGCCCCTGTGTTGCTGCTCTCTCTGGTCAACATTATTCTGTTTCACTGCCAGGCATGGTGCAAAGGAGTTCCTTACACTAATTGTAGCTGGATTGATCCTGCTTAGGGATTCCCTATAGGGACTAAAATTCAAGACCTTCAGCTGTTTAATTATGATCTGATGTCTTAAGACTTGAAGTTTTGCTGTATCCTTCCCTTCTGCAATTTATGGGCTTTTGGTAATTGGTGGTGCAGTAGGGAGCCTCTCCCTGTAATCACAAGGCATGGACCAAGAATTCTCAGTTCTCTATCATCTGTAGGCACAGCACCTCAGCTGTTAAGAAGCTTCAGCTAGGGGTATCTATAGCATGCAATCATATTGACTAGAGTTTAGACCAGTGATTTTCGAACTTCAGCATACATCAGAATCACCTGGAGGGCTTGTTAAAATGTAATTTTTGGTCTTTGTCCTCTGAATTTCTGATTCATTAGCTCTGGGGAGGGTCTGAAAATTTGCATTTCTAACAAGTTCTCTAGGACATGATATTGCTGGTCCAGATACATAGAAATATTCCTATAATTGTTACGCTAAAAAGTGTTTAAAAATTTAAATTGTCTGCTCTTCATAGGGATTTTGCCGTTGAAGAATCTTTTCATAAACCAGTATCATATCAGATATGGATATATTTGACTGACAGACACAACTGTATAAAAGTTATTGAAAGGGACATACTGAATTTGCTCTCAAACCAAGGTATATAGTTACAGCATTCATTTGTATGCTGACTGCTTTTTATTTTGTAATTATAAAAGTTAAACAGAAACATATTTGGGTGAAGTACAAAGATAAGAAAAATTGGATTTAATAATATGAAACAGATTTTTTTTAGTGATTGAAATTTTGTATTTAAAAGTATTTTTTCAACTTTACTGAAGTATGATTGACAAATAAAAATTGTACTTATTTAGGTTGTACGAGTTGTTTTTTTTTTTTTTTTTTTGCGGTACACGGGCCTCTCACTGTCGTGGCCTCTCCGTTGCGGAGCACAGGCTCCAGACGCGCAGGCTCAGCGGCCATGGCTCACAGGCCCAGCTGCTCCACGGCATGTGGGATCGTCCCGGACCGGGGCACGAACCCGCGTCCCCTGCATTGGCAGGCGGACTCTCAACCACTGCGCCACCAGGGAAGCCCATGTACAAGTTTTTTAAAGGTATACAAGGTAGTATAGTGAAGTGATGACCACAATCCAATTAATTAACATATCTATTATATCACACAGTTACCTGAAACAGATTCTCAAGAAGTATAATGCAGTTTTACTTTTGGGGGCTATATTTTTATAGAAATCAAAATAGGTTATGACCTAATTTGAAAGGCCTAAAATAACACTGCTGAAACTTACATTCTTTGCTGAACACTGATGAATGAGACTTAAACATATTTACTCCTAACAAGTCAATGTGCTCAAGAGGTATGTGAACTGATATTAATAACAAACATGTATTAACTGTTTATTATATGCCAGGCATTGTGCCAGATTCTTTCAATATATTAACTTTTCATTCTCACACAGTCGTTTAAGATAGATATTAATGTACTCATTTTAAAGATGAGAGGACTGAGGCTCAGAAAGCTTGAGTGACTTGCTTTGGTCATATATCCAGGTATTATTTGAGGGAAATTCTCACTCTCAGGTTTTAGCTTCTAATCAGTATTCGACATAGATTTTAGATCAGGGCAGAATTGAGAAGTCTCTGCATTGTCACTTTTTAACAACCTTTCCTCCTTCAGAAAATACACTCTTACCCTTTAAGTACGCAGGTTCTTCCTGATTTCTAGTCATTTATCTCTATCAAGAGGTTTCATTTTTCATTTGCATGTGAGAACACTCACACTAATGTGTTCACTCTGGCCTTTTAATCTTCTGTTAATTAAAGGCTCTGTTTCCTATTGAAATTTTAGGCAGTATTGTGCAGGAGACTTGTTTTTTGAGCAAAGTAAAATTCTTATCTCTGAAATCATGTAATTCCTGAGGTTTTGTCTGAAAGCTGACCTGCTTGTGTTATACTAGGATTCTTTGGAGTTTAGGAAAGAAACAGTGGGATTCTTGGTTCTGTTGCATTCTTTCTTCTAGCTGTACTCCTGAGGAGCTCTATGAAATTGGCCAAGTCACCTGTCCTACTTACATTGCAGATTGCTCATCTACCTTTTATTCTGTGCCTTCATATTTTGATACTTCTGTAGCATGATCTTCTCTCTGAACACAATATTTAAAAATCAAAAGTGCCAATGCTTTCAATCATCAGACTTATTTAAAAAGCAAAGAGACAGTGTTGAGGACTAGAGTTGCTTTTCATGCATCTTATGCATGCCTCTAACTTACTTTAGAGCCTAATTTATTGTGTTTATTTCTTATTGTAGGGAGGTAGTTTTTGTAAGAACTATTCTGTTCTGGTGTTTCCTTTTTTCTTCTCACCAAGCATTCTATGAACATTACTCTTGAAATGCTTGATCTGAGCTAAGTTGACAAGTGCATACTTTCTTTCCTGAAGCAAAAGCCCATTAACACTTCATAAGGTTTCAAACCATAAAATTCCCAATACTCCAAATATTCTCTCCAATTCAGATTGACAAGTTTCCCACTCCATCAAATGCTTGGTAAAAGTGCATGATCATCCGTGTCTTCAGAAAAGTATGACACAAAAAGTGCAAAGCAATACATATATAAGTTTTATTTCCAGAGTAGCAAAAACCAAACCACAGGAAAATTGCATTATGTGTTCTTTCAGTAATCAATTTATTCATGAATTCCACGTTTATTGAGGGCCCACTATAGATGGGACACTGATGCTGCAAGACTCGGACCGTCTGTTATAACATTTGAATGTACACGATTTTTACCTTGACTTTCTTGGTAGCTATACAGATATTTTCATCAGGATAAAAAAGTGAAAAATGTATCAAAGTAGTTTGAGATAATATTCTCTCCTTGTATTGCAGTCTCCTTCTATACCTCACTCTAAAGACCTCACCTTCCACACTCACAGAAGTTTATCAAGGCATTTGCCTAAATGATGACAGTTTCTTAAGTGGAACTCTAGTACCAGTGGTTAATAATATTTTCTGAAATATATACACATATGTATACATACATTTCATTTAAAAAATAAAGCAACTGGGCTTCCCTGGTGGCACAGTGGTTGAGAGTCCGCCTGCCGTTGCAGGGGACACGGGTTCGTGCTCCGGTCCAGGAAGACCCCACATGCCGCAGAGCGGCTGGGCCCGTGAGCCATGGCCGCTGAGCCTGCGCGTCCGGAGCCTGTGCTCCGCAACGGGAGAGGCCACAACAATGAGAGGCCCGCGTACCGCAAAAAAAAAATAAAATAAAGCAACTGGTAAAATCCTCTGTGTTCTGCCTATTCATCCCTCCCTCCCCCCAACCACTGATCTTTTAACCGCAGTAAAAATTATGGAGACACCATACTTTTGCCTTTTCCAGAATGTCGTATAGTTGAGATCATACAGTATGTAGCCTATTCAGATTGGCTTCTTTCACATAGTAATACCCATTTAGATTTCTTTCATTTTTTTTTTTTTTGGCTCAACAGCTCATTTTAAATTAGTGCTGAATAATATTCCATTGTCTGGATATACCAGTTTATTTTTCCATTCACCTACTGAAGGATATCTTGGTTGCTTTCAAATTTTGACAATTACAAAAAAGTTATTATAAACATCTGCATGCAGGTTTTAGTGTATATTTAAGTATTCAGCTCCTTGGGTAAATGCCAAGAAGTGTGTTACTGGATTGCATGGTAAGAGTATGCATAGTTTTGTAAGAAACCATCTAACTGGCTTCCAAAGTGGCCGTGTAGAATTTTGCATTTCTGTCAGTAAGGAATGAGAATTCCCTTTGCTCCACATTCTTGTCAGCATTTGGTGTTGTCAGAGTTTGGGATTTTGGCCATTCTAGTAGGTGTGTAGTGACGTTTAATTGTCATTTTAATTTGCATTTCCCTGATGACTTATGACGTTGAACATCTTTTCATATGCTTATTTGCCATCTGTGTAACTTTTCTGGTGAGTTCTCTGTTAAGGTCTTTGGGCCATTTTTTAAATTGAGCTGTTTATTTTCTTATTGTTGAGTTTTAAGAGTTCTTTGTATATTTTGGATAAGAGTCCGTATCAGATGCATCTTTTGCAAATATATTCTCTAGGCCTGTGACTCATGTCTTGCTGCCTTAGCATCGTCTTTAGCAGAGCAGAAGTTCTTAACTGTAATGAAGTCCAGCTTATCAATTGTGTTTTTCATGGATCATGCCTTTGGTGTTGTATCTGAAAAGTCATCTGCATACCCAAGGTCATCTAGGTTTTCTCTTGTGTCATCTTTTAAGAGTTTCATAGCTTTGAATTTTGCATATATGTCTGTTTTTGTGAAGGGTGTGAGGTCTGTGTCTAGATTAATTTTTTTGTATGCAGATGTTCAGTTGTTCTAGTACCATTTGTTGAAAAGACTAGTACTATACTTTTGGCTTTACAGTCCCTGAAGCTTAAGTACCTTTGGGTTTTCAGTAAAAGTGGACATGGTAGCATGGATGGTAATAATAATGATGAAAATATCAATATAAATAATTAGAATAGTCAACATTAATATAAATGGTAGGAATAATTATAATGATATTAATATCTAATGTTATTATAATAGCCAATGTTAATGGTATTAATAATTTGACCTATGTATTAATAATAAAATAGCTGCTATCAATAGCCCTTACCATATGCTAGGCAATGTTCTGTGCATTAAACATGCGTTCAGTCATATGGCTTAAAAGCAAAATGCAAGGGAAGCCAGAAGGAGAGTTCTTGAGAGGCATACTGAGAAGTTATAAGGCATATTTTTTACCTTTTAAATAAAGCACTGATGATGAGCACTTGTGAATTTTTGAAAATGAAAGGTTTACTTTTAAACTTTTATTTTTATATATATTTCTTTTGTGGTACGCGGGCCTCTCACTGCTGTGGCCTCTCCCGTTGCGGAGCACAGGCTCCGGACGCGCAGGCTCAGCGGCCACGGCTCACAGGCCCAGCCACTCCGCGGCATGTGGGATCCTCCCGGACCTGGGCACGAACCCGCGTCCCCTGCATCGGCAGGCGGATTCTCAACCACTGTGCCACCAGAGAAGCCCTAAACTTTTATTTTTATACTTGAGTTCTATAGGTATAGCTTTGGTATCTACTAAATGTCATCGCATATGGCAGTACAACTAGGTTGTTATCACATTTGTTTCCCTTTTGTCAATAATATATCAAGAAAATAGTGAGAGAATATAGGACATTTGTCAGTAAATTGTATTTGCCTTTCACTGACTGATTTACTGAAAGCTTAGCTTAGGAAAATATTAAGTATTTTAATTTAGATTTCACTTGGGGGCTTGAAGAAGTATCACTCTCCAAAATCAAAGTTATTGCATCAAGTCCTTTTCTTAGATTAAGTTATCTACAATACAAAAAGTGAGTTGTAATGTATTCTTATTAAAACTGCTTCTTCTATCACAATGTTATATTGTTTTTATAACATTTAATTGTTAAAATATACATTGTATTAGAAAGGTGAATTTATAGTAGAATAAATTTTTTTCTATTTTTTCCCTGATTTTTCTTTTTTCAGGTGAATCTTCTGTCTTATGTCTTTACTGATAATCACTGTTGTGGTTCTTATGCTTTATTGGTAATTGACCACCTGTTCATGTCTGCATGTTGGAGATATGCTTGCTTAGCTACCTAAGTGTAAGACTGAGTTAGGCACTCAGGAGTCCAGTGGTAAATCATCTGAGTCATTTACAGTTTGGTGTGAATGAGCTTATCATATCCTTCTCTCAAAGAAGGTTTTTATAAGGGAAAGAGGAAGAAGATCCTGGATATCTTTAAAGGGTAAATAGAAGACAGCAGTGGAAGTGGTGGCTAGAGCTGAAGCCAGAATTAATCTTTGTGATTTTGTTTAGCACTCACTGTACTAGAATGTTAGTTTTGGATGAGTCTGCCATTAAACCATTAGGTAACAAAGTGATTCACAAATTCTGAATTTTCAGAAACAGTATTTTAAAACATAGTTTTGATTATTTTGAATTCTGCTCAGTCTCTCTGCATAGCTTAATCTGCATCTGCTATTTTGATAATTTTGAATAATCCATTGCCTCTCTGATTATTTAAATATTTAACTCTGGTTTATGTCTAATAGCATCATAACTAGGATTCTTATCATTCATACTATTATCTTTTCTGCTTTCAAACATTCTTTACTGTAGATTTTTCTTCAGAAATTTTAGAAAGTACTTTTCAGGTAAAAGACTGAATTCTTTTGTTTTAACTTTTTATTTTGGAAAATTTAAGACATGTACAAAAGTAGATAGAATATCATAGAGTATATCCATGTACCATCACCCAGTTTCAACAGTTACCAGCTCATGCCAATGTTATTTTGTTTCTACCCTCACCAACTTCCTCTGTTATATTATTCTGAGGCAAAAGCTAGATATGTTATAGTTTCATTGACACATATTTCGCTAATAGTGGCCAAGTAGTTTTTAAAACCATGATGAAGTCCTGATTTAAACATATTTGATGTCTTTTAGTCCACTACAGTAAGTATCTTATTGAGGCTTAAATTATTCTATATTTGACTGGTAGGTGCCTCTCTTTGGGTTTTCAAGCTTTTTTGGTACATAGTCCCCTTTTTCAGAGTCGTTGATCATTTCCTTGCTATCTGTTATGACAAAATGTATAGACTCATCTTATACATTTCCTACTCCATACTTTTGGTCAATCTTCCCTTCACTGAGTTCTGGTTCTTTATAGTGAAGAATGGAATTTCAAGACAAGAATTTGGGTGCAAAGGGTGCTCATTGTTCCAAAAAAGACTTTCATTTCGATACTTATAAGCTTTACTTTTTGTATTCTCTGATTTATAGTATTTATTTTACACATTTTTGTATAAATGAATTACTGTATTTCTTCTGTTATGTGAAGCCATGATGTATACTATGAACTACCCAGTTAATGGCAGGTTTTTTGGAAAAGAAAATCGCCTAAAAATATTAAATGTCTGTAGAATAAATATCCATTTAAAATATTCATGCTTCTTTTTTCAGTATCCCAATGAAAATTTGAGTTAAGGGAGTCTTCACATTTATACTCTAAAGATTCTTCTCAATTAATTTTTCCTATTAGCAGTTATGCATAGCTTTGTGGTGTCACATTGTTCTTCATAACTTCTGTTCATGATCTTGCCATCTTTTTATCTTGCCTCCTTACCAGCACTCAGAATTTTGAAGAACTGGTTTGAGGCTCGGAGCTAGGCAAGTCTATCTGTTTGAATAGTAGGGAGGAGACATGGGAGGTAGAGGCAGAGATGCTAATAGAATCTAGGTCTGCTGATCTGCTGGTCTGGTGTCTGAGCCACATCAGGGAGGACTCTTTGCACCTCCTTCTCTTTGCCGTATCCTGTCCCGTGCTAAATGAGGTGTAGAGGCAAGTAAACACTAAAATGTAAATAGATGATGAAGTAGTTGGCATGGGATGGAAGTCCAAACAGTGCCACTCTCCAGCTGTGTGATTGGGTAAGTTAGTCTCTCCAAGTCTTAGATGGCACTCTTTACCCCATTACTCTGTAATATTTTCTTTAGAGCACTTCTACTACATGAAATCATCTTTTTGAAAAAGTATCTGAGGTGTATCTTCTGTTTATAAAATTCCACGAGAGCAGGAATCTTTTCCTCTACTGACTCCTCCGTGCTTTGAACAGTCCCTGGCACAAAGTGGGTGCTCAATAAACATTTGATGAATTATTGCTGAGTTTTTGAGAAGGTAAAATAAAATAATGAATGTAAAAAGTTTGGCACTATGACTACCACCCAGTGAGTGCTTGATAAATATTAAAAAAAGACTCTGGAGGACATACAGATACTTCCATTCTGATTCATCATCATAGCTCTATAAATCTAGCTTATGACAACATAAAATAGTTAATAAATACTTTTAGTAAATGAATGGAAAGATGAAATAAATGAATACTGTTGTTGCTATTGGAGCTGATTTATGGAATAAGCAAATGATATTTAGAAATATAGAAAGATGTCCCAGTATTGATCCAAGCATCGGGTATTTTTCCTTTCTAAATATGATCAGTAGGTCATTATAAATAATAGGAGGAATCCCTTTATAGTGGACATATTTCTCCCTTTATAATAGTAATTTTCCATATAAATATTTCAGAATTGAAAAAAATTATAGTCTGAATTGTGTAACTTCTGCTTGTTTACTATTTATACTTGTTGATTTTTCCTTATGGATTACATTATTTAATGGATAAAGGACAACAAACTCCTTTTGCCTTAGCATATTTTCCCATTTTGATATATCAAGGGAAAAAAAGACCAAATAAAACAAGCCTCTGTGGCTCAAGTTAGCTATAAATGAAGTCCCTCTCATTCTCCTTATAGAAAATGCTCTAGTAGATCTAGAATCTCTGTGTCAAAGTATGGCCAATACTTATGGCTGTGAATGGAAGAGGGGTCAGGTGGTTCCCTCACTTTATTCAGTTGTCAGGCGACCTGGTTGCTCAGAGAAGCCCGAAGCCTGCTTGTAGAGACAAGATTTCATTGGTGGAAGACAGGATTGTTAGAATCCTTACTCCTAGTTGAGTTAAGATGGAGAGGGGAAAGAATTTACATTGAAAAACCATGCTTCAACCTAGTTGTCCTGTGGTACTTGAAGATTGCCCCGCCACTATAACCTGAATAGAGAAGATTGATGACACTGATAAAAATTAAAATTAAAAACTTAGGTACGTCATAAGACACCATAAACAAAGTGAAAAGAGAAGCCACAGACTGGAAGAAGATATATGCAATGTATACAATAAACAAGTGAGTAGTATTTAGCCTAAGTAAAGAATTCTTACAAATTAATAAGAACAAGATAAACAACCTTAATTAAAAAGTGGGCAAAGAATATGAATAGGCTATGCTGGAAGAGAAAATCTGAATGGCTAATAAACATATGAAAACATGCTCCACCTCACTATTAATCAAGGAGTGGCCAACTAAAACGATAGAGAAATACCTTCATACTATTATATTGACAAAAATCATAGTGTCTGACAATATCCAGTGTTGGTAAGGATGTGGGGTGGAGCAATTAAGTCTCTTGCAGATTACTTTGAGGATTATAGACTGGTTAAACTGTGTTGGAGAGAAACTCGGCAATAGGTAGCAAAGTTGTAGACGTGCATGCCCTTCAAGCCTGCAATTCCACTTCTAGGTATAAAACACCCTAAAGCAGTGCTTCTGAAACTTTAGGAGAGAAACAAATCACCTGGGGATGTTGCTAAAATGCAGGGTAGGATTCATCAGATGGAGCCTAAGATTCTCCATTTCTAAAGAGTTGCCTGCTGGTCCTTGGACAACACTTTGAGTAAAAAGACTCCAGAGCAGTGCTGTTCAATAGTCCAAATTTATGAGATGATGAGAATGTTCTCTGTGCTGTCCAATAACTACTGAGCACTTGAAATATGGTTAGAGTGGGTGAGGAACCACATCTTTTATTTATATGAATTTAAGTAAGTTTAAATAGCCACCTATGGCTAGTGACTACCATACTGAACAGGGTAGCCTAGAGGATATCCTGAGAACTTGTTAGCAATGTAGACTATCAGACCCAATCTCAGACCTGCTGAATCAGAACCTGCATTTTAACAAGATCCTCAAGTGATTTATATGCACATAGAAATTTGAGAAGCACTGTCTGGAGAAATTTCTGCTATTCCAGAGTCATGTGTGAGACTATGCATTTCAATATGTTAGTAGTGTTACAGTGGACAAACTGTGGTACTATTTAACTACTATACAGCAGTTAAAATGAATTACTATGTGGATGAACATGGATAAACCTTATAGTAATACAATATTGAATAAAAAAGCTATCTTTATGTGAGAAAATACATATATTATGATACTATTTTTATAAAACTTTAACATAAAAGAAACCAAGCTATATATTGTTTAGAGATTTATACATACATGGTTAAATTATAAAAACATTCTTGGAAATGATAAGCACCAATTTTAGGACAGTTCCATTCATTTAGAAAGGGTTGGTAAGAGTGGGAAAGGTAATGGGAGAGGAAGAATGCTGAAGACTTCACTGTATTTTACTGAAGCTACATAATGGGTATACAAGTGTTTGTTATTCTTTATACCTTGTTGTTCACCTGAAATATATATTTTATATCTCCACCCATAATGGTTAAATTTTAATTTTGCACTGTTGATCCACTCTAAGTTTGGTGATTCTGAGGGTCATCAGAAAGTTGAGAAAACTTTTTGTGAAAGTTCAGTCACTAAAGTTCTCTTCCTAATTTTTCAGGCTAAAAAGTAAATCTTATTGG
Organism: Monodon monoceros; assembly: GCF_005190385.1. Taxonomy (NCBI): domain Eukaryota; kingdom Metazoa; phylum Chordata; class Mammalia; order Artiodactyla; family Monodontidae; genus Monodon; species Monodon monoceros. The sequence continues at coordinate 13,251,093 of NW_021703771.1, read as the reverse complement.
CAAACAGATTTAGGGTTTCCATATGACCCGAATTTGGATGAATGCCTTAAAAATTGCTTATATAGTTGATTCCAAGGCTTTTTACTTTGAGGTTGGTAACAACACCCAAAGAACAACAGATGTATTAATTCTGGAAACACTTTTTTTTTTAACTGCTGATTCTTCCTAGCACAGAAGTACCAGGAGCTTAATAGCTCCACTGCTTGATTTTATTAGCTATTTGTACTCACAGCCCTTGAAGAGTAAGGGCACCAGAGCGAATTTTTGCTTTATTTGCTTTCAATATTTCAGCAATCAGCCCCTCAGATAATTTCTTGGTGCCCTGGCTACTATAAATTGTCATCTTTGTATTCTGGAGGTTCAAAAATTGTCATTTATGTTATTCCCTTTGGAGTTGACTCTTGGTTTGGAACACAGTTCTCTGTTTCGGATGCATTCAATCTGAATATATTGTTTTCTTGATATCATCTATCGTTATGCTTTTTAATACTTTCTCTGTATTAGAATCATCTGGTGATTTTTTTTTTTTTTAAAGCATGGGCTCAAGTTTTAAAGATTCTGCTTTAATTGATCTGGCACTTTAATAAAAGGCTCATGAGGAGATTCAAATTTGTAGCCAGGTAGAGAGGCACCAGTTTCTTGTATGTATTTTCTTCTTTGTTGCACAATATTTATTAACTTTCCATCTCTGAATTCCAATATCTGTGTCCCTTAGCACCATGAATAGGATGACATCAAAGTAGAATTTCCTCAGCCTAGTCCTCTGAATTCAGTACTCTGAATTGAGGTTAGGAAGTTCAGGCCAACCTTGCAAAACATAGAATTAGAGGAATGACTTGGTTTATTTAGTAAGTAACCCTGTTAGCTCTAGGAAACTAAGGGAGCCTTATGTGGCTTTAGGCCTAATTTGGTTTAAATTGACTAGGTCATTAAAATTGATTTAACAGTAATTTGTATAGTCACTTTTATCCTAGGAAACCAGGCTGAAAACTGATCTGTTATGTGTATGTATTCCTGTATGTGTCATTGTCTTAGCAAGAAATGTTATATATCACTATGACTAAACTTTGTTTAGTTTTTATGTGGTCTATTGCTATTTGCGGAAGAGTTATTTTATTTATGTTCCTTTGTGACTTTGTTGATCAATTTTTATAGTTTACTATATAATGAAGAACATGGTCATTGTTCAGAATCTATTCCTATATGTTCAGTGTCTTACTTCTCTCTATAAAAAAAATTATTTAAAAACTTGGAAGGTGAGTATGTGGGACAATTGTTATTATTTTCCTTTTCTTTTTTTTCCCCTGAAATGATTAGTACAATGTGGTCTTTTCTCTTTTAGACTTTTTCTTTTGAAAATTTTTATTCTGAAGGGCGAAGCTGCGGCTCCTACCTTCGCTACCATCCATACCTCTTGCTAAAGAAGTTAAGTAACCGTCAAGGTAACCGTCAAGTGATTGAACAGTTAGGATCTTAATAATTATCACTTAGATGTTGAAGAACTGATTGAATATATTAACATTTCTAGATTTTGTATTAAGATAATTAATACTCTAACAAAAATTATTGACACAGAACCTAATTTGTGGAAGGACTTTTTCCTTATAGAATAAAAGACCTAGAGGGACTTGCACGTTTTCTCCACCCTCATTTTTCCAGCAACCGACGATCCCGACTATATTAGTTAGCATTTCAGTTTTTACTTTTTGATATTATTTTATTTTAAAAGGTAGTACTGACTTAGACAATCCAGCAAAATACAGAGAAGAAAATGAAAATCACCCATCATCCCATCAGGGGTTACTCTTAATAGACGTCTAGAAATGGAAGTTAGTTCCTGACCTGATTTCAGCGGTTATTATCTTGAAAGTCATAGATTCTACTTTTTGAGTATCATTCCTGTTCCAATTTTGATCTTTTTTCCTCACTGAGAACAATAACTTAATTTCCTCTTAAAACCTTAAATAGTTTGAAAGAAGAATTTAAACATGACACTCGTGTATGTCCTATGCGAAATGAAGCATATCCATTCAATCTTTGCTCCTAATATGGATATTCCCCATCTACTGGGCAAATCTGTACATCTTTTGGATCTTTCCAGTTTCTCTAAAACACATTTAAATTTGTGATACAATGAAATTAGGACTGGACACAAGCCTGTGGATAGAGAAAGATGTGTCAGCAGTATTCTGATAATTTGTGTCCTTTCCCCAGCCCTACATATCTTTCAGAATTCAGTTGAAAATTCACCTTGTTGAGGATGCTTTCCTTAGCTGATGCCCTTATGGGGTCTACTACACTCATCTTTGTGAGGATGTTTTGGAGAACTGCAGGGATAGGGAGTGTGTCTGCAATTTTCCATTGTACGACCTCTGCTCTTTATACCTTAGCTCTCTAAAATTCAGTTGGTTTTATATTGATTTGTTCTTGTAAATGACTCTGTGTCCTTTAGCCCTTTCATTTTTTTTCTCTGAAGGACATGTAAGCTCACTTTAGGGCCACGGGAGGAAAAGGGCAAGTCAAGTGTTCTGTTTCTTTAATATTTTTTCTTATTCCCCTTTCTTAACTCCCCAGGAGCTAGTGTGGATTATGTTTTTGGTGCTTATTTATTAAAGTTGAAAGAGTCTGACAAAGACCAGCCTGCTCTATTAACAGTGGCTCCCTGGGCATGATTTCTCCCATTTGTTGTGCCACTCATGGCATTTCTTTGTGTGTTTTTCCTTATTTGCCAGCAACTTCATCTTTTGCAGCAATTATCTTCTGTGTGCTCTGGGTTTTGGAAGTGTTCCTTTGAAGAGGTTTTACGGATGCCAGTTACAGTGTACTACAAGGTTTACCCGTTCTAGACCATTCCCATTAGTTATCTACTTGGGATTTTTACTCTGGGTGGGTTGTGTGAGAACTCAGGCTCTACATCTGCATGCAACACAGGCCAGGTGCTCTGATTTCTTAGAAAAGATTCTGGTTTGGCCTGGGCCTGGGATACACTGCCCATATCTGTGTGGGTCTTTACATTGCTGGGAGATGTTCTCCTGGCCAGGCCTCTTCTTGCCTGTGCATTGGGTCTGGCATCTCCACTTCTGCCTTCTGGGTATATTCATTCCAGTTACTTCTGTGAAGTGCTCATAAGCATTATTATTGGTTCTCTGTCTATGGCACTTGAAGATTTCCCTTTCTTGCTTCAAGTATTTATTTTCTTCTCTAACATTTTACCTAGTATTATTATGTGTTTGGAGAGGGAAGCTTCCACTTTCAGCTTAACCTACCATGTGAACTTAAAGTCTTAATTATAGATCAATGTTAATCTCATTCCTTATGGTAGATATTGTTTGTTTCTTCCCACTACAAATTTCTCCCTTGTATCTTGCTAATTTTGTTCACAGTGACTGTGCTGAACTAAAAACTCTTCCTCAGCTTCCTTTGCAGCTAGAAATGGCCATGAGACTAATAATGAGAATATGGAGAATAGATGTATCTAGCACTTTCCTTTTTTACTTTGTTCCAATCTTGGCGCTATTTTATTGTTTGGAACTATAGCAACGATTTTGTGATCATGATGTGACAAGCATGAGGACGAAGGTCAGTGTACCAAGGATGGTGAAATGGAAATCTAGAAAGAACTTTAGGAAGTGATGACATTGTTGAGAAATAGAATCAAAAGCAATATATCCTGCTTGTGTAGACAAACTTTTAATTGTTTAAGCCATGGTTAATTGGCATTTTTATTGTTACTTGTGGATAAACACATTTCTACTTGTTATATTTCTCTAATAGTTGGGATATTGGCATTAGATAGTCAAATAAGAGTGGGGAGACTCTCCTACTGACAACTTTCTAAATTGCACTGCGTTATATGGTCTTCTGAATAGTAATTGACTAGTGATGTAATAAAAAAGAATTGTCAGGATTTATAGAAAAAATACAAATTTGCCTACTTGCATTGTTATTTTTATATTAAAATGCTGGCATTTGTTTGTAATTACACATTAAATTAAAATTCTTCTATATAAAATTGGCAGCTTATTACTTGGCTGGTTTCAGGATAAACTTGTTAAAGTCTGTTGACTTCTGTTGCTTTAAAGGGTAGAACTGTGCTTTGTTTCTGCTTTATTTATACAATTTAATTTCCATCTTTTGCATTACTCATGCATTTGAATAATATATAATGCTACATAGCATTTCAGTTTACAATAAACTATATATGAGATAATAAATATGACCAGAATAGAAAGTTTAAGAAATTAATAGGAAAGGAATTATAAATAATTTGCTAAATGACCAAACTTAAAAAAATCCTGCTGTAAATAAGTGGGAAATGGAAAAATAGATATTTAATTTTTATGTGGAAAATGTGGTTGATATACAACTTCCAGAAAGTGCTTTTATTTTTCCTTAATGTATATTCCTCCTTTTGTGCAGTGACAAGACATTACATAAGATGGCAGTAGGAGATTATAAATGTTCCCACTCAGAGAGACACGAATCAGCCAGTGAAGTATAATAAACACAATTATATAATAGCTATTTTGGATTGCCAATTTTCTCACAATTATTATTTTCCTTGGCTGTTCATCCTCCTTTTTAATGGAACGTTATTAAAGGAATCGTATACTGTGTTATATTTTCGTTCACTTTTCTCTGCCTAACTCTCTAAAAATTAAAATTTTGCTGAATTTTGTGGAGCTGTGATTTACTAGAGTAAATCAGGATTTCTTAGACTATTTTAGCATCTTAAAAATATGAGTATTTTATTGCCCACTGTAAACCCCACTAAAAGGGTATATTTCCAGAGATTAACCATTTCCTTTTTGTTTTTTTCCCAAGGGTTACTGGATTGGATTATTTTTTAGAGTATACCATTATTTTAAATCTTAGAAAATTAATATGAGATGAGCTAGGTTTTCCAGGGTGTAGTTAGGTATGAGATTGACAGTAGGCTTGATGTCCTTTGCAGCTTTCCAAAAGGATGAACAAATTGCTTTGTGCCGCTCTGCATCTGAGAAGCCCACATGTGAAGATGACCCATAATGATTGTGTACTGATAAATAGTGAAGAAAAGTTGGAGGGAAATTTTCTAATATTAAATTTGCACTTATCTTTTCTGAAACAACTGCAGTATCCCTAACATCAATCCGTAAGCACCAGGGCATCATCTGAACATGGACAACACTGCACATTTGTCGACAAGCCAAGTTGGGAATGGAAACATTGTATCTATCTATGTAGAATCTTTATGTGGATTTGTTGTCATCCGTGGAGAACTGAGATCCACAATCCAATGAATAAATTACCATGGGAGAAACACTTCATAGGTGACAAATGTGATCTTGTTCAACTCTTACTTTTTGATTATGCAAACTGCCTTTCAGTTCTCCGTATTAACTTTCTAGAATACTAAGGAGTATGGCATTTCTTCTAAAATAATAAACACTGAGGATTTGGGATTCGGTGGACTGGTGCATAGCTTTCTTTTACCACATCATGTACATTAAACCCAGTAAAATGTGCAATTAAACATATGAATTTATAGGCATATTACAAACCTGATATATAGCTGGAATTTTTAAAATAGACTTTATTTTTCTTAGAGCAGTTTTAGGTTCACAGCAAAATTGAGCAGAAAGCACAGAGAATTCCCATTACCCCCTGGTCTCTCACACAGAACCTCCCCCACTATCAACATCCTGCACAACAGTGGTGTATTTGTTACGATTGATAAACCTATATTGGCTTGTCACAGTAACCCAAAGCCCATGGTTTACATTAGGATTCACTCTTTGTGTTGTATGGGCTTTTTGTTGTTGTTGTTCTACGGGTTTTGACAAAAGTATAATGTATAATAACATGTCGTTATAGTATCATACAAAGTAGCTTCACTGCCCTCACTAGGCTCTTTGCTCCGCCTATTCATCCCGCCCACCTCCTTAACCCCTGTCTCCAAAGTTTTGCCTTTCCCAGAATGTCATAGACTTGGAGTCCTATAGTATGTAGCCTTTACAGATTGGCTTTTCTCACCTTAGTAATATGTATTTAAGTTTCCTCCATGTCTTTTCATGGCTTGATGGCTCATTTCTTTTTGGCACTGAATATTCCATTGTCTGGAGGTACTACAGTTTCTTTTCCATTCATCTACTGAAGGATATCTTTGTTGCTTCCAAGTTTTGGCAATTATGAATAAGACTGCTCTAAACATCTGTGTGCAGGTTTTTGTATGGACATAAGTTTTAAACTCCTTTGAGTAAATGCCAAGGAGTGCTATTGCTGGGTCATATGTTAAGAGTATGTCTAGTTTTGGGAGAGATCACCAAACTGTCTTCCAAAGTGGCTGCACCATTTTGCATTCCCACCAGCAGTGAGTCAGAGTCCTTGTTGCTCCACATCCTACTCAGCATTTGGTGTCAGTGTTCTGGTGTTTTGTCATTCTAACAGTGGTCAGACTGAACTTTGAGACCTGCAAATTGGCAGCTATTAGAGCATGTCAGTAAATAACTATAACAAGCCATAATTTAAGATGAAATTGTAGGGTATGATTGCTATTATTATTTTAAATTTGAATTTTGTAGTTTTATGTTCATTGCTTTCTGACCATTTAAACTTTATTATTAACCAATTAAAAAGTATAATAGAGTTTATTTCTATTCATTACATGTTTATTATTTCAAGTGTATGTATTAACATTTTTTGATCTTTTCTTTCCGTAGTTACTTAATACTTCTTTAAATATTTCATAGTGTTACAACAAAAATTTATTTTTAATTCAATAGTATTATATTAACATTTTACCAGATTTTGTTAAAGAGTTAGCAATAAAATATTCTTGAATAGGGGTTTAAAAATATTTTTAAAAGAAACTGCATTATTATTCTGCTTGTGGTCCTAGTTTCACAACCTTTATATTCAGACCCCTGTCTTTTTCTATTCGACATACCCACAATGTACCAGTACTTACCTGTGCAGCCTCAATGAGCCACATGGCTCCACTCACAGTTCCCCAGCAAGCTTCCCAGTGAGTATCGTACAGTATCATTTATAGTTCTTTCCTGGGCGGCTTCTCATAGTGGAGGAATCTATCAATATTGCCTGTTACTTCAGTCTTAAACTATTTCCAGAAATTCTGAAGGAAATCACTGATATTGGACAGTTTCAGCAAACTAATTATGCTTTCATTTTACTAGCCTTAAAAAAAGCATTTTCTCATATAACTGTGGAAAAATCTAAAAACTCAGTTTTTTGAGGTCTGAAACTCAAACTCAGCCAGTGCTGTCAACCCTGAAAATATGTGAAATGATTAATGTGGTGTTTCCACAGAGTTTGCCTGGGAAGTAAGTAACACTAGGATGCCCCATCTGAAAAGGGCAATGATAAGCTGGTGGTTTGGGGAAATGGCCCAGTGGGTGTTAAATGCCAGGTCCTTGATGTGGATCTGAGGTGCAGAAAATTCCTCAGGCTTTTGGAACTACAAGGAATTGGGGATACTCCTGCTTCCTTAGTCTTCTACTAAGGATATTTCACCTTCTTTATAAGAGAAACTCAACTTAGGGAGCCATTTCATTGAGATCACAGGAGTCCTTTCTTGGGATTTTGATCCTTAGTGGACAGTTTTCTCTTTAGCTTCTGTTTACTTTGCTATACCTACCTCAGTGGGGACACTAATTTGAGTTTTGCCAAAGGAAAAACCAGTGTAATCAAAAGACTTTGATTCAATTCAACTGTCGTATTTGGGTACTTGGCCTTCAAGGAGGAAGAGGTGTTTTCAGGCACAGAAAACAGCCTAAGGAAAAATTTGGAGACTTGAAAGAATATTCTATGTTTGATCAATGGAAAATAGTCTGGTTTGTCAATAATACTGGGGCTAGGGCCTTGGAAGGAGGCCAGTAAAAGGAAAGATGGACTTCTAGATCTCAAAAACAGAAGTGTCTTTCAAGTAAAAGGCACCTCCAACTCAAAGACCTTCTCAGCTGTGTACACTTTTGCTCTTCTTTTTCTTCACAATTTCTTCCTGTCAGTTCTATGCAGTTGGTAACTGAATTACTGTGGTAACTCTGGCCTCGAGGGACAGTCTTGACACGGGCCAGAGTCCTGTGAATCATGCCTACACCTGCCTTTCTGTTCCTGTTGCTGTATCTTTCTTTTACTCTTTTACTTGAGACTCTCTTGACTGAATTCCACTTTGCTCCTCAGATACTTTGATTTCTTCTGGCTTGGCTCCTAATGCCCTTCTGTTTGCTCACTAATGTCTGATTGTGTATACTAGATGGACTTTCTTTCCCTGGTTCTCAGCCCTGTCTGGACCAGATTCTGTCTCCACTCTACCTGTACCTCCCCCGGTGCTCTAGCCATAATTCTCTCAGGCAGAACTAATTCCTCACATAACTTGCTATTGACTTCAACTCCCCGTTTCCTGTCTTAGAGTATAATTTCTCCCTCTCCTTCTCTTTCTTAATTTTTCTTTCTCCCCATTTTCTCTCAGTAAGTTTCTCTATGGCAAGACCTAATTTATCTTCATACTTTACAGGATTGCATATAAAAATATTCAGTAAGTGTTCATAGAGTTGAGTTCTATTTAACAGTTGAAATTTTAATTTCCTGTTCTACACAGTAAATTAAATTACCGCATTGCTTTTTTCTCTTCAGGTTAATTAAGATATTATTAACAAATAAAAATTGTATATATTTAAGGTGTGCAACTAGATGTTTTGATATATGTATGCATTGTTAAATGATCACCATAATCAAGCTAATTAGCCTATCTTTCACTTCATATAGTTACCTTTTTCTTTTGGTGATAACACTTCAGGTCTATCCTCTTAGTAACTTTTAGGTATACAATACAGTATTGTTAACTATAGTCACATTGCTGTACATTAGATCTCCAGAACTTATTAATCTTGCATAACTAAAACTTTGTGCCTTTGAGACATCTTCCTATTTTCCCACCCCCCAGCCTCTGGAAACCACTATTCTGCTCTCTACATCTATAAGTTTGACTATTTTAGATTCCACATATAAATGAGATCATAAAGTATTTGTCATTCTACATCTGGCTTATTTCACTTAGCAGAATGTCCTCCAGGTTCATCCATACTGTTGCAAATGGCAGGATTTCATTCTTTTTTAAGGCTGAGTAATATTCCATATTGTATGTATATATCACATTTTCTTTTTTTTCTTTCCCAGTCTTACTGAGATATAATTGATATATAACACTGTATTATTTTTAAAGTATACAACATAATGATTACCACAATAAGTTTGGTTAACATTCATCACCTCTTGAAGTTACAATTTTTTTTGTTTGTTTTTGTTTTTGTTTTTTGCAGTACGTGGGCCTCTCACTGTTGTGGCCTCTCCCGTTGCGGAGCACAGGCTCCGGACGCGCAGGCTCAGCGGCCATGGCTCACGGGCCCAGCCGCTCCGTGGCAGGGGGGATCTTCCCGGACCGGGGCACGAACCCGTGTTCCCTGCATCGGCAAGCGGACTCTCAACCACTGTGCCACCAGGGAAGCCCCAATTTTTTTTTCTTGTGATGAGAGCTTTTAAGATGTACTCTCAGCAACTTCCAAATATACAATACATTATTGTTAACTATGGCCACCATGCTGTACATTACATCCCCAGAACTTAATTATCTTATAACTGGAAGTTTGTGCCTTTTGATCATCTTCACCCATTTCTCCCACACACCACCCCAATTCTTCTGGCAACTACCAATCTGTTTTATGTTTCTGTGAGTTCATTTTTTTTTTTATTGATAGATTCCACATGTAAGTGAGATCATACAGTTTTTGCTTTCTCTGTCTGACTTATTTAACTTAGCATAGTGTCCTTAAGATCCATCCATGTTGTTGCAAATGGCAGGATTTCCTTCTGTTTCATGACTTACTAATATTCCATTAGGTATATAACATCTTCTTTATCCACTCATACATGAATAGACACTTATGTTGTTTCTGTGTCTTGGCTATTGTATATAATGCTGCAGTGAACATGGGGATGCACATAGCTCTTATAGCTTGTCTTTTGGATGACAGCCATTCTAATAGGAGTGGGGTGGTATCTCATTGTAGTTTTGATTTGTATTTCCCTTATGATTAGTGATGTTAACACCTTTTCAAGAACCTGTTGACTATTAATATGCCTTCTTTGGAAGATTGTTCAGTTTTTCTGCCTGTTCTTAAATGAAATTGTTTGATCTTTTGCTATTGAGTTATATCCATTCTTTATATTTTGGATAGTACCCCCTTATCAGATATATAATTTACAAATATTTTCTCCCAGGTTGCCTTTTCATTTTGTTGATAGTTTCTTTTGCTATGCAGAAGATTTTAAGTTTGATGTAGCCCCACTCATTTATTTCTTGCTTTTGTTGCCTTTGCTTTTGGTGTCAAATCCAAAAATCATTGCCAAGTCCTATGTCAAGGAGCTTACCCCCTGTGTTTTCTCCTAGAAGTTTTATGATTTCAAATCTTATATTCAAGTCTTTAATTCAGTTTGAGTTGATTTTTGTGTTTGGTGTAAGAGAGTGGTACAGTTTCATTCTTTTGCATGTGGCTGTCCAGTTTTTCCAACACGATTTATTGAAGAGGCCATCCTTTGCGCGTTGTATATTCTTGGCTCCTTTGTCATAAATTAATTGACCATATATATGTCAAGTATGTTTATTTCCAGGCTCAATATTCTATTCCATTGAGCTATGTGTCTATTTTTATGCCAATACCATGCTGTTTTGATTACCATAGCTTGAAAATATAGTTGAAATTAGGAAGTGTGATGCCTTCAGTTTTGTTTTTCTTTCTCCAGATTGCTTTTGTTATTCTGGGTCTTCTGTGGTTTCATAAAAATTTTAGGATTGTTTTTTCTATTTCTGTGAAAAATGCCATTGGAATTTTGATAGGAATTGATTTGAATCTGTAGACTGTAAAATGGACATTTTAACAATATTAATTCTTCCAATCTTGTTAATCTCTTGCTGTGTGCTAATATGCATGGCTTGGCCCAACACACTGTAGTGATACCACTAAATTATCCTGGTAGCCATCTGAACTGGTACCTAGATCCTTGAAAAAGCCCTTTTTCAGCCTCCTAGTTTCAGCTAGTCATGCTCAAAATGCCATTTTTATGTTTCATTATGAACATTTGTCTCATTGCTTTGCAGTAATTTGCATACACGGCCACCACTGGACTTCTGAGGCAGGAGTCACAAGCAGCCTGTCCATCTTTGGCCATTAATAACTCTTAGTTATCTGAAGTGTCAGACCTGCTGATTTTTTATTATCTGGGAAAGCTGATAGCTCCTGCATGTCCCCCAGGATCAGTTTTTGATGCTCAGAGAATATGAACCAATATGAACATTTACATAAGCTACACTTGATAAAGTGATTCTTTTGGGAATCCTAGGCATGGTATTTTATTAGCCACGTGTAAATGGTATCTAACTTGTTTATTTTAATCACCTTATTTCTGCTCTTCTTTTATGATTTTGAAAAGGAAGGAATAGATCTCTATGTGAAATTATAAATATGTTTTCTTCTTGGCTTAAATTAAACAAATGCAATAGGAATTTTCTACTAATAAACTGTGACCACCTTTGAGTTCTCAAGTAACATAAATGTGACACAAGAATTCTCTAGAACAGAGGACTTCAAACTTTGGTGACTGCATACACATATCTGTAAAAATAGTTGAGCATATATCCCAAATATAAATTTCTTAAAATATTAATGTTTTAATTTAATTTAATGGTACTTACATAGAATTTACTATGTTGAATGCACTGTTAGAGTTTCACAAATTTTATCTAATTTTTCTTCATAACAATCCTGTGAAATTGGTGCTATTATTATTACCATTTCACATATAAAGAAGCTGAGGCAAAGAGAGATTAAATAAATTGTCCATGTTAAAGCAGTAGTAAGTAGCAGAGCTTGGCAGTCTGGTTCCACGTTCATGCTGTTAATCAATCCATTAACCTGCCTTTATAATAAATAAAAAATAACTATAATGAATAATGCTATTATCTTTCATACATTAAAAAACAAAATAAAAATTTAAAAGAATAAGGCAAAGGGGAATGAAAATGTTTAAAAATCTCAGGTTAATTGTAAGAGCTGTATGTTATCAATGACTAAATATCAGAAGAGAATATATACACAAAAACATTTGTAATTGAATGATTGTGGATATAATTTAAATTGTTGATTGTTAATTTCAAATTTTTTGACCAACTCTTTATCTGATCTAATTATGTCATCTTTGTTTTTAACCTCATTATATGGCCAATGAAGAACTCATACCAGGAGTAGAACTTTCCATGATGCCATTTCCTTGTTCACTTACATCTTTGTATCACTAGTATTATCTTTAACATGTAGTGCCTTTGTGGGAATATTTTAAGGTAATTTGTCCTTCTTGTGAAGGTTAGTTTAGATAAAACTCAACAATATAATCTGCAAATCCTCCAAACTGGTCTCTTGTAAACCATTCTAGGGTGTGCATACTGAAATCAGAGAATAAATGCATGAGGGCACCACCATTTAGCCCTCTGTGCCTGGATCCTTCACACTTCCTTCAGGACATTTTGCTGACTGTATGAGATTTGAGGCCTCTGGCCCTACTTACTGAACAAGGATGCAGTGATAATCCATACATTAAATATAGACTCATTTTAGTTTTTATTTTTAGAAAAAATAGAAATGGAAATTCGAATATTTTTCTGTACCTATCCCCCAAAGGATTGTCTTATGCTTTTCCTGGGGGTATGCACATCCTCCTCTTGGTTAGAAAACCCTTTAATGCAGATAAAGAGGTTACCTAAATGTAAGGACTCAAATATGAAGTCATCTGAATATAAGGACTCAACTATGAAGATACTATTATGGCTCAGAGAGGCAAAGGAGGGCTTGTAAACATGAAGTACAGTAGAGCTGCAGCAGAAGTCTGGCCTACAAATAAAGATACATATTGTTAACCTACTAAAAAGTGAGAAAAGTTTAAGTTGCCCTAGCTCTTTCTGGTAAAAAAATCTTTTTTTCCTTCCTCCCTCCCTCTCTCTCTCCTTTGTTTGTTTCTTTGTTTGTTTCTTTGTTTGTTTCCTTCCTTTCTCTCTTTCTCTCTCTCTTTCTCTCTCTTCCTTCCTTCCTTCTCTTCTTTCTTTCTCTTTCTTTCTTTCTTTCTTTCTTTCTTTCCTCCGTCACTCTCTCCCTTCCTCCCTCCTTCTTTTCTTCCTTCCTTTTTTCCTTGTCTGTCAATTCCTTCATGGCTATGTTTAATCTTCAATTCATATCTTTTGGTTGAGCTCTACAGGCACATTGTGGAGTTAACAAAATTGGACACACCCCATTGCTTCTCTCTTTACATTACTGGGCTGGGATCCTTCACTTACTTCCATGCACTAATGAGTCATGAAATATTAACTTCTGCTCATATAATGCAGGGAGACCATTGGGGATTTGTCTGAACAATTGAGAGAGGAATGGAGTGCTTGTCTTACAAATTAGTTCACTGAAATACATGAGATTTTTCTTCAGGAAAAAAAAACCAAAACCCAACAGTCAAAAAAGTTGTATGACAAGAACTAATTGCACAGTTTAAACAAATAATTTTTAGATAAGTATGATATTATTTAGTCACTATTTAGATAAAGAAGATACCATGTTTTAAAAAATAATAAAATGCTAATTTCTCTGTAAATTGCATGATCTCTGTAGTTTTTCTCTTTCTCACCAATCTGAGCAAAGAAATTTCTCCCTAACAGTTTGATGTTTTTCACTTTCCTAACTGAAGACTTTATTCTACCTTTTTGTAGTTCAAGAAATTTATCTCAGAGCAATGAATAAGTCTGTCATTATCCAAATGTAAGCATATTTGCATCTGTTTGGATAAATCAAAACTGAAAGTATCACAGGGAAACTGAAAATTCTCTTTTGTTTGTTTAAATTTAAATATGGGTAGATAAAATATAATTTCAAAAGGACACTTCCTTAAATCTGAAGTGTTACTACATCCTCTATAGTGCAAAGATATTTTTGATAGATGTTGACCAATGCAGAATGAGTGGCACAATTGAATAAAGTCACAAGTTATACTGTTTTTGTAATGTGTTCATCATCCATTTTCACTAAGAGCAAATGGCACAAATATTCCTTGAAAATACAGAGTTTGACTGCTTGATTCATACTCACATGTTTTTCAAAATAATTCATGCATGTGAAAAATCAAATAGTATAATGAACTGTTGTCCTCTGCCTGCCCCCTCAAATCCCCAGTCTACTTTTTCAGAGTCAAACATTTTTATTTTTCTTTCAGCTGTTTCTTCTGGCATTTTCCTCCATATTATCTGTTGATTTCCCATCAAGCTAAGGCTCTTAGAATTGGTGTCTTAATTTTTTTCCCCATGCTTTATTTTCCGGCCCAATACCCTTCTTTTTTTTTACATCTTTATTGGAGTATAATTGCTTTACAATGTTGTGTTAGTTTCTGCTGTATAACAAAGTGAATCAGCTACATGTATACATATATCTCCATATCCCCTCCCTCTTGCGTCTCCCTCCCACCGTCCCCATCCCACCCCTCTAAGAGGTCACAAAGCATGGAGCTGATCTCCCTGTGCTACACAGCTGCTTCCCACTAGCTATCTATTTTACATTTAGTAGTGTATACATGACAATTCTCCTCTCTCACTTCATCCCAACTTCCCCTTCCCCCCACCACAGTGTCCTCAAGTCCATTCTCTACATCTGCATCTTTATTCCTTTCCTGCCCCTAGGTTCATCAGAACCTTTTTTGTGTGTTCCATCTATATGTGTTAGCATACAGTATTTGTTTTTCTCTTTCTGACTTACTTCACTCTGTATGACAGACTCTAGGTCCATCCACCTCACTACAGATAACTCAGTTTCGTTTCTTTTTATGGCTGAGTAATATTCCATTGTATATATGTGCCACATCTTCTTTATCCATTCATCTGTCAAAGGACACTTAAGTTGCTTAGATGTCCTGGCTATTGTACATAGTGCTGCAGTGCACATTGTGGTACCTGTCTCTTTCTGAATGATGGTTTTCTCAGGGTATATGCCCAGTGGTGGGATTGCTGGGTCATATGGTAGTTCTATTTTTAGTTTTGTAAGGAACATACATAGTGTTCTCCATAGTGGCTGTATCAATTTACATTCCCACCAACAGTGTAAGAGGGTTCCCTTTTCTCCACACCCTCTCAAGCATGTATTGTTTGTAGATTTTCTGATGATGGCCATTCTGACTGGTGTGAGGTGATACCTCATTGTGATTTTGATCTGCATTTCTCTAATGATTAGTGATGTTAAGCATCCTTTCATGTGTTTGGTGGCAATCTGTATATATTCTTTGCAGAAATGTCTATTTAGGTCTTCTGCCCATTTTTGGATTGGGTTGTTTGTTTTTTTGATATTGAGCTGCATGAGCTGCTTGTATACTTTGGAGATTAATCCTTTGTCAGTTGCTTCATTTGCAAATATTTTCTCCCATTCTGAGGGCTTTTTGTCTTGTTTATGGTTTCCATTGCTGTGCAAAACCTTTTAAATTTCATTAGGTCCCATTTGTTTATTTTTGTTTTTATTTCCATTACTCTAGGGGGTGGGTCAAAAAGGATCTTGCTGTGATTAATGACATAGCATGTTCTTCATATGTTTTTCTCTAAGAGTTTTATAGTGTCTGGCCTTATATTTAGGTCTTTAATCCATTTTGAGTTTATTTTTGTGTATGGTGTTAGGCAGTGTTCTAATTTCATTCTTTGACATGTAGCTGTCCAGTTTTCCCAGCACCACTTATTGAAGAGGCTGTCTTTTCTCCATTGTATATTCCTGCCTCCTTTGTCAAAGACAAGGTGACCAAATGTGCATGGGTTTATTTCTGGGCTTTCTATCCTGTTCCATTGATCTATATTTCTGGTTTTGTGCCAGTACCATACTGTCTTGATTACTGTAGCTTTCTAGTGTGGTGTGAAGTCAGGGAGCCTGATTCCTTCAGCTCTATTTTTCTTTCTCAAGATTGCTTTGGCTATTCAGAGTCTTTTGGGTTTCCACACAAACTGAAAAAATTTTTCTCTAGTTCTGTGAAAAATGCCATTGGTATTTTGATAGGGATTGCATTGAATCTGTAGACTGCTTTGGGTAGTATAGTCATTTTCACAATGTTGATTCTTCCAATCCAAGAACATGGTATATCTCTCGACCTGTTTGTATCCTTTTTGATTTCTTTCATCAGTGTCTTATAGTTTTCTGCATACAGGTCTTTTGTCTCCTTATGTAGGTTTATTCCTAGGTATTTTATTCCTTTTGTTGCAATGGTAAATGGGAGTGTTTCCTTTATTTCTGTTTCAGATTTTTCATCATTAGTGTATAGGAATACAAGAGATATCTGTGTATTAATTTTGTATCCTGCTCCTTTAACAAATTTGTTGATTAGCTTTAGTAGTTTTATGGTAGCATCTTTAGGATTCTCTATGTATAGTATCGTGTCATCTGCAAACAGTGACAGTTTTACTTCTTCTTTTCTGGTTTGAATTCCTTTTATTTCTTTTTTTTTCTCTGCTTACCATGGCTAAAACTTCCAAAACTATGTTGAATAACAGTGGTGAGAGTGGGCACACTTGTCTTATTCCTGATCTTAGAGGAAATGGTTTCAATTTTTACTGTTAAGAATGATGTTGGCTGTGGGTTTGTCATATATGGCCTTTATTAAGTCAAGGTAGGTACCCTCTATGCCCACTGTCTGGAGAGTTTTTATCATAAATGGGTGTTGAATTTTGTCGAAAGCTTTTTCTGCATCTATTGAGATGATCATATGGTTTTTCTCCTTCAATTTGTTAACATGCTGTATCACATTGATTGATTTGCATGTATTAAAGAATCCTTGCATTCCTGGGATAAACCCCACTTGATCATGTGTGTATGATCCTTTTAATGTGGTGGTGGATTCTGTTTGCTTGTATTTTGTTGAGGATTTTTGCCTCTATGCTCATCAGTGATATTGGCCTGTAGTTTTCTTTCTTTGCGACATCTTTGTCTGGTTTTGGTATCAGGGTGATGGTGGCCTCGTAGAATGAGTTTGGGAGTGTTCCTCCCTCTGCTATATTTTGGAAGAGTTTGAGAAGGATAGGTGTTAGCTCTTCTCTAAATGTTTGATAGAATTCACCTGTGAAGCCATCTGGTCCTGGCCTTTTGTTTGTTGGAAGATTTTTAATCACAGTTTCAATTTCAGTGCTTGTGATTGGTCTGTTCATATTTTCTATTTCTTCCTGGTTCAGTCTCGGAAGGTTGTGCTTTTCTAAGAATTTGTCCATTTTTTCCAGGTTGTGCATTTTATTGGCATATAGTTGCTTGTAGTAATCTCTCATGATCCTTTGTATTTCTTCAGTGTCAGTTGTAACTTCTCCTTTTTCATTTCTAATTCCACTGATTTCAGTCTTCTCCCTTTTTTTCTTGATGAGTCTGGCTAATGGTTTATCAGTTTTGTTTATCTTGTCAAAGAAACAGCTTTTAGTTTTATTGATATTTGCTATCGTGTCCTTCATTTCTTTTTCATTTATTTCTGATCTGATCTTTATGATTTCTTTCATACTTCTAACTTTGGGTTTTTTTTGTTTTTCTTTCTCTAATAGCTTTAGGTGTAAAGTTAGGTTGTTTATTTGAGATGTTTCTTGTTTCTTGAGGTAGGATTGTATTGCTATAAACTTCCCTCTTAGAACTGCTTTTGATGCATCCCAAAGGTTTTGGGTTGTCGTGTTTTCATTGTCATTTGTTTTTAGGTATTGTTTGATTTCCTCTTTGATTTCTTCTGTGATCTCTTGGTTATTTAGTAGAATATTGTTTAGCCTCCATGTGTTTGTATTTTTTACAAATTTCCTCCTGTAATTGATATCTAGTCTCATAGCATTGTGGTCAGAAAAGACAGTTGATACGATTTCAATTTTCTTGAATTTACCAAGGCTTGATTTGTGACCCAGTATATGATCTATCCTGGAGAATGTTCCATGAGTGCTTGAGAAAAAATTTTATTCTGTTGTTTTTGGATGGATTGTCCTATAAATATCAATTAAGTCCATCTTGTTTAATGTATCATGTAAAGCTTGTATTTCCTTATTTATTTTTATTTTGGATGATCTGTCCATTGTTGAAAGTGGGGTGTTAAAGTCCCCTACTATGATTCTGTTAAGCCAACTTCCCCTTTGTGGCTTTTAACATTTGCATTATATATTGAGGCGCTCCTATGTCGGGTGCATAAATATTTACAATTGGTATATCTTCTTCTTGGACTGATCCCTTGATCATTATGTATTGTCCTTCTTTGTCTCTTATAATAGTTTTTATTTTAAAGTGTATTTTGTCTGAGAGGAGAATTGCTACTCTAGCTTTCTTTTGATTTCCTTTTGCATGGAATATCTTTTTCCATCCCCTCACTTTCAGTCTGTATGTGTCCCTAGGTCTGAAGTGGGTCTCTTGCAGACAGCATATATACAGGTCTGTTTTTTGTATCCATTCAGCCAGTCTATGTCTTTTGGTTGGAGCATTTAATCCCTTTACATTTAAGATAGTTATCCATATGTATGTTCCTATTACCATTTTCTTAATTGTTTTGGGATTTTATTTTGTATGTGTTTTCCTTCTCTTGTGTTTCCTGCCTAGAGAAGTTCCTTTAGCATTTGTTGTAAAGCTGGTTTGGTGGTGCTGAATTCTCTTAGCTTTTGCTTTCTGTAAAGGTTTTAATTTCTTTGTCGAATCTGAATGAGATCCTTACTGTGTAGAGTAATCATGCTTGTAGGTTTTTCCCTTTCATCACTTTAAATATGTCCTGCCACTCCCTTCTGGCTTGCAGAGTTTCTGCTGAAAGATCAGCTGTTAACCTTATGAGGAGTCCCTTTTATGTTATTTGTTGTTTTTCCCTTGCTGCTTGTAATATCTTTTCTTTGTATTTAATTTTTGGTAGTTTGATTAATATACGTCTTGTCATGTTTCTCCTTGGATTTATCCTGTATGGGACTCTCTGCGCTTCTGGGACTCGATTGACTATTTCTTTTTCCATATTAGGGAAGTTTTCAGCTATAATCTCTTCAAGTATTTTCTCAGTCCATTTCTTTTTCTCTTCTTCTTTTGGGATCCTTATAATTCAAATGTTGGTGCGTTTAATGTTGTCCCAGAGGTCTCTGAGAGTGTCCTCAATTCTTTTCATTCTTTTTTCTTTATTCTGCTCTGTGATAGCTATTTCCACTATTTTATCTTCGAGGTCAGTTATCCATTCTTCTGCCTCAGTTATTCTGCTATTGATTCCTTCTAGAGAATTTTTAATTTCATTTATTGTGTTGGCCATCATTGTTTGTTTGCCCTTTAGTGCTTCTAGGTCATTGTTAAACATTTCTTGTATGTTCTCAATTCTAGTTCCAAGATTTTGGATCATCTTTACTATCATTACTCTGAATTCTTTTTCAGGTAGACTGCCTATTTCCTCTTCATTTGTTTGGCCTGGTAGGTTTTGCCTTGATTCTTCATCTGCTGTGTGTTTCTCTGTCCTTTCATTTTGCTTAACTTACTGTGTGTGGGGTCTCCTTTTCACAGGCTGCAGTTTTCTAGTTTCTGTTGTTTTTGGTGTCTGCCCCCAGTTGCTAAGGTTGGCTCAGTGGGTTGTGTAGGCTTCCTGGTGGAGGGCACTGGTGCCTGTGTTCTGGTGGATGAGGCGGGATCTTGCCTTTCTGGTGGGCAGGACCACATCCGGTGGTGTGTGTTTTGGGGTTTCTGTGACCTTATCATGAATTTAGGCATCCTCTCTGCTAATGGGTGGGGTTGTGTTCCTATCTTGCTAGTTGTGTGGCATAGGGTGTCCAGCACTTTAGCTCACTGGTCGTTGAGTGGAGCTGGGTCTTAGTGTTGAGATGGAGATCTCTGGGTGAGCTCTTGCCTTTTGATATTACATGGAGTCGGGAGGTCTCTGGTATACCAATGTCCTGAACTCGCTTCTCCCACCTCAGAGGCAGAGGTCTGACACCTGGCTGGAGCACCAAGACCCTGTTAGCCACACATCTCAGAAGAAGAGGGAGAAAAAAAGAAAGAAAAAATAAAATGAAATGAAAGAAAGTTATTAAAATAAAAAATTATTTAAAATGAAAAAAAGAAAGGAAGAAAGAAGAGAGCGACCAAACCAAAAAACAAATCCACCAAGGATATCAGGCGCTAAAAACTATACTAAAAATACAAAAAAACCAAAAGAAATGGACAGACAGAACCCTAGGACAAAATGGTAAATGCAAAGCTATACAGACAAAATCACAGAAAGAAGCATACACACACACTCACAAAAAGAGAAAAAGCAAAAAAATATATGTGTCTATTCAGAAAAAAAGAAGGAAGAGAGCAATCAAATCAGTAAACAAATCTACCAATGATAATAAACTCTAAATACTAGACTAGGATAAACATAAAACGGGAAACAAATTAGATGTAGAAAGCAAACCCCAAGTGTACAGTTGCTCCCAAAGTCCACTGCCTAAATTTTGGGATGATTCGTTGTCTCTTCAGGTATTCCACAGATGCAGGTACATCAAGTCGGTTGTGGAGATTTAATCTGCTGCTCCTGAGGCTGCTGGGAGAGATTTCCTTTCCTCTTCTTTGTTCGCACAGCTCCCGGGGCTCAGCTTTGGATTTGGCCCCGCCTCTGCGTGTAGGTCGCCGGAGGGCGTCTGTTCTTCGCTCAGACAGGACGGGGTTAAAGGAGCCGCTGATTAGGGGGCTGTGGCTCACTCAGGCCGGAGGGAGGGAGGGTTACGGAATGCGGGGCGAGCCTGTAGCAGCAGAGGCCAGTGTGACGTTGCAACAGCCTGCGGTGCACCGAGTGTTCTCCCGGGGAAGTTGTCCCTGGATCACGGGACCCTGGCAGTGGCGGGCTGCACAGGTTCCCAGGAGGGGAGGTGTGGATAGTGACCTGTACTTGCACACAGGCTTCTTGGTGGTTGTAGCAGCAGCCTTAGCATCTCATGCCTTTCTGTTGTCTGCACTGATATCTGCAGCTTGCACCCATCTCTGGACCTCATTGGGCGGTGCTCTGAATCCCCTCTCCTCACACACCCCAAATAATGGTCTCTTGTCTCTCAGGCAGGTCCAGACTTTTTCCCGGACTCCCTGCTGGCTAGCTGTGGCGCACGAGCCTCCTTT
This sequence comes from Monodon monoceros, assembly GCF_005190385.1. Classification (NCBI taxonomy): domain Eukaryota; kingdom Metazoa; phylum Chordata; class Mammalia; order Artiodactyla; family Monodontidae; genus Monodon; species Monodon monoceros. The sequence continues at coordinate 13,229,917 of NW_021703771.1, read as the reverse complement.
AGGCCGTGTTCATGCAGCCAACCCTTCTGGCTTGCAGTGTCCTGGGACCCCTCTCCCGGTGGTCTGACCTCCGAAGCCCGAGTCTCAGCCCCCAGCCCCTGCCCGCCCCGGCGGGTGAACAGACAAGCCTTTCGGGCTGGTGAGTGCCGGTCGGCAGCGATCCTCTGTGCGGGAACCTCTCCGCTTTGCCTCCCGCACCCCTGTTGCTGTGCTCTCCTCCGCGGCTCCGAAGCTTCCCCCCCGCCCACCCCCCATCTCCGACAGTGAAGGGGCTTCCTAGTGTGTGGAAACATTTCCTCCTTCACAACTCCCTCCCAGAGGTGCAGGTCCCATCCCTATTCTTTTGTCTCTTTTTTCTTTTGCCCTACCCAGGTACATGGGGAGTTCCTTGCCTTTTGGGAAGTCTGAGGTCTTTTACCAGCATTCAGTAGGTGTTCTGTAGGAGTTGTCCCACGTGTAGATGTATTTCTGATGTATTTGTGGGGAGGAAGGTGATTGCATCTTACTCTTCCGCCATCTTGAAGGTCTCTCAGGACAACTTTTAAAATTTAGTGCATATCCAAAATTTCCCTTTCCCCTCACATTTGAGTAACACTTTTGCTGGATATTCTATTTTAAGTTAAAGTAATTTTTCCTCAACATTTTGAATGCATTGAATTTCATTTTAAATACAGGTGTTCTGTATGTGACCAGATTTTTACTCTGGAAGATTTTAGATTCTTCTTTTTATCTCTGGCACTCTAAAACGTCATCAAGATGTGCCATAAATAGGTCTTTTCTCCTTTATGTATTGAGTAATCAGTGGGACATTGTAAACTCATGTCCTCTGTAAACTCATGTCCTCAAGTCCTTGTATATTTCCTTATATAATTCTCTTTCGATGAATTTCTCCTCTCCAGTTGTTTCTGTTCCACCTTTCTGTAACTCCTATTATTCAGATGTTAGACCCGATGGATTAATCCTGTAGGTTCCTTTTCTCAAATATTTCCCAACTCTTTGTCTAATCATTTTTATATTCTGAGAGATTTTGTTTACCGTGTCTTCTAGATTTTTAATTGGATTTTTTTATGACTCCTATATTTTAATTTCCAAGTGCCCTTTCTTATTTTTGGGTCATTCCCTTTCTTGGTGGTTTTTGTTTTTATGGATGGAATAATTTATCTTTCTGCTAATATTAATAATAAAATTTTCTACCTGATTCCAGATTTCCTTCTTTCTGTATGTTTTGGTCTCTCTCTTTCAGAGTGAAGGCTTTTCTCAGATGTTAAGTGATCCCTTGCTGTCTGTTCATATTTAAGAGTGCAGCAGTAAGGAACTGATAAGAAATGGCATGTGAGTCAGTGGGGCTGAGTTAAGTGGTGCTTTAGGCTTTTCATGAGGGGATCCTTAAATGTAAGTCTTTTCTTTTGGTTGATTGGTTTCTCCAGAGAAAGATCCTCCAGTCTGGTACTTGGGAAATACTTGGTTGCTTGCTCTGGAGATGGATAGAAGATGACTCGGTGGGGTGGGGGTAGGGCATGTCACATCTTTGCCCTCTATTGCATTTAAGTTCCCCAAGTCTACAGCCTTTTCCCAGAGAATTAACCTCTGCTGTCCTGCCTAGTGTAGAGGTGTGGTGGCAGTGGGACTGTTCTGTTTGCCTGGTTAAGAAAGATGTTGGAAGGAACCGGTATATAGACTTAACCAGTCTTTGTATTCAGCTTGTGTATTATATCTACCTTCTGATATTTCTGAAGTATCAAGTATGGTGCCTCCAAGTCTTTGGTGTCTCAGGGGCTCTACAGATGAATTCACTCACTCAGCTCTCATCATCTCTGCAGAGACTTTGGATTGGGTCTTCTTTTTCCCTGTTAGATCAATTACCATTCTCCACGTGCTTTCCGCCTGCAATATATCTGTTAAAATATCTCATCTACTGATGCATCTCCTGCTGTTCTTGTCCTTGTGCTGTTTTCCCTTTTTATTCCTTTGCTGTCTTTTTGGAGGTATCTCAGGAGACAGAGAAGAGTACTGCATGTGGTCATTCCATGCTGTTTAATTAGACTTTGACCCTTTTTAAAGGCTCTGAACTTTCCCCCCTCACTGTTACTGTACTTGTTAGAGCCAAAGTTAGTGCCATTTTTTAAGTTCTAAGCTCTCCCTCAGTGGTCTCACTCAGAAAGTTCATTATCCTATTTTTAAATTCCCTCAGGGTTTATTACTGTACCCGCAGTGCAGTCTTAGGCTCTTCGAAGACAAGAATACAGTTTCCAATTATGCAAGATAAGAGCTCCCTAACTGGTGTGCTGGGACATACTGGTATACCACAGATGAATATGGATGTAAGGCGTCTATCCTCTCAGTCCTTGGGAAGCCAGGCTGTTTCTGGGCCTGTGGCCTCATGCATTCCATTTATTGCTATTTGTCATACAAACAGTACCATTTTCTATGTGAGGTATGGGCTGAAAAACGTTGGGAGCACTGCTATAAAAAAATCTAGTTGGTCTTTTCATTTTAGGATTTGACATTTTGGACTATTCAATCTATCTTTACAGACTATGAGGTTTATTCTTTGGTTAATGCATTAATAGAAGTGAAAAGACTCAAAGTATTCATAAAAAATGTATATATTTAAGTGGATTTTTTGGAGTGCATAACTAGATGAATTTAGCATTGATTTACTCTATAATCTTCTGTTTATTAGTATTGGAAATTCACTACAGATAAGGACATATTTTAAGGAATCATGCTATGTCTTTTTTTTTTTTTTTTTTTTTTTGCGGTACGCGGGCCTCTCACTGTTGTGGCCTCTCCTCTCCCGTTGTGGAGCACAGGCTCTGGACGCGCAGGCTCAGCAGCCATGGCTCACGGGCCCAGCGCTCTGTGGCATGTGGGATCTTCCTGGACCTGGACACGAACCCGTGTCCCCTGCATCGGCAGGCGGACTCTCAAGCACTGCGCCACCAGGGAAGCCCACACGCTATGTCTTAAATCCTAAAGCTGGAAGTCTTTCCAGCCTGTATAGACTGGATCCAGGAACTGGAAAGTGGGGGAAAGAGACTGCCTTTGGTTCTTCTAGCCCAGTCTTCTGCCTCTGCTGTTCTTTCTATATATACCCTAACTTTTCTGTCTTCCATAGTCCTAGTTCAAGTGCCCAGTGGGGACTGGTAATCATCAACCATCTTTCAATGTGAAATTCAATCTCCCAGGAGAGAAACTGACTGGCCCGGCTTAAGTGGGTTTCCAAACAATGGCAGTAGTTTCTCTGCAGAAAGTGATCAACCCAAAGTCAAAGAGTATGAACATGGCTGGGTGGTTTACCCCTTTCCATAGGAAAAGAGAGGTTCTCATAGTGGACATAAGGATCAGGCAAACGCTCCAAACATGGCCGCTACAAGCATGAAAGCAATTTTTTGCTTTATGACGTGTAGGGTGTTGTATCACCACAAATTTCTCACCACAGTTGCCTCCAGATTTGAATTTATTCATTATTTTCGTAGTATCAGAACTGGAAAATATATTTTTGGAAAAAAAGATTTTTTGAGAGGAGAACATATTAAAGCCATTGTTGCAGAATGTGGATGATCAGTCTGTGTGAAACAGTTTCTGGTTAAATTGTAGTGTGGCTATATACAAGGAAACTGATTATCTGTATGTGGCTTGTACAGGGCTCTGAAAGCAGTGGGCTGGATAGGTTGGAAAGTGGTGAGATGAGAGGCAGGGGAGCCTTAAATTGCAATCACCCATAACAAAAATAATGCAGTACAGGAATAAGCCAGAGAAGTGGGGAATGGAGGATAGGGGACTAAAATGATGGTATTAAAGAGGCAACTTGGTAGGAGATAGTGTTTATTGGTTTGGGCAGTAAAGAAAATGTAGAAAGAAGAGGCCATGTTTTTGACTTGGGCAAGTGAGTGGATGGTGGTGTCATTTGTTGAGATATAGAAAGTAGGAGGGGAGGAGGTAGGTTTTGGGGGAACAGTGAATTTAGTTTTAGACATTTTCAGTTGTAGATTCCTGAAGAGAATCTAGGTTCCAACTGTGTAGTTAGGAATATATATTTATAGCTCAGGAAAAAAATTTTCTACCAGAAACAGAATTAGAATAAGTTATATGTATTTTTATTTCTAAGAATATTTGGAATACCCTATTTTCTAAGTGTCCTTTATTTAAAAATTGGTTAGCTATAGATTTAAGCAATGACATGTTGTCAATAGCATTATTATTTTCACAAAACTTTTATTGATGTATAGCATATACTCAGAAAATTTTCAGTGGATTTTCAAAAATTTATACATCCATGTAACCAGAACTCAGATCGAGACAGAACATTGTCACTACCCTGCCCCCCAGAAGACCGTGCCTCCCCCTTCCAGACATGATATCTCCCTAAAGAGTAACCACCATTCAAGATTAGTTTGGTCTGTTTTGAATTTTAATAAATAGATTCATATAGTATGTGCCCTCTCATGTCTGGTTTCTTTTGTCCAACCTGATGTTTTTGATGTTTTTGAGAGTCAGCCATGTTGTTGCATGTAGCTGAAGTTGTTCATTCTCATGGCTATAAAATATTCCAGATAAAGTTGTGACTATACCCATTTTATTTATCCATTCTACAGGTGATAGACAATTGGATGAAGCAGCATTACTTTTAGGGAGGTAGGTTTTAGGGAGATAGGGAGATAAGTTGAAGCTACCATACTAACATTTTTGAGTGAAAAATGGTAAATGGTGGGCTCTGAGTGTCTTCGGAGTCACTGGAGAAGGGAACTGGACTTCTGCAAGTATGGAGGGTGATAGGTCAACCAGGACATGAAAGAAAAGCTGACTGAGAAGGATTTAAAACCTGGCAACACTCTTGTTACTGTAGTTGACATTTCTGAAATCAATGCCAAGGGGTAAAAAGTCTATCAATAGATTTTCTCTGTCTCGAAACAGTAAATAAGCGAACCACAAATAAAAAAGTGTGAAGAGGCTCTGTTGTTCTCTTGTCATTTGGGACTCAATATTCCCCATGACTGGATAAAAATGAATTCATTTTGAAAAATAATTTTAAAAAATCCATCTGCTAGGTCTGGTGATAGACATCAGGAGGCCTAAGACAATGATAGTTTGGAATTAAAATAACTTTGGATGTCTCTTTACTATTGGTCATAAAATCATTAAAGACCTGAAGGGATCACTTAAGCACTTCAATTTTACTACATTGCATTTTGTGGGGGATATTATAAGCTATAACTGTAATTGTGGATTGGGAAGTTGCAAAGGACTTGAATATCCCTCACACATGTAAAGATGTAAAGCACTAAAGTCAACTTCTCTGGAGAGACCTCCCACAAAAAACCCCAAACCCTAGAAAGGATATGCCCATCTTTGTCAATCATGTTTCCTACAGGTATCCGTTGCTCTATTTACTGGTTGATGCCATGAATTGATTCAGGTCTGCCTGAGTTCTTGAACCATTCCTTTCCAAGGCAAGATGTGTAGCCACAGTTCCAGTTTACCATCTGGTTGGACCTGGAAGGAGAGTCTTGTGTTCTGATGAAAACGTTTTCACTGCCCCAGCGATGATCATGGTTACCTCTGTAGATTTTGAGTCCAACGTTCCCAGCCATCTGTGTCTTTCTTCCCTCTTGGCATAGTGTTTGTGGGGCTAGGTAACAGTCTAGTTCAACATTACAGTAGAAGCTTTGCCTGAGAATCTGGTAGTCTGTCTGGTTCTTTCCCAATATACACAATGGCCAGCATCATGCTGAGAGTAGACAAATTGCCTGGATCCCTGAAGCTACTAGAGGTCTGGGACTGGAGTGAATGAGTGAGGTACTTGCTTCAGATGCCAAATCTAAAGAGGCATCAAAAAGTTCAGATATCAAGATAAACAGTATTTTAATGCAATATTTGAATGATCAAAATTTTGAATAATCAAAATTAAAATTTTAAATATCCATAATGAACAAAATATTAAAATTTTAAATAATGACAGATCATTATTACTGATTTTTATCTTTTGCCTTAGGCTCCAGTTGACCTTGATGGGGTACTGTTCAATGGTGTGAACTTCCCTTCCGTGAGGTTCCATCTGTCAGACTGAACTCTGCCTGCTTGGAGGTAAGAAATGTCCTAAATATCCCTTTTGGGGGATTAATTTCTTTTATTTTTGTTTACTTAATTTTATTAATGTAGAGTTGACATACAATATTATGTTAATTTCAGGTGTATAACATATTGATCTGACATTTAAATACATTGTGAAATGATCACAAGTCTAGTAACAATCTGTCCCCATGCAAAGTTATTACAATATTATTGACCATTTTTCGTATGCTGTATATTATATCCCTGTGACTTATTTATTTATTGTATTAATTGGAAGTTTGTAGCTCTTAATGCCTTTCACCTATTTCACCTAACCCCCACCCTTCTGGCAACCATCAGTTATTCTTTGTATCTGTGAGTCTGTTTCTGTTTTATTTAGTTTTGTTTGTTTTGTTTTTTAGATTCCACATATACATGAAATCATACTATACTTTCTCTGTCTGACTTACTTCACTTGGCATAATACCCTCTAGATGCAGCCATGTTGTCACAAGCGGCAAGATTTCATTCTATTTTATGGCTGAATAACATTCCATTGTATGTATATGCCACATCTTCTTTATCCGTTCGTCTATTGATGGTTGCTCCCGTATCTTGGCTATTTTAAATAATGCTGCAGTGAACACAGGGATGCATATATCTTTTCAAATAAGTGTTTTTATTTTCTTCAGCTAAATACCCAGAAGTGGAATTGCTGGATTATATGGTAGTTCTATTTTAATTTTTTGAGAACCCTCCATACTGTTTTTCATAGTGGGTGCTGCAGTTTACAGTATCACCAACAGTACCTGAGGGTTTAGTGGTGCAGAACTCTTTTAGCTCCTTCTTCTCTGTCAAACTCTTTACCTCTCCTTCAGTGCTGAATGATAACCTTGCCAGGTAGAGTACTCTCTGTTGTAACTTTTTTCCTTTCAGCACTTGGAATATATAGTGCCACTTCCTAGCGGCCTGCTAAGCTTCTGCTGAAAAGGCAACTGATAGTGTTATGGGAGTTCCCTTGTACATAGCTAGTCGCTTTTCTCTTGCTGCGTTTAAGATTCTCTCTGTTTAAGTTTTGACATTTTAATTATAATGTGTTTTGTTGTGGATTTCTTTGAGTTCATCTTGTTTGATACTCACTGTGCTTCCTGAACAGGGATGTCTGTTTCTTTCCCCAGGTTAGGGAAGTTTTCAGCTATTATTTCTTCACTTAAGTTCTCTGCCTTTTTCTCTCTCTCTTCTCCTTTTGGTAGCCCTATAATCAAATATTAGTATGCTTGATTTTGTCTTACAGGTTTCTTAAACTATCATCATTTTTTCTTTACATCTTTATTGGAGTATAATTGCTTTACAATGGTGTGTTAGTTTCTGCTTTATAACAAAGTGAATCAGTTATACATATACATATGTTCCATATCTCTTCCCTCTTGCGTTTCCCTCCCTCCCACTAAACTATCATCATTTAAAAAGGTTCTTTCTTCTGTTCGACTTGGGTGATTTTTGGTACTCTGTCATCTGGATTGTTGGTCCATTCTTCTGTATCATCGAATCCACTGCTGATACTCTCTAGTATATTTGTCATTTCAGTTATTGTATTCTTCAGCTCTGACTGGTTCTTCTTTATATTTTCTAACTCTTGAAGTTCTAACTGTGCTCATCCATTCTTCTGAGTTCGGTGAGCATCTTTATGATCATTACCTTGAACTCTTTATCAGGGTTTTCTTATCTTCATTTTATTTGGCTCTTTTTCTAAGGTTTTGTCTTGTCCCCACATTTGAAGCATATTCCTCTGTCTCCTCATTTTTCCTAATTCTCTGTGTTTATTTCCATGTATTAGGTAAGTCCTTTATGTCTCCTGATCTTGGAGAAGTGGCCCTGTGTAGGAGAGGTTCTGTGCAGCCCAGCAGCACGCTTCCCTCTGACCATCAGAGCTGGAAGCTCCCGGGGTGTCCTCCACATGGGCTGTGTGTGCCCTTCTGTTGTGGTTAGATCAAGCACTGAGAGCACACTGGTAGGTGGGACTGGCCCCCGGCCCACCTGACTGTAGGCCCCCGCCTCGTGTGGTTGCTGCAGGTATTGTGGTGGGTGAGCCAGGACCCCTGGCATCACTGGCTGTGAGGCCCAGCTGTGTGTGACTCCTGCGGGGCTGCTGGTGGGCAGGTCAGGCCCTCAGCACAGCTGGTTGCGAGACCTGGCCGCTTGCCACTGCTGCGGGTGCTCTGCTGGGTGAGGCAGGCTCCCCACACGGCTGTGTGTGAGGCCTGGTTGTGTGCGACTGATGCAGGTGTGCTGTTCGGTGGAGCAAGTCCCTGGCACTAATAGGCTAGAGGGAGGAATCCAAAATGGTGCCTTCCAGTGCTGGTGTCAGCATGGTAGAACAAGATCACAAGACCAGCTGCCACCAGCTTCTCAGTCCCCAGGGGGAGTCCCAGCTGCCTCCTGCCTCTCCAGGAGGCTCTCCAGGATTAGCAAGTGGGACTGACCCTGGCGCCTTTCAAACTGCTCCTTCTGCATTGGCACTCAGAGTGTGTGAGATTTTGTGTGCACCCTTTAAGAGCAGAGTCTCAGCTTCCTACAGCCCTCTGGGTCTCCCTAATGTAAGCTCAGCTGGTTTTCAAAGTCAGCTATTTTGGAGCTTGAATTCTTGGTACAGGCTTGGGAAGCCCAGCGTGGGGCTCAGATCCCTCACTCCCCAGGGAGGGCCTCTGCAGTTGTGATATCCCTCCCCGTTGTGGGTCAACAACCCAGGGGTGTGGGTCCTGACTAGACCCTGTCTCCGCCCCTCCTACCCATCTCATTGTGGCCTCTTCTTTATATCTTTAGTTGTAGAAATCTTTTCTTCTAGTCTTCAAGTTGTTCGCAGAAATGGTTGCCCTGTAAGTAGTTGTAATTTTGGCGTGTCTGTGGGAAGAAGTGAGCTCAGGGTCTCTCTAACTTTGCCATCTTTAGGGATTAATTTCTGATTCAACAAATACTAGTTGAGCATCTAATATGTGCAAAGCATGATGCTACGTTATATAAAGGCTAAGAAAAATCTGTAAGTCATGATTCTTGCCTGTAATTGCTTATAATCTAGCAGAAGAGATATGTATTATAGACAGGACCCAAAGTCTTACACACCATGTGAAAAGTACAGAAGCAATGCTATAGTTCAGAGGGTGGAGAGTACACTTTGAGCTGGGACAATCAGGGAAAGCTTTTTAGAAAAGGTATCATTTCTAGGGACTATGTAGATATGGTGAAATTTGGACATACAAAGCTAAGGGCAGCAGATATTTCCGTGGAGAAAAATACAGCTATGGGAATACTTAAGGTATACTCAGAAGTGGTGAGAAGCTCAGTTGGTTGGAGTTGTGGGCTTGGAAAAGGAGATGAAGCTCAGGAGGTGAAATGACACAGTTATCTGGGACTTTGACTGGCTTTAGCTTTTAGAATCCCACACGCACATTTTTGAAGGCTGGCATTACCTCCTGATACGACATGTCTTAGTCTGTTTGGGCTGCTATAGACTGGGTGGTTTATAAACAAAAATGTCTTTCTCACTATTCTGGAGGCTGGGAGTCCCAAAGCAGGTTCTGGTGAGGACTCTCTTCTGATTTGCAGACTGCTGACTTCTTGTCGCATCCTCACATCAAGGAAAGAGGAGTGAGCTAACTCTCTGGGTTCTTTTTTAAGGACAATAATCCCACTTATGAGGGCTCCACCCTAATGACCTAATTATGTCCCAAAGGCCCCACCTCCAAATACGTTTTGGATTAGATTTCAAGGTATGAATCTGGGGGGGGAACACAAACATTCAGTCCATAATGGGACACTTTGTTCTTTAAGATTTTGAGACTAAATATCACAGCTACCAACAAGACAAATGGTAGATACAAATGAGTGTTATAAAGATCAATTAAATCATGTGTTATATCAATGTCTCAATGGTTCAAATAGCTATTAGAAGTAAAAGCAGTGCTAAACAAGATGATAGAAATGAAGAATTAGCCCAAAGTCCCTTTGGGGTCTCTGGCAGTCCCTAGCTGATGTGGAGATCAAAGACGTGGATGCACAGCATTATAAGCCCCATAATGTCTCAGGGTAAAAACCAGGATTCCCTGTTCTGTTCTTTATTTGCACTTTGATACCATTAGCCATACAGATATATCTTTGTTTAAATGCTGGCTAGTAGGTTCTGACTAAAGCTAGGGACTGTAAGCCTCTAATTAGCAAGCTTAGTGAAAAAGCATTTTCTGGTATAATGCTTATTTGCTCAAAGGCTTCATTTTTTAAAAATAAATTTATTTTATTTATATTTATTTTTGGCTATGTGGTGTCTTCGTTGCTATGCACGGGCTTTCTCTATTTGCGGTGAGCGGGGGCTACTCTTCGTTGCGGTGTGTGGGCTTCTCATTGTGGTGTCTTCTCTTGTTGCGGAGCACAGGCTCTAGATGCGTGGGCTTCAGTAGTTGTGGCACGTGGGCTCAGTAGTTGTGGCGCACAGGCTTACTTGCTCCGTGGCATGCGGGATCTTCCTGGACCAGGGCTTGAACCCGTGTCCCGTGCATTGGCAGGCGGATTCTTAACCACTGCTCCACCAGGGAAACCCTCAAATGCTTCATTTTTAAGCAGTACAGCAATTAGAATCTCCTGTGATAAAACTGAAGTCTGAGCATATTCTTTAAAACGATTGAAAATAAATCCAGATCCAGTTTTAGGAAAGGAAACTGGTCGTCAGATTTAAATCTGTGCCGTATCTTGTGACTCTCCTGTTGTTTTTCCTGTAACCATAAAAAATGCCTTTCTATATATTATTCCCCGAAACCTCTTGTAACACTCAGACTCCCAAAATATAACACTGTCATCTGGGTAGGGCTTTTTATCAATATTTAAGCTCTACTCATTAATTTATGTAAAACTGTTCAACCTTGGGTTGGTATCCCAGCTGTAGCTTTTAAACATATATGTTTAAAAATCTTTTTATTTGAAAGAAGCATTGTCAGACTCTGCTGGCTTCTCAATCCCTTGGTTAAGAATTTATAAAATCACTGCTTCTAGCAAGATTTTTTTTTTTTTGTCTTAAATTTAGTGTGTTTTTGTGTCTGGATATTCGGCTCTGAATATTCCACATGCCAACACTCCTTAAGAAGAAAACAGAAGGAGAGCAGTGAATGTGCGCTGCAGACAGGGCAGCGGGCAGTGTGGGTCTGCCCCCAGCCCTATGCAGGAGCCAACAGGAGCTTTCTCCCTGGGTTATGAGTTATGAGTTCCTCAGTGTGAGTCAACTCTCCTGAGTGCCCTTAGGGACAGACTAGTTACATGAAAGGGGATTTCACACAGAAATCACCTTGTAGTCCAGTAAACAGAGAAACTCAGCGATGGAAGCATTATTTTCCTTTCTCAGCTAGCTATTCAGAAGATAACTTCACAGTTAGGAAGGAAACTTTATTATCAGCTTAAACAAAATCATCCTTTTCTATTCTATTCTCTTACACATTCTTCATTTCCCACTACCTCTGAAGAAAGGAAACACCACAGAATACATGAGGAAATAATTTTTTATATTGATAATCTCGTTCCAAATATGGAAAAGAAAAATTGGACATGAAAACAACACTGCCCATCCTAATGTACCTACAAGGCCCCATTGGCATGTTGCTAGACCCTTAGGCCCCGGGCTGGGGAGCAGGAGAACTGTGAATATTTCTCTTTTGTCAGATGGTTTAATGGTGAGCTTTGTCTGTAGGGGGTGCAGGAGGGGCGCAGGAGGAGAAAGCGTGCCCCTCCTGCCGGGCTTCTGTGGGGCAAAAGGCTTCTCCAGCACCTTGTTCCTGCAGTGTGGGTGGTTCTCCCAGCCTGGTTCTGAAAGTATGGATGGCGTCTGCAGCATGCAGCTTCTCCAGACAATCCCACAGCACCAGTGGCTCCTGCAGTACCCATTGCCAGGCTCCTGTAGTATGTGGCTTCTCTGGTGTCTGGCGCTGACCGTGCACCACTTCTTTGGCACTTGGCTTTTGTAATACCTGTTGATCAGCAGCACCCAGTGGCCAGCAACTTCCCCTGAGTACTCTTTGGGTGTCTTCTCAGTGTAATGCCACCAGCAAGACACCTCTCCCATTGAATGGCTTCTCCTGGTGCTCTCTTCGGAAGCTTTGTGATGAGTTTGAAGGCATAGCACCTCCCTGTGGATAGTCTTACCAGAGGGTGGATTTTCAGCAGGTTCTGCTTACTGTTACTTCTCAGTGACTTCAACATCCCATGAGCCATGCTCGCGTTATGTCTTTTCCAACGAGGTCTGGATTTTAGTTCTGGTGCAGGGTAGGGAGGGTGCCTCTTCCTACCTCAGCCCTAAGGGTAGGGCCTGCTCTTTATAACTGCTATTCCTGTTTTCTTTAGAGTTATCTTTACTTCTTACTTGCCGATTCCTTATTACCTCAATCTTCTGTTATATTCATAATTCCCTGTATGAAACTTTCTGTGATCAAATTGTTGCATGGATTCTGTCTCTTGATGGACTCTGACTGATGCATTTACTAAGATAAATCTTGGCGGTGATCATTTTGTGTTATTTTTTCCAGAGACATAATGTACTTTTTCGGTTTGTAGATTCAAGTCTTATTTTATTTCTGCAAAGCTTTTTTGAATGATACTTTAATATTTTCCTATTTCCTTTATTTCCATTCTCTCAGGAATATCAATTATATGTATGTTGAATTTCCTTTGCCTTTCATAGCTCTCATTTTCCCTCTGATCTTTAATCATTTTCACTTAAGTTTTTTAAAACATGTATTCTTTCAATCCTGCTGTCTATGTGCCTGCACTTTTTTCATGACTCCTGTGGTCTTAATTTTTGGAAGGGCTTTATTTTTTCTTTCACTTTTTTTTGTGTTTTTGCAAACTTATCTTTCACTAATTTTGCTGTTTCACTGTATCTTCCTTGATCTTGCATCCTTCTGTTTTGAAGCTCTACTTTATACAGGCATTTGTTTACTAAGTGTTTTATATCTATGGCTTATATTTGGTTACATTTTTCATCTATTCACTGGCAACATTAATATGAATATTCTTCATCTGTCATATGTTTTTCATGCTTCTTTCCTCTATTTTTCTATTATATATTTATATGAATCTCATGCTGATTCTCATTTAATTTTTACACACCTTTAGATGAATTGAATTTTCCCCAGACCAGGACGTTCTACTTAATTTCCTTATAAAAGAACTTTGACTGTGACAGGGCGAGAGAGAGGCATGGACATATACACACTAACAAACGTAAGGTAGATAGCTAGTGGGAAGCAGCCGCATGGCACAGGGATATCGGCTCGGTGCTTTGTGACCGCCTGGAGGGGTGGGATAGGGAGGGAGGGAGGGAGGGAGACGCAAGAGGGAGGTGATATGGGAACATATGTATATGTATAACTGATTCACTTTGTTATAAAGCAGAAACTAACACACCATTGTAAAGCAATTATACCCCAATAAAGATGTTAAAAAAAAAAAAAGAAGTTTGAGTGTATATGCCTTCTATAAACCTTTATTTTACTTCAGCCAACAGAGCCAAGTAACTTCAAATATGCGCATGATATAGAGTATATGTCTTCTACCCTGCCTTGTCATGAGGCTGCTTTGTATGAGTATGTGATTCCTCAGTCATCACTCTCTGTTGCTCTTCTCTGGGTGTGCCACTAACTTTGAACTACTAAGATTTTTCAACTGTCTGAAATTTACAGACATAAAAGTACTTTCTTGAAAGCTTCCCACATTCCAATTTACCTTGTGCTGAACTTAGCAGCCATTTCTCATACTGGAGATGGAGATGGAGTTTGCATTCTTGTAATGACTTCCATTGGTAAACAGGTCTGTCTTTATGCTGATATTTTAATACTAAAGATTTAATGGGATTTATAAACTAAGAACTTTATGAAGACAACCAAAGTTTGTTGTCTTATATTTAGTCTCTGGAATAAGTAAAAATATTAATTTGAGCTAATTAACATGCATTAATTTTAAAAATACAAATATTATTCAGTTTTGTTATCATCTTTCAGTTCATTCTAGATAGATGTGACCCGAGGAACAGTCTCTGTTCTGATCTGTTGTCCACATGTTACTGAACCGAACCTGGGTCCACTTGCCCTCAGGCAGTAAAGCCAATCTACTGAACTGGGTTGTGGTGAAGGAAAGTACAGCATTTATTGTAAGGCACCAGACAAGGAGTCCAGGGCAGTTAGTGCTAAAAAAGCCCAAATTCCCCTATAGGTTTCAGCAAAGCAGTTTTTTTTTTTTTTTTTTTTTTTTTTTTAAGTATGCGGGCCTCTCACTGTTGTGGCCTCTCCCGTTGCGGAGCACAGGCTCCGGATGCGCAGGTTCAGTGGCCATGGCTCACGGGCCCAGCCGCTCCGCGGCATGTGAGATCTTCCCAGACCAGGTCACGAACCCGTGTCCCCTGCATCGGCAGGTGGACTCTCAACCATTGCGCCACCAGGGAAGCCCAAGCATTTTTATTTATTTAATTTTTATTGGAGTGTAGTTGCTTTACAATGTTGCGTTAGTTTCTGCTGTACGGCAAAGTGAATCAGCTATACATATACATATATCACCTCTATTTTGGGTTTCCTTCCTATTTAGGTCACCACAGAGCACTGAGTAGAGTTCCCTGTGCTATACAGCAGGTTCTCATTAGTTATCTATTTTATACATAGTAGTCTATATGTGTCAGTCCCAATCTCCCACTTCATCCCAGCTCCCACCTTCCCCCTTGGTACCCATATGTTTGTTCTCTACATCTGTGCCTCTATTTCTTCTTTGCAAATAAGTTCATCTGTATCATTTTTCTAGATTCCACATATAAGCGATATTATATGATATCTGATTTTCTCTTTCTGATTTACTTCACTCTTATGACAGTCTCTAGGTCCATCCATGTCTCTGCAAATGGCACAATTTCATTCCTTTTTATGGCTGAGTAATATTCCGTTGTATATATGTACCACATCTTCTTTATCCATTCTTCTGTTGATGGACAATTTGGTTGCTTCCATGTCCTGGCTATTGTAAATAGTGCTGCAGTGAATGCTGGAGAGGGTGTGGAGAAAAGGGAACCCTTTTACACTGTTGGTGGGAATATAAATTGATACGGCCACTATGGTAAAGAGCATGGGTGTTCCTTAAAAAGCTAAAGATAAAGCAAAGCATGTTTAAAGGCCAGGTGAAGTGCGGGAGTTGCAGGGTATGTGGTCAGCTCATGCACAATTCTCTGATTGGTTGATGGTGAGGTAACAGGGTGGTGTCACATTATCAATCCTTAGGCTCCAGTAGGTCTGGGGGCTGTGAGCTCATGGTCACCAAGTAGTTAACAGTGGGTGTTTTAGCACCTGTAAAAAAACTCAGGAAATGTGTATCGGATACTGTTATCTGGGTACTTCAGAGAGATGCTAAAGCAGAGTATATGGGCAAGGCGTTTGTCCCGGGAAGGCCCTATAGGGTCCTGCTTGGTTACACACATCTTGTGTTGTCTCAGTTATTCTGATATCCCCTGTGTATCCCATAAAAGTTTGCTCTGTGATGCTTGCACTGGGTTTTTGTTTTCTCATTTTAGATCCCTTACTGTTTGCAGTCATCCCTTAGACTATGATTCTGTCAGTGATCAAAATTCATGCTAAAAAAAGGCTTTGCTTCTTTTTGATATGGTCTCAGAATTTCAGGCAGTTAAATTCCCTGTTAGTGTAGAAATAGATTTTACAGCTTGCTTGGCCCTTCAGTTTTCTCTGTAGCCCAAGATTTATTGTAATAGAGAACCAACCTGACTCCATATTGGATCTATTCCTTTAGCTGTAACCTTTGTGCTCTGTTGCCTGTGCTTAGTCATGCTGGCTCTGTACCTTCTGTAAAAGAACGTTGACTATAACCTGAAATATACATAATAGCACTTTCTCAAGGCTCTGCCTCCCAGGCTTGACCTTTAATGGTATAACACTTATAACAGAGAATAGCATTTGTCTTGTTGGAGGTTTATAGGAGCATCATGACCAGACATAGTGGGCAGCTGCAAGAACAAAGAATTACCACATACCTTCTTGGCTGGCATGAAGAAGTTTGTAATAATCAGTCACACCCCCTCCCCTTTTAGTAAAAAAGAAGCCTGAATTCTAACTCGGGGAAGATGGTTCTTTGTGACAGTAGTCCACCATCTTCTTGGTCTGCTGGCTTTCTGAATAAAGTTGCTATTTCTTCCCCAGCACCTCTTCTTTTGATTTATTGGCCTGTCGTGTGGCGAGCAGTATAAGCTTGGACTTGGTAACATTATCTTTGTCTTGATCCTTCCTTCTCTCACTAGTGACTGCATTTTCTGTGTTCTACCACAATCTGCATTGTCTGCTACAATTGGGCCCTGCAGGGGCTGCATCGATGGGAAGATTATTTAAACCCCTCTTGGTGGAAATAGTCACTTCCTGTTTGTTATGTGAATTAAGTACGTGATCCCTCAACTTGCAGCAAGAAGATACACCCCTAACATCATTGACCTCTTCTGATTATCTAAGAGAAACTCAGGAAAGAGTGGAGGAGATCTTACTACTTAACTGTTTCCTGCTCAATATTATATAGATTATATTGTCTTTTCCAGGTATCAGTTTTACTTTCACAATCATTCTGATGATAATTCCTACTACAAAGGTATGACTCTAGAAGTTGGAATTTCAGACTCTTCAGCAGGTTAGCGGTAGAAATATTTTGAGAAGAATGGGAGTTTGTGTGTCATTTTATTATACAGGCAGGTAGTCAGCCACATCCATTTGTACGTAGGAGGAACCAAAGTCCAAGGGTTGGATTTTTCTCCCTTATATTGATGGGATGTGAATGGACTGTGGGGGAATGTTATATAAGAGAGGGAAGTAAAACAAGTACAAGGAGAAGCTATGGAAAAAAACCCAGTGAGCATATTTGTTGTTGCCTACCAGCAATAATGACACTTCTAGGAAATTCCCTTCCTTGGGCTTTATAGCCCCGGGAAGAGTGACAAAAATATTACACCAAGAGGTATAGGCATACCTCATTTTATTGTGCTTTGCTTTATTGCGCTTCGCAGACACTGTGTTTCTTAAAATTGAAGGTATGCGGCAACCCTTCATTGAGCAACTCTATTGGCACATTTTTCCAACAGCACTTGCTCACTTCGTGTCTCTGTGTCACATTTTGGTGATTATCGCAATGTTTCAAACTTTTTCATTACTATTTTATTTGTTATGGCCCTCTGTGATCAGTGACCTTTGATGTTACTATTGTAATTGTTTTGGGGTGCCATGAACCATGCCCATATAAGATGACGAACTTAATAGATAAATGTGTGTGTTCTGACTGCTCCATTGACCAGCTGTTCCCCCATATCTCTCTCTCTTCTTGGGCCTCTCTGTTCCGTGAGACACACAATATTGAAGTTAGGCCAATTTATAAACCTATAATGGCCTCTAAGTGTTCACGTGAAAAGAGGAGTTTCACAACTCTCACTTTAAATCAAAAGCTAGAAGTGATTAAGCCTAGTGAGGAGGACATGTTGAAAGCCAGGATAGGCTGAAATCTAGGCCTCTTGTCCCAAAGAGTTAGCCAAGCTGTGAATGCAAAGGAGAAGTTCTTAAGGGAAATTAAAAGTGCTACTCCAGTGAACACATGAATGATAAGAAAGTGAAATAGCGATATTGCTGATATGGAGGAAGTTTTAATGGTCCAGATGGAAGATCAAACCAGCCACAACATTTCCTTAAGCCAAAACCTAATCCAGAGCAAGGCCATAACTCTCTTCAATTCTGTGAAGGTTGAGAGAGGTGATGAAGCTGCAGAAGAAAAGTTTGAAGCTAACAGAGGTTGGTTCATGAGGTTTAAAGAAAGAAGCTATCTCCTTAACATAAAAGTGCAAGGTGACACAGCAAGTGCTAATGTAGAAGCTGCAGCAAGTTATCCAGAAGATCTAGCTAAGATAATTCATGAATGTGGCTACACTAAACAACGTTTTCAATGCAGATGAAACAGTCTTCTACTGGAAGAAGATGTCATATAGAATTTTCATAGCTATAGAGGAGAAGTTAATGTCTGGCTTCAAAGCTTCAAAGGACAGGCTCTCTTGTTAGGGTCAAATGAAGCTGATGACTAAGTTGAAGCCAATGCTCTTTTTTCTTTTTCTGTTTTCTTAAAAAATTTTTTAATTGTTGAAGTATAGTTGATTTACAATGTTTCAGGTGTACAACAAAGTGATTCATTTATACATATATACATCCATTCTTTTTCCGATTATTTTCCATTATAGGTTATTATAAGATATCAAGTATAGTTCCTTGTGCTATATGATAGAACCTTGTTGTTAATCTATTTTATATATAGTAGTCTGTATCTATTAATACCAAATTCTAAATTTATCCCATCCCCTCCCTTTCCCCTTTGGTATCCATAAGTTTGTTTTCTATGTCTGTGGGTCTATTTCTGTTTTGTAAATAAGTTCATTTGTATCATCTTTTTTTTAGATTCCACATATAAGTGATATCATATGATATTTGTCTTTCTCTGTTTGACTTACTTCACTTAGTTTGATAATCTCTAGGTCCATCTATGTTGCTGCAAATGGCATTATTTCATTCTTTTTTATGGCTGAGTAATATTCCATTGTGTATATACATATACCACATCTTCTTTATCCATTTATCTGTTGATGGACATTTAGGTTGCTTCCATGTCTTGGCTATTGTAAATAGTGCTACTATGAACATTAGGGTGTATGTATCTTTTTGAGTTAGAGTTTTCTCTGGATATATGTCCAGGAGTGGGATTGCTGGATCATGCGGTAACTCTATTTTTAGTTTTTTAAGGAACCTCCATACTCTTCTCCATAATGGCTGCACCAACTGACATTCCCACCAGTAGAGTAGGAGAGTTCCCTTTTCTCCACACCCTCTCCAGCATTTATTTGTAGACTTTTTGATGATGGCCATTCTGATTGGCATGAAGTGATACACCTCATTGTAGTTTTGACTTGCATTTCTCTAATAATTAGTGATGCCGAGCATCTTTTCATGTGCCTGTTGACCATATGGATGTCTCCTTTGGAGAAATGTCTGTTTAGGTCTTCTGCCTTTTTTTTTTTTTTTTTTTGCGGTACGTGGGCCTCTCACTGCTGTGGCCTCTCCCGTTGCGGAGCACAGGCTCCGGACACGCAGGCTCAGCAGCCATGGCTCACGGGCCCAGCTGCTCCGCGGCATGTGGGATCCTCCCGGACCGGGGCACGAACCCGTGTTCCCCTGCATCGGCAGGCGGACTCCCAACCACTGCGCCACCAGGGAAGCCCCTTCTGCCCTTTTTTGATTGCATTGTTTGTTTTTTTGATATTGAGCTATATGAGCTATTTGTATATTTTGGAAATTAATCCCTTTTTGGTCACATCTTTTGCAAATATTTTCTCCTGTTCTGTATGCTGTCTTTTCGTTTTGTTTATGGTTTCCTTTGCTGTGCAAATGCTATTAAGTTTAATTAGTTGTTAAGGGCTAATGCAGCTGGTGACTTTAAGTTGAAGCCAGTGCTCATCTACCATTCCACAAATCCTAGGGTCCTTAAGAATTATGCTAAATCTACTCTACGTGTGCTCTATAAGTGGAACAACAAAGCCTGGATGATAGTACATCTGCTTGCAACATAGTTTACTGAATACTTTAAGCCTGATGTTGAGAGCTGCTGCTCAGAAAAAAAATATTCCTTTCAAAATATTACTGCTCAATGACAATGCGCCTGTTTACCCAAGAACTCTGAAGGAGATGTACAATGAGATTCATGTTGTTTTCCTACCTGCTAATAGCCCATGCATCAGGGTGTAATTCTGACTTTCAAGCCTTGTCATTTAAGAAATACATTTTTTGATGCTATAGCTGTCATAGATAGTGATTCCTCTGATGGATCCAGGCAAAGTAAGTTGAAAACTTTCTGGAAAGTATTCACCATTCTGCATGCCATTAAGACTATTCATGATTCACGGGAAGAGGTCAAAATACCAACTTTAAAAGGCATTTGAAAGAAGCTGATTTCAGCCCTCATGGATGACTTTGAGAGTTTAAGCCTTCAGTGGAGGAAGTAACTGCAGATGTGGTGGAAACAGCAAGAGAACTACTATTAAAAGTGGAGCCTGAGGATGTGACTGAATTTCTGCAGTCTCATGATAAAACTTGAATGGTTGAGGAGCTGCTTCTTATGGGTGAGCAAAGAAAGTGGTCTCTTGAGACAATCTGTTCCTGGTGAAGATGCTGTGAAGATTTTTGAAATGACAAAAAAGGATTTAGAATATTATATAAACTTAGTTACTAAAGCAGTGGCAGGGTTTGAGAGAATTGACTCCGATTTTGAAAGAAGTTCTACTGTGGGTAAAATGCTATCAAAAAGCATTGCATGCTACAGAGAAATTGTTCTCGAAAGAAAGAGTCCATCGATGTGGCAAATGCTGCAGCCATTCCACTTCGGTGACCACCACCATGCTTCGTCAGCAGCCATCAACATCAAGGCAAGACCCTCCACCACAAAAAAGATTACCACTCACTGAAGGCTCAGATGATGCCTCACATTTTTTAGCAATAAAGTATTTTTAAATTAAGGTATGTACATTTTTTTTTAGACATAATGCCATTGCACACTCAATAGACTATCATGTGGTGTAAACATAACTTTTACATGCACTGGGAAACCAAAAAATTTATGTGACTCGCTTTATTACGGTGGTCTGGAACCAAATGTGCAATATCTCTGAGGTGTGCCTGTAATTTTAAAAGGCTATTTTAGAATGAGGTCATTTTTATGTGTTCTTTTAGATACCTAACGCACAATGTAGGTCTAATAAATAGTACATAATTACCTCTAGGGAAAAATTGCATTTTAGATATTTGTTTTCTCTGCCACAGAACAGAATGTGAAACTAAAGCAAGACAAGGATTTATACAGCAGTCCCAGCTGTACACTTAACATGGTGCTGGAGTATTATGATAAATGTCTTCTGTTTTGCGGGAGATCAAAACAGTCCTATCAGAGATCATTTTCAGACTTTTAGCAATATTCTATTTCAGCTCTTTTTCTAAGAGTGTACGTGCTGTTATATGGATGATTATGGAGAAGCAGAAAAAATGAGGTTTAAAATCCCAGAGGATTAGACTTTGGTAGCTTATTAAATCAATAGCACCCGGGAGACTGTACATAAAATGATTTCCGTACGTAAAACCTGTTGTTTTGTACAAGATGGAACACATCTGGTGAGGAGCAGACCTACCTGTTACCTCTGGATGGACGTAGCTACCTAATGTGTGGGGCCTTGTGCAAAACAAAAATGCAGAGCCCTTTGGAAGAGTTACAGCAGAGCATGACACCAGGTCTGCAGGGCTCTGTGTGACTGAATAGGTCTCATGCCCATGAAGCCAGCCCTTCCTCTGGCTGTGCTTGCCCAGGGTGCCAGGGAAGTGTTCTAATCCTCCAAGTGTTACTCATCTTTCCCCGTGTTTCACTAATGATGCCCATCAGTCTATCTTGTGCACTTATATCCTCTCCCTGGTAAGATACCATTGCCCCTAAGGTATCAGTCACTGTAATCTCCATGGGTATGAGTTTTGTAGATGCTTACAGTTGAGAGCAGGTTTTATATATGGTAAGATGGAGAGAAACTAGGAGTGGGAGAGAGAGGAAGGGTGGGAGGCCACAAGAGGCTGCCCGGGCATGGCATGAGGATCTTGAGCACATGTGGAAGGAGGTACCCTGTTGAGGGGGATCCCTGAAATGGCCTAGTAGGAATGGAGTGAAGAAAAAATGTTTTTATATTCACTGTTTTACATGGATTTTATGTTAGGTCCTTTTCAGATTGAGAAGGTGAGTTTGGGTGTCTGTATGCATATGCTAGGTGGTTGTAAACTGCAGGGATTAAAGATGAAAGGAAATCCTCCTTTAGCTACAGATTCTGGGTTCTTCTTTTATGCCTCAACAGAACCTATAGCAGTTTGCTCACTCTCATGCCTAGCAACTCCAGAGATGGTTCCTGGGAAAAGCTTGCACCCTGCCTTCCAATACACCTACTCATTACTTCAAAGCAGACGTTGGATGTTTTTAATGTGGGAAAACAGGGAATGACCTCAAATTTTGTAGTGAAGCATCAGTTATCCATATACCTGTGGGATGTACAAATCATGTTGATCTTTTCTGTTAACATATAGAAAGGCAGGATATCAGTTACCTGTTATCACTATAATGCTATATAACAAGCAACCCAAAACACCCCAGTATTTTGCAACAATAAGCATTTATTTAATGCACGAATCCATGATTTCCCTGGCCTGGGCTGGGCTTCGCAGGGCTTGCTCATGTGTCTGTTGCAAGCTACGCAGGGCAATTAGGCAGCTCTGCTGTGTTTGGTTAGTCTTGCCCCCGTGACGGGGCATTGGCAGACTGCTGGTTGGTATGGATATTCTTATCCCAGTGGCTAACTTGGCTTGATTCCACGTGTCTACTGTCCTCTAGTAGACTAACCTGGATATTTTTTCACGGCAATGGCAGAGGACAAGAGGTGGGCAGAGTCATAAAAGTACTTTTTCACACTTATGCCTGTGTCACGTCTGTTAACATCCCATTGGCTCATGCAAGTTGCAAGGCCAGCCTAGATTCAAATGGTAAGGAAATTCATTCTTCCTTTTTAGGGAGCAAAACTGTAAAGGCACATGGCAAACGATGTGGATAACGAGAGTGAAGAATTGAAATCATTTATACAATCAATTTATCACAGTTGCTAATTTGGGCACTTACCAGTTAAACTAATAGTCTATCAAAAGTCTTGCCAAGACTATTAATATTTAGAGTAAAAGGACATGCTAAGTTTTTTTTTTTCTTTGTATTTTTTAAGGTTTACCTTCGAATCAAGTTGGGTCACTCAGAAATATTATACCTGTACACCAGTTTTAAATACATTGTCTCTTAGGCCCAACCCACCATTCTGTGCCCTGCTTTGTGAAACTGTGGTTGAACCCTATAAACATTTCTCCTTTGACAGCTGCCTTGATGCTAATCTGTCAATACAGGATGCTGGAAGGACCCTATTGAAGTGATGCTGACAAAAAGACCCTCCCTTTCCAGGCTCCAGTACTCAATCCATTGTATTCATCATGGAACTCAGTGGGTCAGCCTGTAGATGGCCCGTGGGACTGGCCTCAGGGGCCCTCATGGACTGGCTCCTGCCTCCCACCTAATGGCTGTTTCTGTGGCAACTCTGGCCACATCCTCAGGTGTCTACCTCCTTACCTGGCTGGGACATTTGTACGGACCAGATCCTCTGGCAGGTTTCCTCCCCCGTGATGTGGTAGCTCTACCCTCTTCAAAGTCCTTAGTTCTTCATTGCCTCCTTGCTTGCATCTCCTCAGCCTAGTAGTTTCTTTTCTGCAAGTGCTATATCTGAATCCCTTAAACCAGAGGTTGGCAAACTCTGATCAGTGAACAAAATAAGGGGATGTCTACTTATCAAATTAGTTAAAAATTCAGAGTTAGGATAATAGCTAATTATGGGAAAGCTGTGGGGAGGCAAGTACTCTAATGCAAGGCTGTCACGAGTGTGCTGACTTTGGGAGGTCAGTATGAAATATATTATATGTAATTATATATGCAATATGTAATGAAGCCCTTACAATGTGCATATATTCCTTAGCTCAGAAATTCATAAAATAATGAGGATGTTTGAAGACTTACATACAGGTCTGTTTATTGTGGTTCTACAAAATCTGGGAAAGCTTTAAATATCCAACAGTTGTGACTGGCTGAATAAATTGTAGCATATCCATGAGTTAGACTACTTATGCTCATGTTTGAGAATTATATTTATTAACATGGAAAAATAGTCATAATGTGTTTTAATTCTTGTGCTTGTAACAAAATATATTTTACAATATTTACAAAGCTGGGATTGGAGAGATTTTGCTGTCTTCCTCCATTTCTTCGTGAGTTTTTCAGGTTTAAATGTTTTTTAAGCTCCCTGTTATCCAGTATTAAGTGATGTCAATCCCTCTATCAGTAGGTCACCCAGTGAAACCCTACCTTTTCTTATTGTTAAGAAGGCTCTTCATCTTCTCCAACTCAATATGTGGTCTTTATTTAATATTTGTTTATATCCATTGTACTGGTCCTGCTCATGGGGTAGAATCCCAGGTATCTCCTTGGCATTGAGTTATAATTAAAGCCTGGCTTTGGTGTTTTGGGAAAGATGCTAAACATCAATGGATACAAAGAGCTCACAAGAAGATAGAGGTGATGGTCAAACACAAACATCTTCAAATTGGGGATGAAGTTTCCTGACTTCTTTAATTTCTCCTGATAAAGATCCCCCCCCGTTATATAATATAAAATACAGAGTTATGGGGGTGGAGGTGGTATGGACAAGACTTGGGAAGATTGGGAAATATTATTCTGCGGGAGGTGGTTTCTTGAGATACATGTATGTCATGGTCAAAAACCACATCCCTTGAGATTGGCTGGTGGTGTCACTGTCTGCCTTCTGAGGCCTCTTTAGCATCTCCTAGTCTTCCTCACCTCAGCCACTACAGAAGCCACACCTACGAAGGGAGAGAGATCCAGCGTGGGTGATGGTGTACACTATCTAAAGAAGGCCGAAGAGGCCTCTTTAAGTGATAGAATTATGGATTTTTTTCCTTTGTGTTTTAAAATTTTTCTACCATAAATGGGTAGTGTTTGTGTAAGTGTTAATAATAATAAAAGTAATAAAAAGGTATTTGGGGTTAAAAAAAAGCCTCCATTCAAAGGAATATACCTGAGGAAGAATTTCATGCCTTCCGAATTGCCCGTCTTCCTTCCAAAAATCACAGTGCTTAACTGGCTACCTTTCCCATCTATGGACAAGGACAGAGTTTATGAGTATGAAAGGCAGAACAGTATGCAGTCCTGAAAAATCTTGTTTATCCTTGAACTGTCAGGGACACAGTAATGCTCAATTCTAGGGGTCACTACTCACATGTCTTTCACGTGAGCAATGCCCCATTGGGAAATGTAGAGCTGCTGTGCTCTCCCGTATATTAATTTACTTCTAAATTATTTATTTAATCTGTTGAGAATAAGAAGAAGCCCTAGGGGACATTCTAGATTGCTTCATAGTTTAATGGGTTAAAACAGTTTCTTTGACAATTGACTAACTGTCCAAATAGAACAATTTAGTTCTCTAAACCATTTTTCAATTCTTGAAGAAGGTCAGGGTCATTTATTTGATTTCTTACAAACTGGGACTCCTGGTATTAAGTTAGGGGAGGCTCATTAAAATAAATTGATTTAGAATTGTTTAAAGTTTTTGATATGTGTGGTTGGCTCTAGTGTCTTCTAGGTATTGGATTAAATATTTTAAATTGAAAATTTTGGTTTTAGTCTGTAGGGTATATAGTGGACATATATTTGGACAAAGCAAGATTAATTAAAATACTGTTGTTATATTTTTCCAATTCTAAACCTTGGAGTTTTGAGAGTGAAAATGTGTATGACTTCCTTATCAGAAAGCCACAACTTGTTACAAGTCTGAGTCTCACTGCTTCTAATTTCTTTGGGTCTCATGTTGACATTAATCTGCTCACACAGAGAGAAGGCTGGCTGGCACCGTGGAAGGAACCCTGGCATGGAGCCCTAAGATTCCTGTTTTATTATCTGTAAAATGAGAACAATGATATCTCTTTCTCTGACCCTCATTCTTTTACTTCCCTCTTTCCCTTTTAAGGTCCCTTGTGATTACACTGGGTCCAACTGGATGGGTAATCCAGGATAATCTTTCTATTTTTACATCAGCTAATTAGTAACTTTACTTCCCTCTGCAATCTTAATTCCCTTTTGCCATGTAAACGGACATATTCACAGGTTCTGGGGATTAAGGTGGACACTTCGGGAGTGCATTATTCTGCCTACTGCATTCAAACTGCTTTATCTACCGATCTGAGGTTCTAGAATCATGTGAAGAGGCAACAGCTTCACAGAGACAGTCTCCCATAATTTCGTGAGGTCAATCAAATTCATATAATAAAATCTTTCTCTCTTTCTCTCTCTGTCTACACAGACAAACACACGCACATGCACATACAGATACACATCTCCTAGGGGCTCTGTTTCTTAGATTAAGCCCTGATTGATGTAGAACCCTTTATATATTCTTAATACCAGTCCTTAGTCAGATATATTTTGGAAACATTTTTTCCCCCCAGTCTGATTGTCTTTCCATTTTCATAATGATGTTTTTAGATAACAACAGTTTTTTTTATCTCGGTGAAGTAAAATTTATTGGCCAGTGATTTTTTTTGGTCTGGTCTAAGAAATCTTTGTATCAAAGTCATGAAGATATTATCCTACCTTTTTTCAACATGGTATAAGCTACTGGTCAAAGTTTTTTTTGAAATGGATTTTCAGTTGTTCCAATACCATTTATTAAAATGACCTTTCTTTCTTCATTGGATTCCTTTAGTATCTTTGTTTGGGCTTTTTTGGTTTGTCTGTTTTGGCTGTGCCATGTGGCATGAGGGATCTTAGTTCCCCGACCAGGGATTGAAACTGTGCCTCCTGCAGTGCAAGCGTGGAGCCTTAACCACTGGGCCACCAGGGAAGTCCCGATATAGTATCTTTGTTGGAATTAATTCACTATATCCACATGGGTTTATGGCTGAACTCTATTCTGTTCCATTGATTTGCTTGTTTACCCTTAGGTCAAGATCACACTGTAAGGACTACTATAACTCTATAGTAAACCTTGAAATCTGGGAGTGTAAATCTCATAACTTTTTTTTTTTTAGAAACTGTTTTGGCTATTCTAGATTCTTTGAATCTACATATGAATTTCAGAACGAGTTTGTTAATTTCTTTAAAAAAATCCTCCTGGAATTTTGATTGGACCTGAATTTGATATGCAGATCAATTTAGGGAAGTATTCGTGTCTTACTAATGTTGCTATGCTATAAACATATAAACATGTATCTCCATTTATTTGGGGTTTTTCTTAAATATTCTCAGGAAATGGTTTTTAGTTTTCAGTGTAGAGCTTTCACACATCTGTTATTAAATTTATTCTTAAGTATTTTAAAGCTACTGTCAATAGTATTTTAAAATATTTTCTAATTGTTTGTTGCTAGTACATACAAATGCAATTTATTGTTGTATACTGACCTTGAATCCAACAATCTTGTTAAATTCATTTGTTCTAATTTTTAAAAATAGATTCCTGGATAAAATCCCAAACACTGACAACACCAAATACTGGCAAGGATATGGAGCAACAGAAAAACTCATTCATTGCTGGTGAGAATGCAAAATGTACAGCCTCTTTGGAAGACAGTTTGGCAGTTCTTTACAAAGCTAAATATAGGCCTACCATATGATCCAGCAATTGTGCTTCTAAGTGTTTACCCTCAAGCCTGCACATGCATGTTTACAGTAGCTTTCTTTAGAACTGCCAAAAACTGAAAGCAACCAAAATAGACTCCAACAGATTAATGGATGAACGAACTGTGGTACATCCATACAATGAAATATTATTCAGCAATACAAAGAAATGAGCTATCACCCATGAAAAGACATATAGGAAATGTAAATTCATATTGCTAAGTGAAAGAAGTCAATCTGAATAGGCTGTGTTTTCTGTGATTATGACTATGTGACATTCTGGAAAAAGCCAAGCTATGGAGACAGTAGAAAGATCAGTGGTTGCCGGGGGTCTGTGAGAGGAAAGGGGCATGCATGTGCCATGCAGGCCTCAGCAACGTGATGGCAGCAGGTGGCCGGGGGAAGGGGTGAGGGTGGAATGGTGGCCATGAGGTGGAGGGAGGTGGCTCATTAACCTCTGACCGGAAGTAATAGAGTCTCAGGCCTCGTGGTGTATAGCTGTTGCAGCTTAATTTTGAACTACAGAGGCTGTGGTTTTAGCAGTGTGTTTGGGCCAAGTGGAGCCTTGTCAGATGACAGCAGGCCCCAGAAGGTTTAGGAAGTAGGTGCAGCTGATGCAAAGGAGGAGGTTTTTCCCCTTTCAGTATCTAGGACTTTTAGATATTAAGGCCTAGAAAAATTATGTGATGCTTGTTCTGTAAAAGTCTACAGGTCAGGACTTAAAACTACAACTAAGTTTCACCAGTGGCTTAGAGCACTGATATGTGTATTTCTAGCAGCCTGAGGTAGGTGGAGAAGAGAGGTGACTTCAAATCTGTTCCTCTTTATGTTGTTTTCAAGTCATTCTGGGCCAAGGGAGGATCATGCAGAGAGACTGACTGTGTTGTGTGTGCCTTGTTGACAGTCTTGTAGGGGATATTCTTCCTGTCAAATGGCCTCAGTCGACTCTGGGTTTGTTAGTTACATAAGCCCTGATCATTACTTTAGCATTTAACACAAATTGTAGCTTCATCCATAAGTGTGGGATTAAGTAATAAAGAAATAAGTAACATCAACGTTTCTGGTTCTTAAGAAGACGATGAATGAGCCAGGGTGGTTGGCGCCCTCCCCCAGATCAACCTTGGAGAAACTACAAAATCAAGAGGTAAAAATGAATTCAAGGAACTAAAAACAATGAAACCCCATGAAGAAATCCTTGTGAGACTGAAGTCTCTGTTCACTTACTATGTATATAGGAGGTAGATGGCTGCAGCCCAGGGTGGAGGGTGTTAGTAAAAGGATTTGTTGGAGGAACACAGTGGATAAGATAAACAATAGAAATCTGTGGAGGGTGATTATACAGCCTAAACAAATGTGGGGAGATAGATTCCATAGGCCTACCTGGTTTCATACCCTGAGGCAGAGGCTATAGCACTGGACTCAAGGCTCCTGGTCACAAGAGTGTAGTAAACACAGGACTCAAAAGGGAAATGGAAATGAAGAGGTTTTGAATGTACAAGAAAGTTACCTCAGATAAGACCCGGTGACTAAGGCTGACACCACTGTAAATTTCTAAATTTTGCAAGAACACAGTAATATCTCAAATGCCAGTTCTCTGAGAAACAGGTGGATTTTCTCTCCAGGTATAGTAAACATAATGTCATTATTATTATGAGAATTAAATGCAAAGATGCAACTAAAGTGCTTAGCCCAGCGCTAGGAAAACAGGGCTCAACAAATATTAGCTGTCACTTAAAATTATTTTCAAGTTTAATCTGGGGGGTAGCGTACTCCAAGAGTGGTCAACTGAACTCACTTGATAAAACCTCTATTTTGCCAGTGTTTTTCTTCAATATGACTCTCAAAAGAAAAAGTCTTATTATAAGGCAAGAAGAAATATGATACCTATGAAAATGATATATTCTTGTAGAAAAATCTATGAACCTACAAGCAGAAGTACCCAGGAAATCCTTTTGGGATTTGGACATAAATGATACTGTTGGAGAGTAGCAGAGACTGCTTGGGCAAATGAACGTGTGTGATGTATTCTTGAAATAGATCACAGAAATTGCACAGAGGCAAGAGATAATGAAGGCAGATCTTTTCCTTATCTGGACATCTATTAGTTGGCTTATTTAGTTAAAATCAGACACTACTTTGAAAATTCATTTTTGAAGGTATAAAAGTGATAAAGTGAATTGCTTTGCTGGGCCTAATTCTGGCCAACAAGGAGCTATTGGCTGGTAAAATGGAAGTGATTGAAACCTTAGGATAAAGCAGCTTTTTATTATGACAATTTAAAAAACTACAGAAAAGTGAGTGATTAAACAAACATCCATGTACTTATCACCTGGATTTAATAATTATTCACATATTGCCTAGGGATCAGTTCCTTCTCTGGGTTTCTAATACTGCCAAATGCCAATATGGAAAACATTAAGTTAGCAATAATAGTTTGATAAGTCAAAAATAAAGGAATGGAGCTATTTATCAGGATAGTACCTCTTCTTGATATTATGCTACACCTAGTATTCATTTTGCAATTCTTTTGCCCATTATGAGTGAATTCCTTTCTGAGTTTTTCATGAGTAATCTTCATGTCTATAATTTCCCCCTTTGAAAAAAGTGGGTGGTCATTCATTCTCAGTGGGATGCACTATTTTTCAATATAGGGAAAAGATCATTTCAATGAAATACTTTGGATCTGAGAATTCCGTACAGAGAAAAGTGAAGCAATCGATGGTTTGACTTTTATTGATATGGAAAGTAATGATTCTGAGAAATATCTGTCTATATACAGTGCAATGGTAGGGTGACTTCTACTTCAAAATAATCTTGAATTTGTAAATAAAATAGTATTTCACCTTTATATGATACTATTCCTTCCAAGAGCTCAAAAGTTTTTCAAATTTATTTCTCCATTTATTTTCATCATAGCTCTGTGATGTAGATAAGAAGGGATAGATATAACTTAATGATTAATATTCTAAAGGGAAAATGTATTTTGGGGATATTTTATTTGAAAGTCAAGAGAATATATCTTATTGTTTCTTACCAAGAATTGTAAAGACCATGAAATATATTGAAACATATAAATATATGTTTATAGTGTAGGTATCCCTTTTTTTCTTGAAAATTTATATATTGATGCTTGTAACCCATAGGGTAGAAAAATGAAACACATAAAAATACTGTATGCTTTGTTTAATGACTGTAGATGATATATGTCACTATACCTCTGAAAGCCAAGCATTTGTCTATCATAAATCCTGGAAGCATAAAATCAGCTTAAATATATGCCTTGGTAAGAGTAGTAGAGAGGGAAGAATGTTAGCAGGCTTGAGGAAGTCCTATTAGATACTAACAAGAAAGATCATTAAAGCTGTTTCAGATAATACTCTTAATAGTTTCTGACAATTCGAACCCTGTGCATGTAATTCTCATTGAAATGTGTTTGAAATCATATCTTTCACTGAAGGATATACACTAAAGTATTATTAGGTGTAATCTATTCTTATAGGGATTATAGGTAATTTTATTTCCCTATTTATATTTTCTAGTTATTTATTCCTTATTTTTTTACAATAACATTAAGAAAGAGAAGAAATACGGTTTTTTTAAAAGTTTTTCAGTACAATTCATTCTTCCTACATTTTAATTTGCATTTATTAAGTATCTTAGAAATATTACACTCAAAGTAATAGAGCTCCAGAGAGAGGCCATTAACTAAGAGGGGAACAGTCTCAGCGTGCCAACTTCCTAGTTAGCCTGCTCGCCTCCCCATTACACATATTTGCCTTCTGGTGGTTATTACAATGTAATTGTCTTCAAAATGTGGCTGAAACTTGAATCTACCTCTGGCATCAGGCCAAGTCTGTGAATCCATGAATATAGGCCACCAAATGCATTTAGGGTACAGCCTGCTGAAGGTTCTTTCTTGACAGTCAATGATGATGAATGTGGAAAGACTGGCTATTCTCTTGGCAGAAGAAAATATACTCCACCTTAAGTGACAGCTACAGTTTTCTAACAGAAAAAATAATCAGCAAAGGGAGAGAGGATCAATGATAAGGATAGGGAAAATACTCTGAGAATAGAGTAAGTACAATATATACATAATGGAATAAATAGTGAGGCTGCTCCTGAGTCCAAACTCTTATTTTTAAAAGTCTGATAAAAATTTACTCAATTACATTTTATACAGTAATATTTAGTGAGCTTTGTCCAAAAAGCCTATGTTTTAAGTTTGTTTGTAAAAATAACAAAAGCTTTATCACTCAGTCTCTGGTCAATAAGAAAGAAGAAAACCTGGCTAGAAATAACAATAAATAATTTCACACAAAAGGCCAGGTGACATAAGAGTAATATATTAATTAATATATTTTCTTTGTATTTACAATAAATCAATTTGTTAATACTGTGATAGAGAAAATAATCAGTCCACATTATGTAGTAGAAACAGGCTTTGAGGCTGGTCAGACCTCTCACAATAAAAACATGCAAGGATTCTTCCACAGCTAAAGTACTTTTCAACATGACAGTGTTGGGTGAAGGTAAAACTGACAGAGTACTTTACTTTATGTCCTAGAATCAAGGAATCGAGGATATTACCAACCATTAAGCAAGCAGCAAAAAGCTGTTTAGTTTTTCCAGGACTATTTAAATATAGTAGTTACCATATGAGAATTTAATTTTACTTTGAGATATCAAAAGTAAAAACCCTAAATAGGGAAAATGCACTAATCAAAAGCAGCCCCAAACAAAAAAGCCATCAACAGAAATGAAACAAGGCATTCTTACGTATCATGCATAAAAAGGATAATTACATAATACATGCTTTAATGACCAGACTAATAATAATAAATGAGGTAAATTTTACAGTCACTGGAACAAATAAACTATATTCAACCACTTAAGTGTTGTACCGACACTGCTTTTGTTTCAAAATGTAAAGGAATCTAACTAATCTAACATCTAAAAACTGCATACTTTGAATGTTTGCTTTTTTGATCCCCTTTTGAGATAGTAAAGGGGTACTGTGTAACAAAATATTATCTGAATATTAATTATCAACACCAATATGATACAATTATCATGTAATTGCCATTCTGTATATGCCCAGTGGAAATATTTTGAAAGCTAGGAAACAGATGAAAACAGACTGGTCAGAATTTTAAATTTCAGACTAATCCATGATAATCTAGAACAGAAGAAGACAAAAATAAAATTCACTAAATAGATATAATTTGATATCTTTTCCAAATTCAGTAGTCCACTAAGATGCAACTTCTAAACAAGTCTATTACCTCAAAGGTAAAAAGGAAGAAAATGTAAATCTCTTTTGAGCTTTAGTTTTCAAGTTTATGCTCTGAAAGAAGGCCAACAACAGTCAGAACAGCAATATTGTATCTTTGCTTTTGAATTTTGTATTTGTTCTATTTTAGTTATAGTGTGGAATAGAGAGAAAAATATTAAATTATCAAGTAAAGGGTAAGTATTTCTGGCCAGTTCATGAAATATATTGGGCTAATCAGTTGGGTCAAGAATTTCCTACTATGCTGCTACATTTATTATCTATGGCCTTGGAATATAATTTAGGAGATGTCTATCATAACTACTGATGGCACTTTTCATGGTATACCAATTTCCATTTTTACTTCTCTCCTTTGCCACTTAAATGCATTATTTTAACCACCTGATAGGAAATTTTATTTTACAAATTCCCGTTTCATTTACTGAAGAAGTGATTTTAACACATAAACCTGCCAATCCTGAGAGATGATGATGATGATAGGAAAACTAAAACCCAGAGGATTATTCACTCAAATTTCTGCTTTAGTTTTTTTTGGAAGATCGCTGGCAGAATAGAAAGAAGAGCCAAAATCATTAGAACAAATACTGAGTTCCAGGAAACAGCTTCCCCTGCTGTTGTAAACTGGTACAGTGTTCCTGCCTTAATTGCTACGAAAGAGGGAGATGCAACACCTCGAAAAGTGCCAGTAAAAAGAACTTTCAATGGCACGTTTATCACAGGAGACATGAATAAACCAATTAGGCAGAAATGGTGTTATTCTCAAAAATATAATGTAGTTAATGAGATGTTCTCTGTGACGTTCAACCTACTGTGACCATTTTACTGCTTTCTCAGTTAGGTATTTATATACAACCGGCCTCCCGACTAAAGAGGAGAGCATATAGCAGAATGAGGCACCGAGTCCAGAACACAAACAAACAAGAAATAAGGCTACTGGAAAGGGATAAAGAAACCCTGAGAGTATATTGAGAAGTACAGAGCCCGGAATAGCAAATATTCGCAAGAAAATATATGTAGCAAAATAAGCTTTTTAGAGAAAACACACGTACGAAAAAGTAGAGAACAATCAAGTGCTAAACTGTCTCACTGAGAGTGCAGAGAATGGAGAGATCAGGTTGGAGCAGCCTGAGATTTTATGAAAGAGATGAGATTTGAGCTTGGCTTTGAACGAAGTGTGATTAAGGAGCCTTGAAAGTCAGGACATAGAGGAACTGATTTTTTCCATCATCAGTCTTGACTGGGAAAATTATGGGGGAAATTCTGTCTTAGAATTAGTTTGAATATTCTCCGTTGAATAGGGGGCAAGACTTGGGGAAGAGTAGTAGAGGAGACTGGTTGTCCCTGATTTCTAGTCTCTCTCTCTCTATAGCAGGAGAACCCTGGGATTTTTTTTAGCTGGGCACATGGCCATCCATTTCCCAGCTTTCTTTCCACTGAACCATGGCCACGTCATTATGTTCCAGCCTGGAAGTTGTGAGGGAAAATGATTTGTGATACTTCTAAAGACATGTCCTTAAGGGAAGGGGCTGTAGTGTTTATCCCTCCTTCTTCTATCCTGCTGCTGCTCTATGGGAGAGGGAAACTATCTTCTATCTTTTTAAAGGTATGTTCGCTCAGGTTTGTATTTCATGCAGCTGAACCTATACCCTAACTAATAAAATTTGGTATGTGAAAGTAGAGTACTATATGTAACAGAAACTTAACTAGGTGCATTTATTTGATAGTTTCAAGGATACAGACATTGCAGAATGTAAAAGGGGGTCACATTTTTTTATGGTGTGGCAAAACAGTGGCAAATGTACCTCTGACACTTGGATGGGTAGATTATGGGCCAAGTGAGCCAATAACTCCAGCGGAAATGGTGGGGGAAAAAAAATAAATGTCTGTTGGCTGCTTCTGACCTCTTTTAAAAGGCCTGGCAACAAAGAGGAGAGCTCAGGCTAGAACTAGCTGGTTTGCAAGTAGAAATGGAGGGAAATACAACTTTGATGAAGGACTTGGTGCCTGAGGCAATCTCAGATGACTGGGGTTCTGGTGATTTGGGGCCTCACAGGGCTGAAGAAGTAAACTGATTCTGTAATACAAATTCAAGCAATTATAGAACTGTCAGTTTTAGCAGGAGATAGGAATAGGGCCACAAACATTTTCAAGCACCCCTGTTAGACTATGGGAACCAGTCTGGCTGTGGAGATGAGATTTAGGGTGTTGCCTTGTCCCCAAGTCTCAGCTGGCTTCCAGTAGCTGCCACTGCTCTAGGCAGGGTACAGAGGTTGTAAGTGAAATGTCAATCCTCAAGTCTTGAAGCAATTTTTTGATGAAATCTTTGGCTGAGTTCATCCCTTGAAAACTAAAAGACTAGAATCCTAGTAAGTTTTTGAGGGAATGTTATTACCAAATGATCCACATGTCAGGGCTGCAAAAGCCTGTGATTTTTTTTTTAACCTCTAAAGCAACTTGCAAATCTTCAAACCTGCATTGGTGGGAAGTAGGTTGTGAAAGCTATGTAGCCTCACTTCAGAAGTGTCTAAGGAGGATAACGGACAAGAAAGAAACCCCTGGAAGGCCAAACCAGAGGCCTGTGAGAAAAATGGACAAGCAGACAGAAGAACTGAGGCCTTCTAGATTGGCTAATGGAGACACTTATGAGCTCTGGGAATTTGTACAATATAGGCTCACTTTTTTTTTTCAAATTTAAGATTCATTTTTTAAAGTATACATATCATATAAAAGTTTTATCTCATGAAAATATGCCCCATATTAAATAATTTTTAAGATACATAATTACTTATGGGTAATGTTTTCAGTCTAGTTTATCCATTATCATAGTCCCTGAACCTGCCTTTGTTTCCTCTCCTAAGGCTCAGTGCAGAATATAACTTCCCCCATGATGAGGGGCAAGAAATCAAGGATACTAGGAAGACCAGTCTCAGTTATCACTGATGATGCCAAGAGGCACTTAACACCATGACCATGTTATTTAAACGTAAATTAGAAGATAAGCTATATGAGTGAACTTCATGAAGTTTTTCATGTAAAGTGTATTTTATGTCATCAAAGATATTTGATAATTGGGTAGCTTTTATTGTGATTATCCTGTACCTCCCCTACCACTGAGTATATTGGGTAAGACAACTGCTTTTGTTTGTTTGTTTTTTTGGTAAATAACTAGACCACATCTGGGCCTGATATAAAAGAGGGCATATCACTGAAAAACAAACAAACAAACAACAAAACCTGGATTTTGAGCTGATGCAGTAATTGGACACAGCCTTGTGGTGGTGTCCTTTGAGGTCTAGGTGAGTGTGTTGCATATATTGGAAGAAGTATACTATGCCAGTCAGGTCTCCTTTTAAGAGAGTTTCTCAAGCAAGAGGTGCAGTCAACAGCAGCACCTTGGAGATCCACCAAACTCTTGGAGCAGAGGACACGCTCTCTCTCCCTCACTCTCTGGGTGACTCTAGCCAGTGACTGAGCATGGTGGGGTTCAAGGTGTGGCCATTGCTGCCCAACATGAAACTCATGCAAAGGGCAATGTTTGCTTTGTAACTTCCTGTGGGGCTGGCTAAGAGTGTTTTGAGTGGTGCCATAGTCTGGGCTCTTCCTATCCAAGCCTCCTTCTTTTTTCCTTTCCTTTCACAGGCATCAGACCTACACTGAGCACTGAAAGCTTTTTGTGCCTACTCCTACACCCTCTCCCCTTTGTCTTTCACAGGCTTCTCCGCCCAAAACATCTCTTGCCCTTCTAACTCTGCCTTGACCACTGTTTCCCGGAGGGCCAGAGCCAACACAGGCGCACATGCATGTTCGTTCACTGTAGAGTCAAGTAACAGCCAGTATTACATGTCCTTGTCTGTGGGATACAAGTTATTACTACTCCGCCACTCAATGGAGAATGTTCTTCGTATCACGTTAAATAGATTTTCCTTTTTGCACTTCAAGTGCCTTTGTTTTATCCTCAAGTTTTTCCAAACTCCCATCCATATTATTTATTCTATATATTCTCAAAATTTCCCTGAGTCTTTCCATCCCAACCCTCTGTCTCCTGGCTCCCGTCTCTACGAGGACTCTCTAGGACAGCTAGAAGTGTGGCCATCACTTTGCTTCACTGCTCTCTTGAGTTGGGAATGACTATTTTGGGGTGGGGGGGCATGGCCTTCTTTCTTTGTTTTGATGGTATACTTTCCTATTTTCTTAAAATACATTTTCATGCCTAAGAAAGATTGCATTTAAGTTAAACTTCTGGGTCCTCGCATGTTTGAAAACGTCTTTACTCTGACCTCATTATGTTTGCTTTAGAAGTCTGGGGTAAAAATCATTTTCCCTGGGAATTTTGAAGGCCTTCCTCTATTGCCTTTCCACATCCTATGTTCTGATGAGGTGGCTAATATCTTTGATTTTCACTCCCTTGTCTTTTCTCCTGGGTAGCTTTTTGGATCATTTCTTTATACTCAGAGCTATGACATTTTACCAGGACGTGTCTAATCCTGGGTGCAGAATGAGTCCTTTTGGTCTAAAGACTGACTTAATCTTCAAGGAAATTATCAATTAGTGCTTCTGTGATAATTTTTCCCTCAATTTTGTTTTCTCTTTCTGGAATTCTTACTTGGATGTAAAATGTCTTGAAATAATCTTTCGAATCTCTCATCTTTTCTTCCATGTTTCAGTCTCCTTGTATTGGAATCGGGGAGAGTTCTTTAGATTTATTGTCTAACTCTTCTATTGAATTTTTATTTGGCAATCAAATTTTAATTTCCAAAAGTTTTCTTGTTATCTGATACTGTCTTGTACATACTGTCTTGTAGTTATTTATGAATGCAGTATCTTTTTAAAAAGTTAATATTTTCGGGGGAAATACATAATACATTCAAGAGTATTATTATGTACTTTAAATATATAACAAAATGAATCCCCATGTACCTATCACTCCAGGTAAGAAAGGAAACAGCAGCACTATAGAAGCCCCTGTGTTCTCTTCTTTAATCACATTCCCTTCCTTCCAGAGGTAGTTCCTGCACTGAAGGTTGTGTTAATCATTCCTTTTCTTTTGAAAATAGTTTTATCATCTATGTATGTATTCCTAAACATTGATTATTTAGCTTTGCCTGTTTTTTAACTTTATAAACGGATTTCCACTGCATGTTTTTCTTTATGAATTGTTTCTCTTGATTTTGGGATTGCTTATTTACCAACAACTTCCATTCTCTGTTCTTTGCAGTTGACAGTTTATATCTTTTAAAGAAAGCATTATTATCATTTTAATGAAACTTCAGCAGGGGAAGGAGGTAAATGTGTACGCTTAGTCTGTCATATTAAACTAGAAGCCTAGAGGAGATTTCTTTTTAATAGCATGTGAATCATGCTATTTTATTAATTCATACTTGTTCTTATTGGCATGTTAGCATATATACGTTTATTATATGTGATATATATGAAAGTAACAGTTTAAAAATATTTTATCATTAAAAGATGTGAAGTAAATGCTCTGAAGGAGGTAGTGGGATGTAACAGGCCTTGGGATCAATCAAACCAGAGTTAAAATCCCTATTCCACCACCTTTTAGTTGAGAGATATTGGGCAAACCACTTAGCTTCTAAAACTCCCAATTTCTCCTTTTGTAAATGGGGATAAAAATACCTACTTGGAGATTGGGATTGACATGTATACACTACTATGTATAAAATAGATAACTAATGAGAACCTACTGTATAGCACAGGAAACTCTACTCAGTCCTCTGTGGTGACCTAAATGGGAAGGAAATCTTAAAAAAGAGGGGCTATATGTATACGTATAACTGATTCACTTTGCTGTACAGCAGAAACTAACACAACATTGTAAAGCAACTATATTTCAATAAAAATTAAAAAAAAATACCTACCCCAAAGTGTTGTTTGATAATTAGATGAGGTAGCGTACGTGAAGGATTTAACCTAGTGCTCAACATAAAGTAAATACTCAATCAACAAAGTTCCTGTTCTTCCCTCTCATTAAAGAAAAGTGAAGCTTTTCTGTGCTAAGAAATCTCGTAAGCAGGGCTAGTTTTGTGTCCTGTGCAGTCACACCGGGCTCTGCGCTCAGAAGGACCCACGTTTGGTTTAATGCTCTACTGTCCCTGTCTTGAAATTATTAATAATTTTATCTTTGAGCTTATGTTATGTAAGTGAAGCCTGGGGCGATGGAGCATGTATATGAGCAGAAGAGGTAAATTTAATATGTTGTCCACCTTTTCTTACCACTCCATTCACATAAACTGCTCACAATGCTCTCTGAGCACAGAATTCCAGCAAATGCATGATGCATGGGAGTTTAGTGAGACTCAAGCAAACATAAGGTAAGTTTTATGTCTATGACTAAGTTGGGGTGACGACAGCCCTGAGAACACACTTTTTTTTTTTTTTTTTATGTTTTGGCTGTGTTGGGTCTTTGTTGCGGCATGTGGGATCTTTTTGTTGTGGCACGTGGGCTCTTCGTTGTGGCTCGTGGGCTTCTCTCTAGTTGTGGCGTGTGAGTTTTCTCTCTCTAGTTGTGGCATGCAGACTCCAGAGTGGGTGGGCTCTGTTCTTTGCCGCACGCAGGCTCTCTAGTTGAGGCACGCGGGCTCAGTAGTTGTGGTGCGCGGGCTTAGTTGCCCTGCGGCATGTGGGATCTCAGTTCCCCCACCAGGGATTGAACCTCTGTCCCCTGCATTGGAAGGCAGATTCTTTACCACTGGACCACCAGGGAAGTCCTGATAACACACCTTTTTTGAACTAGAATTTGTTTTGAATGCCAAAGGAAGGTAATGGTTGGGAATTCCCTGGTGGTTCAGTGGCTAGGACTCTGTGCTTCCACTGCAGGGGGCTGGGTTTGATCCCTGGTTGGGGAACCAAGATCCCGCAAGCCACGTGGTGTGGCCAAAAAAAAAAAAATAAATAAATAAAAGGCAATGGCATTCTAAGAAATAGAAATGTCTGTGGAAACCTCTATTGGCTGGCCCTCTGCTAGCTAAGTCCTTATGCTAGAAGTGATAATATAGAAATGGACAGTTATTTTTCTTTCAGTCCTTCTTTACTTACTGGTAAATCAAATGTAGAGAGTGTTGGTAGAATGTGCTGGTACCAAGAAATGAAATAAAAACAGTTGGGTTAGTTTTGGTCAGCGTTTCTACGTCTCTACTAGAATGAAGTACATATGCATGTATGAGCTATGAAACATGAATTATGTAATTTCAGTGATTCTGCAACCAGTTAAGTCCTCTTGTGTTTAAAAACTGTTAATTGCATAATATAAATATGAAGAGTAAAACTCATAATAATTAAAAAAATAAAATTTAAATAATTCAATTTATTAATTTATAATAATAATTTAAAACTTTAATTTTTGTTAACTTAGATGACATTAAGTAGCAAATAAAAAACACTGTAACCAGTCAAAAGAAAGACTATGGAAGAAAGGAAAAAGCTTTACATTTTAGTAACTTCAACAGCAATTTTATCCCCAGTATTTTGAAAAAGGAACTTGTGCTTTCATTTTACACTAGGCCTTACAAATTTTGTCATCAGCTCTGCTCACAAGAACATTTACTGACTTTCAAAGCCTGCTCTTTTTTAAAATTTTTATTTATTTTTAATTTTTTGGCTGCATCGGGTCTTTGTGGCATGGGGGATCTTTCGTTGCGGTGTGCGGACTTCTCTCTAGTTGTGGGGTGCGGATTTTTCTCTCTCTAGTTGTGGTGCACAGGCTGCAGGGTGCGTGGGCTCTGTAGTTGTGGCGCGCAGGTTCCAGAGCGCGTGGGCTCTGTAATTTGCAGCATGTGGGCTCTCTAGCTGAGGCACAAGGGCTCAGTAATGGTGGTGCGTGGGCTTAGTTGCCCCGTGGCATGTGGGATCTTAGTTCCCTGACTAGGTAGTGAACCCGCGCCCCCTGCGTTGGAAGGCGGATTCTTTACCACTGGACCACCAGGGAAGTCCCTTAAAGCCTGTTCTTTATCAGCCCAATCTGGAAAATGATAGCTAGTAGGTTGGGTTTGCAATTTTCTTTTATGGCAGATGGAGACAATATCATAGGGCACAATCTACTCTTGCTTTAAGTAATTAACTGTTTTTGCTGAATTGGTGAGTCCAGAGCCAAATAAGCCTGCTTAAATGGGAAAAGTGGAAAAGGGAAGAGACAGTAAATCTTTCATTGGGCTTCAGTGGTTTTAGGGGAAGAAATTAAAAAACAAGATTGTGTGGAGGAGGTGCCAAACGTGAATGCTTTGGGGGCTATTTGACTCCCTTATGAAAAGGTTGTGTGTGAATGTGCTTAGAAGGATCTAGAATCCAGCATCACTCCAGGCTTCTGCCACTGTCCTGCTAGGCTGATAGATACTTGGTGGCTGGAGACGAGAAGGGAGAAACAAAATTGAATTGAATGGCTGAGTTGTTTTTCTTTTTCTTTTTCCTTTAAATTCATGAGAAAGAATTCATATGAAGTTCATCATCTAATTAAAGACCAAGGAGTAACTGATGACCTTAGTGTGTCAAATTAAATCCATTTTTGTATTTTTAAAAATAGAGTTTGTTATATTTAAAGTAATTTTTACAGATAAGATGCTGTAAAAGAGGAGAGCAGCCAAGGTGAAAGCCACTGATAGGAGAAAGACAAGAAAGATTAAGGATCCTGTAAGCAAGGCTGAAGGGAAGTTTCAGGGAAGAGTTTCAGGGAGGTTTTTCTTGTGATTACTTATTTCTCAAGAGACCATAAGGGTGATGGATGGTTTTAGAACTTGAGCCATGATGCCTGATTGTGTGATATTTGTTTCCCTTTAGAAAGACATTCAAATGTCACAGCAGTCTGTGTCGTTTGACTACCTTAAAATGGGTAGCTGCCATTAGGTGGCAGTGTTTGCATGTTTGTGCAGTCGAGTTGTTTCCAAGAATGTTATGTTAAGCATCCAAAGAAAAGGATTAAGAAGTCAAAGAAAACCAGTTTTGTTTAAAATACACACATACACAAGCACCTACAAACACTTTTTTATTCAGACATCAGTGCTTTGGGTATGGTTGGCATATGGATAAATCCAGAGTCTACAGGAAACATTAAAAGACAAGATCTAAATATAAAGCAAGCAAGAAAGTAAAATACTGCCTTTTTTAGATGCTGCCACTTCCTTTTAATTTTTTCTTCTTATTGACAATTGCCATTTATTACAGTGTTAATATTGCTGGCCTGTTCTTAGTCTTCACTTAAGAGTATTGAGTCCTTGTAGGGTCTTCGCTCTATGAAACTCTGGAGGCACTTTCTTGCTAGTCTGATTGTTTTAATAACTTGTATGGTGTAAGTCAGCAAGAAACAAGGTGCTTCAGAGCTAAAGGCTTCAGGCTGCTTAACTGTTTTTTTTCTAATATCTTATTATTTTAAAATATTTATTTTTTGCTGCATTGGGTCTTCGTTGCTGCGTGGCTTATTCTAGTTGCGGCGAGCAGGGGGCTACTCTTCATTGTGGTATGGGGGCTTCTCACTGTGGTGGCTTCTCTTGTTGCGGAGCATGAGCTCTAGGCGTGCGGGCTTCAGTAGTTGTGGCTTGTGGGCTCTAGAGTACAGGCTCAGTCGTTGTGGCGCACGGGCTTAGTTGCTCCACAGCATGTGGGCTCTTCCTGGACCAGGGCTTGAACCCATGTCCCCTGCATTGGCAGGTGGATTCTTAACCACTGTGTCACCAGGGAAGCCCTAATTGTTGAAATAATAACTTATCTTCCTATATCTCTTAAAAAAATCTCTTTAATTATGGAAGTAGTCTTTCTTATTACTTATTTTCCACAGATAAAAACTGAAACTTCAAAAAAAGAAAGATGGGCAAGTTTTGTACATCTTTTGAATTGGCAGTTGTATAAGATAAAAGAAAGGTAACTCACTGTGAACACATTTTGGCTCCTGACGATCATCACTTTCTTTTCCCTGAATGCTCATGGATAGTCTTTTTTTTATTATTTGACGATAGTAGTAATAACAATAATAACAAACACAATTTATGGTGCTTACTATGTGTCAGGCACTAGGGGCTTTACACGTAGGAATCCATATAATCCTTGCAACTACCCTATAAAGAATTTTCTAGTGTTCTCATTTTACACTCAAATAAAATGAAGCACAGAGATGTTAAGAAATATGCAGAGGCCACACATCTAGTACGTGGTGGGTGCAGGGTTAGAACTCAAGTTGTCTGGTACCACTGTGCTGTGGTAGTTGCTTTCTCAACTTTTAGCTATAATTTTATAATTTATATATCAATTTATATTGATAAATTTTTTAAATAAAATGAAGTGTTATTGTCATATGATGTTATTACATTTGATTTTAGTCTTTGTGTTCTGGTTATAGTGCATTTTTGAAGGTTAGAATAAGAGTAAAAATATTTCATTTAAAAATTTGTGAAGATATGGAGAATTTATTACATGCTACCTAGGTTCTGAGAGAAATTAAGGTCTCCTTATTGGCTGCTATACTAGAAGTGAATTGGTAAGTACTGCTATCGTGGTGCTGAATTTGACTGCGTTA
This sequence comes from Monodon monoceros, assembly GCF_005190385.1. Taxonomy (NCBI): domain Eukaryota; kingdom Metazoa; phylum Chordata; class Mammalia; order Artiodactyla; family Monodontidae; genus Monodon; species Monodon monoceros. Next base: position 13,186,664 of record NW_021703771.1, on the reverse strand, counting down.
AAGTGCCAGGCAGGAAGATTTTGCCTGTTGCATCTCTATAGAGTAGGTGTTTATATAAGTTTGTGTAATTGATACCAGTCAGCAATAGGAGAGTCTGAAGACAGCTCTTACAGACATATTAGAGCCCAACAATACTTTTGAGAGAAGATTGCCTGTCGGCAACCTGCCAAAAATGCAGAATAATACAGGAATCAAGAATGGAAAAGATGGAGCATCTTAATAAATATCTGTTGATTTGATGTTACTTGGTTATAAGTTATTTAAAGATTATCACTCTTGTGCCACTTCGGTTATCTCTTCCTGTGCCCTTCTTCTCATAATTAGCCAGTCTCCTCTGCTTCCTTCATGCATTTGTGCAAACTGTATTTATGCATGTTAGTGGTGCATTCTTAGGAAGAGAAGATAGTGAGATGGTACTGAATAAATGGCCTTTTAGTTGCAGTTACATAGCATATGTAGTCAAACATAAATAATCAGAAATCTCCAAATCATGGCAGTGTTTTATTTATTATATTATCAGATCCATAGGAAATTCTCCAGTATGGTTAGCAAATGAATTTTGCAGCTAATTAACAATTAAATTATTAAGCAAATTTTCCCAGCAACCAAAAGTGCAAGTAAAAAAGATCCTTTTTTTTTAGATGGTGGGGGTAGGAGTTTAGTAATTTATTTATTTATTTTTGCTGTGTTGGGTCTTTGTTTCTGCGTGAGGGCTTTCTCTAGTTGTGGCAAGTGGGGGCCACTCTTCATCGCGGTGTGTGGGCCTCTCACTATTGTGGCCTCTCGTTGCGGAGCACAGGCTTCAGACGTGCAGGCTCAGTAGTTGTGGCCCACGGGCCCAGTCGCTCCGCGGCATGTGGGATCCTCCCAGACCAGGGCTCGAACCCGTGTCCCCCGCATTAGCAGGCAGATTCTCAACCACTGCGCCACCAGGGAAGCCCCAAGATCCATTTTTATCTATCAATTTGGCAATAAAAATGAATTTTATTCAGTGATAGACGGTGTAGGGAAATGGGCATTCTCATATTCTCTTGGAAGGAAGTCAACTGATAATTTTTCTAGAAGGCAATTTAGCTATATATATGTGTCAAAAACCTTTAGCTATTTGTACTCTTTGACACAGCAATCCCACTTATAGGAATTTATATTTAGACAATTCATAAATGTATATAAAGATAATTATCCAAATACTGTTTATAACAATCCCAAATTGAGAAACAACCTACTATCTAATAATGATAATTTATTAAATTTTGATAACTGTCTAAAACAAAAATATGCAGGAGAAAAATATTCAATGACATAGAAAGATGTTTTATATCTTTTAATAATACATTTTGTATATTTTAACTATATGTCTATATATTATTAGATATAAATATGAAAGATAATATATCTTTTAACAATATATTTTAAGTTAGAAGGTTACAAAACTGTGTATATACTATAATCATACTTTGGGGAAAAATACTGTGGAGTAAAAACAACAGAAGAATATATATCAAATGTCTAGCAGGATTTATCTCTGGTGGTAAGCTTACAGGTGGTTTTATTTTCTTCTTTATGGTTTTTTAACTTTCAAAGTTCTACATAAACCTATATTATATTTGTATATGTGAAATATATTAACAGTTATATATTTTCCCAGAAAAAAGTAAACTAACACTTCATTGTTACTCTAAAAACTAGGTAATCAATTATTGTATCAACATACCTTGAAAGAGTCCTTTTACAAATAAATAGGCCAACTTCCTCTTCCAGATAAGAAAGTAGAATATATCAGACCTACTTCCACATTGAGACCAACTAGAAATGCTGGATAAATCCCAAACATTTTGGGGGGAAATGTTTGTTTGAAGATATTGGAGAGCTACAAAGCAACAAGGCTTGATGCCAGTATTTCCAAAAGAAATATAAATGCATTGAGATTAGTCCAGTATTCTGCAATGCTTGTCCTTTGAGTGATTTACTAATTTGGAAGCAGCAGTTGAGAGGTTGAGAGACTGAGCAAAAATTATGATTGAAAGACTAAAAATCTAAGTAGAACTTTCAGTTATTTCTATTCACTGGGGAGAAAAAAATTCAAATTTAATGCCCATTAAAGAGCAAGAGCCTTGATAAATCATGAAGGATTTTATTTGGGAATCCTGAAGGACTATATTCTAAGAATAATGGCAAACTGGAAAAGAAACCATCATAATGACTGAAACTGCTTTGAAATATTGATAGATCAATCATGATTGAATTAAGGTAATCAGCCTCTATTCTTTCCGACAGAAGCATAAGTAAATACTCTGTGGAAGCAGATAACATCTAAAGCCTCAGTTTATTCCTCCAATGTTCCTTCAAAATGCTTGTATTGAATTAAAAACCTTACTAAGCATACCAAAGATCAGGCTCAAAAAATGAAAAACCAAGAGAAAAAATAGACAAAAACAAATAAACCGTTAGGCAATCCAGGTACTGGATGAATCAGACATGGACTTAAAAATGACTGTGATTAATATTTTCAAAATATAAATGATGAGATAGGGAATTTGAACAAAAAAATAGAAAAAATACTGAAAAATTAAAAAAAAAAAACTAAAAACTCATGGTGAATTTAACACCAAATTAGAAACAGCTGAAAAATAAGTGAATTGGAGGATGAGTCAGCAGAAAATATTCAGACTGAAGCATGGAAAAGAAGAACACAGAAACAACACCAGAGATATATAAAACACTGTTAAAACATCTAATGTTTGTGTAATTGGAGTCCCAGAAGGAGAAAGGCGAGAGAATAGAGCAGATACAGTAGTTGATGAGAAATTGAGTATTTTTCATGCAAACTAGAAGCCATCAATCTATAGATACAAGAAGCATCACAAACCCCAAGCAGTATGAATACAAAGAAAACCACACCTAGGTGCATTATAATAAAACTGCTGATAAACAAAGACCAAAAAAATAAAAGGAATAAAAAACACCTAAAAGCAGTCAGGGACAAAAAAGTCAAATTTACTGTCAAAGGAGCAATGACAACTCTGACAACTAACATCTCAAGAGAAATTATCAAAGCCAGAAAGCAATGAAAAAGTAAAAAGTGTTCTAAAAGAAAATATCTTCCAACCTAGCGTTCTTTACCCAGTAAAAATATCATTCAAATATTTTGAAGGATAAAATAAAGATGTTTGAAGTCAAACAATCAAACAAACAAACAAAAACAAAAAAACAGAAAAATAAAAACTTGTTTCTAGCAGATCTGCACTAAAAGAAATACTAAATAGTAAAAAGAAAAAAATCCAATACAGAAACATGGTAATTCAGGTAGAAATGAAAAGCAATGGAAAGGGGCGGAAAACTTGTTTTAATAAAAATGGCTGAAAGCTTCTCAGACCTGGGGAAGGAAACAGACATCCAGGTCCAGGAAACACAGAGAGATCCAAATAAGATGACCCCAAAGAGATTCATACCAAGACATATTATAATTAAAATGTCAAAAGTTAAAGATAAAGAGAATATCTTAAAGACACCAGGGGAAAAACAACTTGTTATGTACAAGGGAACTGCCATAAGACTATCCCCTGATTTTTTCAGCAGAAAATTTGCAGACCAGTAGGGAGTGGCACAATATATTCAAAGTATTGAAAGGAAAAAACTTCCAACTAAGAATATCCTACCCGCAAGGTTATCATTCAGAAGTGAAAGAGATAAAGAGCTTTCCAGACAGGCAAAAGCTAAAGAGGTTCATCACCACTAAACTGACCTTATGAGAAATGTTAAAGGGACTTCTTTAAGCTGAAAAAAAAGTCACTAACTAGCAACAAGGAAACGTATGAAAGTAAAAATATCACTGGTAAAGGCACATATATAATAAAGGTAGTGGATTAACCACTTATAAAGCTAATATGAAGGCTGCAACTCAAAAGGACTAAAATTAACTACAATTATCAGTTAAGGGTTACACAAAATAAAAAGATGTAAAATATGATATCAAAAACATAAAACATAGAGAGAGGGAGTAAAAATGTAGTTTTTAGAATGTGTTCAAACTTAAGTTGCTATCAACCTAAAATAGACTGTTATTTATATAGGTTGTTGTTATATGTGAACCTCATGGTAACAATAGGCCAAACAACATAGTAGATATACAAAAGACAATGAGAATGGAATCCAAACATAACACTAAAGAAAGTCATCAAACCACAAGGGTAGGGACAAAGAGAAAAATAAAGAAACAGAGAACTACAAAGACAACCAGAAAACAACCAACAAAATGGCAATAAGTACATATGTATCAATAATTACTTTTAATGTAAGTGGACTAAATGCACTGATCAAATTACACAGAATGGCTGAACGGATGAAAAAGGGAGATTCATTCATATGTTGCCTACAAGAGACCTATTTCAAATACAAGGACACACACAGACTGAAAGTGAAGGGATGGAAAAAGATATTCCATGCAAACAGAAACAAAAAGAAAGATGGTGTGCCTATACTTATATAAGACAAAAATAGACTTTAAAACAAAGACTGTAATAAAAGAAAAGAAGGGCATTACATAGCGATAAAGGGGCCAATCCAACAAGAGGATATAACATTTGTAAATATATATGCATCCAACATAGGAGCACCTAGAGGTGTAAAGCAAATATTACCAGAACTAAAGGGAGAAATTGACAACAATAGGATAATAGTAGGGGACTTTACTCCCCTACTTACATTAATGGATACATCATCCAGACAGAAACTCAATAAGAAAAACATCAATGTTAAATGACATATTAGACCAGATAGGCTTAATACATATGTATAGAACATTCCATCCAAAAGCAGCAGAATATATACTCTTCTCAAGTGCACATGGAACATTCTCCAGGATAGGTCACATATTAGGCCACAAAACAAGTCTCAATAAATTTAAGCAGACAGAAATCATATCAAGCATATTTCCAACCAAAATAGTATGAAATTAGAAATCAGTTACAGGAATAAAACTGGAAAAAGCACAAATATATGGATATTAAACAACTAATGGGTCAACAAAGAAATCAAATGGGAAATCTATAAATACATTGAGACAAACAAAATTGGAAATACAACATTACAAAATCTGTGCGATGTGGCAAAAGCAGTTTTAAGAAGGAAGTTTATAGCAATACAGGCCTACCTCAAGAAAAAAGAAAAATCTCAAATCCTTTACACCCAAAGGAAAGAGAAAAAGAAGAACAAATGAAGCCCAAAGTTATTAGATGCAAGACAAGAATAAAGATCCGAGTGAAAATAAATGATAGAGACTAAAAAACAACAGGAAAATCAATGAAACTAAGAGATGGTTCTTTGAAAAGATAAACAAAGTGGATAAACCTTTAGCTAGACTCACCAAGATAAAAAGAGATAGGGCTCAAATGAATAAACTCAGAAATGAAAGAAGTTACAACTAATGCCACAGAAACACAAAAGATCATAAGAGACTACTAAGAACAGTTATACACCAACAATTGAATAAATCAGAAGAAATGGATAAATTACTAGAAACATACAGTCTTTCAAGATTGAGTCATGATAAAACAAAAAATCTGAATATACCAATTACTAGTAAGGAGATTGAATCAGTAAAAAAAAAACCTCCCAACAACCAAAAGCCTATGGCCAAATGGCTTCACTGGTGTATTGTACCAAAAATTCAAAGAAAATTTAATATCTGACCTTCTCAAACTCTTCCAAAAAATTGAAGAGGAAGGAACACTTCCAAACTCATTTTACAAAGCCAGCATTACCATGATACCAAAACTAGATAAAGATACCACAAAAAAGGAGATTATAGGCCAATATCCCTGATGAATATAGATTCAAATATTCTCAACAAAATATTAGCAAAGTTAAGTCAGTATTATACAGAAAGGATACACTATAATCAAGTGGGATTTATTCCAGGGATGCAAGAATGATTCAACATCTGCAGTTCAACCAATGTGATACACCACATTAATAAAATGAATAAACAAAATCATATAATCATATCAATAGATGTCAAAACAGCATTTGACAATATTGAACATCCATTAATAATAAAAACTCTTGACAAAGTGGGTATAGAGGGAATGCACCTCCACATAATAAAGGCCATATATGACAAACCCATGGCTAACATCATACTGAACCGTGAAAACCTAGCTTTTCCTCTAACATCTGGAACAAGACAAGGATGCCCACTTTCACCACTTTTATTCAACAAAGTATTGGACATCCCAGCCCCAGCAGTTAGGCAAGAAAAGGAAGAGATATCCAAGGTGGAAAGGAAAAAGTAAAATTGTCCCTATTTACACATGACATGGCTATATGTAGAAAACCCTTTAGGCTATACCAAAAAACTATTAGAACTAATAAATGAATTCAGTTGTAGGATACAAAATTAATATAGAGAAATCTATTCCATTTTTATACACTGATAATGAACTATCAGAGAAGTTAAGAAATCAATCCCATTTACAATTACATCAAAACAATAAAATACCAAGGAATAAATTTAACCAAAGAGGTGAAAGGCCTGTATGCTGAAAACTATAAGACACTGATAAAAGAAATTGAAGAAGATACAAATAAATGGGAATATATTCTATGCTCATGGATTGGAAGAACTAATATTATTAAAATGTCTATACTACCCAAAGCAATCTACAGATTCAGTTTTAGCTCTATCAAAATTCCAATGGCTTATTCCATAGAACTAGAACAAACAATTCTAAAATTTATGTGTAAACACAAAAGACCCTGAATAGCCAAAGCAATCTTGAGAGAGAACAAAGCTGAAGGTATCATGCTCCCTGATTTTAAACTATACTACAAAAGCTACAGTAATCAAAACAGCATGGTATTGGCATAAAAATAGACACACAGGTTAATGGAACAGAATAGAGAGACCAGAAGTGAACTCACACATACATGGTCAATCATTTAGGACAAAGAAACCAAGAATATACAATGGGAAAAGGACAGTCTGTTCAATAAATAGTGTATTTTTCTTGAATAAATGCTCTCTGGGTTACTGCAGCTTTTGGTTAAGTTCTGGAGTTCTGAAAAATTTGATACTGACAGTTTTTTCCATCACTTTTATGGAGGGGCAGAATTTTGGAGTTCCTTACTCCACGATTTTCACTGATATCCTCAAGCCTATAACTTATAGTCAAAGAATATATTGCAATAAAGTTATAAAATTATTGTAGTGTATAAAAATATTGTCTACATAAGAATGATAATACAATATATCAAATATGTGAAGTGTAGGTAAATCTGAGCTTAGATAATCTTACATTCATATATCTTACATTCTTATATTAGAAAATCTAATATTCATATATTAGAAAATCTTACATTCATATATTAGAAAAAAAGAGGCAGAAAAACACTGAGCTATATATTTAACTTAAGAAGTTAGAAAATTAAACGCAAATAAGATTGAAGGAAGGAAAGGATAAAGGGAAGAAATTTATCAAATATAAAAAAAATTGAATAATAAATAATAAAGAAAATTCAAATGTTTGTTCCTTGTAAAGATGAATGTAATTGATAAGCTATTTTCAAAGTTTATAAATAATATAAAAGGAAGTTAAAAATAATCAATATCAGGGATGAAAATGACAATGTCTACTAAGGTTAAATGTAAGCATATCCAAAGACCCTGCAATTCTCCTCTTAGGTGGACACACATAACATACGTACACCTAAAGACATGCACAGTAATTTTTATGGTGGCACTATGAACAAATTCATAAGTGGACAAAATCCAAGTGTCTGTCAACAGTATAATGGATAATTGTGGTAAATTTATACTATGGGATTCTACATGGCAATGACAATGAATGGGTCATAATTATACCACAGCATGGAGGAATCTTAGAAAGCAGAAAATTAATTAATAGAGTTAAAAGAATATTTCTGTATAATTCCATTTGTTTGAAGTTCAAAAACTTATCTATGGTAATAGAAGTCAGGATAATGGCTAACTCTGGAAAGGAGGAGGTATATTGATATCGAAGCCCTGGGGGAGAGGAACAGTGCTTCAGAGTGCTCATGAAGTCCTATTACTTGAACTGGGTGATGGTTACATGGGTGGGTATATTTTGCCAAAATTCATTATGCTGCCCATGTGATTCTCTATATGTATACTTCAACCAAATGGTTTATTAAAAAATACATAAATTCCCTGAAAACAATGAAACATTTAGATTTATATATTGACAGTGGCAGTGGGAAGACAGCTTTTGGGCAGGGGACCCTTAGTTTTGCCTCTCAAATCATGTCATTCAGGTCCCTCCTCTTAGAGCTATCTTCTCACGTTCCTGATATAGGCTCCATTATTCTCATACTTGCATTTTTAATTTTACTTCCCTTGCAGGATTGCTTTAGGGAAGCTCATGGTTAACCTGTTGCCAATTACAAGGATGTTAAATACTACATATTCTGTAATATATTGAAAACATGAAATATAATTGTTTGCAAAGAAGAACAACAAAATAATTTAAAACCATAAGAAGGATAGGAGTATTTAAAAAACTTGTCTTACAGGCAGGTGGCAAAAGTTTTTAAGTATAGATTTTTGCTAGTATATGAACCTCACGTTGACAACTTATATGTCATTTCATGTTATTCAAGACCTGTGTTTAGACTTAGAGAATTCCTGTCTACAGCTTCATGTACTTACTTTTCTTTTATACAAGCACACTTCTGTGAAAACCAAGAAGTTAATAGTTAATACATTTCGTAGGTCTAGTGGAAAAAGTCTTTTATGTTATGGATCAATGGTGAATGCCAAAGACTTGCTGTAGCTAGACTTAGGTGCGTTATACTTCTCAGGAGAAAAGAGGGAGACTGGTAATAAGATTTATTACATGTAAAGTGTAGTACTTGTGTGTGTGTGTGTGTGTGTGTGTGTGTATGTGATTAGCTTATTTAATCCTCCTAGACAGCATGCAAAGTAGATATTAGTACTTCGAATTCACAGACAAAAAATTTTGAGGCTCAGATGATCTAAGTAACTTCCTACGATTGCATAGCTAGTAAATAGATATGAGATTTAATCCCTGTATGCTTGGCTCCAAGCTCATGTTTTAACTGTGATGCCACATAGTTTCTTTGAAATTATATGCCATTTAATTTTTTCATTTTATTTTCACCATCTATCCATTCATCCATCCATCTGCCCATCTATCCACATTCATATGTTGAATAAAGAGTGAGTGACAGATACTAATTTAATACAAAAATATGACAAGCCATTCAGATTATTTACACAAACTAGACTATTTACAAAGGCCTTAAGTCATGTATGAGGCATGTGGTTCTCTCTCATCACCAATACACACATATTTCTTCCTTCGTCACGTACCTCATGAATTACTGGAATTCTACTTATTTTCTTTGCTTTTTTTGTGTCTGTATGAATCTCCATTTAGATTGCTGTTGAATTTAGAGGTGATTCAATGAAGATACAGGTGATTTCTACGCCTGGGGATGTATTAAAAATTGTGTCACATTTTCCTGAAGCTGTTTCAGAAAAATGTGTGTTTAATCATGAAATATCAATATAATGATCGTTTTGGGCTTTGTGGTAAATCCTTGCACTCGTGTGACTGGAGAAATAAAATGTGTATGTTTATGTTGCTGGGATTTTGATTTTATATGGACTGTTTTTCTCATTTATCCTATTTTAAAACATCTACAAGCAGTCAGTATGTTCACAAAAGGCAGAATAATCACGAGAGTAATTATACTTACTTGAGTAAAAGCCTTAAAAGTCCTTGCATCAGTGGGCACTAGATTAATTGTATATTCTATTACTTTACTAGCATTTGATTTTAATGCTGTGGTCTTGACTGTCTCTTGGCATGGAGGTCAGGATGTTAAACCTCTATTTTTTACAGTTGAAAGAGACTACTCAGGTATCTGTTACCAGGAAAGCAAGTTCTTCCTTACTCACTGAGATTTAAAACAAAACACTAGTATAAAATATAACTGTAAAAGACAGTCAAATCATTATTCAAAATTTTGCTGTAGCTTAAAAATTGTTTTGAGATGCCTTTTATTTCCCTGAAATTTCTCTCAAAGCCAGTTAATCAATTCACACAAGGATTAATTTCAATGTATCTTGTTTTCAACTTACTGAACTGTATTTCTGAAGAGTCTAAATTCAATAAATTCTAGAGGAGGGCTGAGAATTGGTATTAAAAATAAATCTTCCAGGGGCTTCCCTGGTGGCTCAGTGGTTGAGAGCCCGCCTGCCGATGCAGGGCACACGGGTTCGTGCCCCGGTCCGGGAAGATCCCACATGCCGCGGAGCGGCTGGGCCCGTGAGCCATGGCTGCTGAGCCTGCGCGTCCGGAGCCTGTGCTCCGCAACGGGAGAGGCCACAACAGTGAGAGGCCCGCGTACCGAAAAAAAAAAAAAAAAAAAAAAAAATCTTCCCAGGTTGTTTTGATGGACAGCCAAGTTTGGGATCCAGTGGTATATTCAGTATGGTATTGAGGATGATGCTTAATTAGGAATGTTAATTTTGCCGATGAGCCCTTGTTGTTTCTGTAATAGGCCCTGCTTACCTGCTTCTGTCTCCTCTGAGCATCATATGATAGTTGCAATAGTTAGGCTGGGTACACTTGAGGCCAGGAAATGGGGACTCAATGGGAGTTTTAATGGTCTTATTAGGTCTTTTTGACCTGGGAGCACTTTCTTGGGTCACAAGACTTTATACCCTAGCAAAGACCCCAGAAGCTGGGGCAAACTTGCTATTGAGGTGGCTAATGGAAACATGGAAATATGACCACTTCTCAGTAAAACAGAACCGCCCAGGTTGCCCTGGCAGACTGTATAGGTGGGAAGACAGAGGCTGAGGGAAGTGAACATCCTGGAACGGATATATTATGTGAAGCACTGAGGCTGCTCTTCCCCAGGGCTACTTGGAGTCAGTGACTGAGTATGGCAGGAATACTTAGTTCTTTGTAGGATAAAGAAGTCCTCTGACAGTCAGCTTTGGCTTGAGGACTCCCTGATGTCCTTGCTTAGATAGCACAGCGTTCCAGGATGCTTCCCTCAAACTTGCCTCAGATTTGCATAGAGATTGACAGCTCCCTGAGCCTTCCTTGACTCCTCCCACCCCCATTTTCACTTATACAAGCATTTCTTCTAATAATACACCAGTTTTTAGTAGTTACAAATCAATTGAAAATCTGTCCTTGGGAGTTTAGAGACAAGTACCCTACACTTGCTTAGCTATCTGATTAGTCAGCTCGGCTCATTGAAGTTAATGTGAGAACAAGGTCTCTGTCAATAAGGTGTCTCAGTTACTGCCATAGCTACCCTGCAGAGAGGTAACTGGGGTTTATGATGATTTCCTCATGCCCAAATTACAATTACAATAAAAGTACTCCATTATGTCTCATGCGGTTTTATACTTAGTTATACTTTATTATGTTCTAGTTATTATCATAAGTACAGTGATTCTCTCTTTAATAGACAGATTACCTAACCAAAGTACCTTGACCTATATCTAAATACCATACAGAACAAAACCACTAACTATCATGTTTAAAGATTATGATGTGTGGGAAAAAGAAAAGATGATTTGGAGAAAACACATCCCATAGTTTTAGTTAAAATATGAATAAGTGACATTTAAAAAATCTCAAAGTATTTCCTATATGGGTGGATACGTTACATGTGTGATGTGTGTCACCACACATTTACCCAAACCCATAGAATGTACAACACCCAGTGAACTCTAATGTAAATTATGGCCTTTTGGTGATAATGAGGTATCAAAGTAGGTTCATCAGTTGTAACAAATGTACCACTCTGGTGAAGAAGTTGGTAATGAGTGGAGGTAAAAAGTATATGGGAAATCTTTGTACCTTCCTCTCAGTTTTGCTGTGAACCTGAAATTGTTCTAAAAAATGCAGTCTATTTAAAAAAGAAAGAAAAAAAACTCAAAATATTTAACTTTCACTAGCTTTTAATTTGCTGGAGAAAAAAACCTGAGCTGGGATGGAATTTGTCTGTTAATTGTGTTTCCAAATGGGGTAGTTTTCTAGGCAGATTCTCATTTTCCTTAGTGTAACCCTAATCTGAGAAGTTATTTAAAGGACTAGTTGTATCCATGAAAACCAAGGTGTTAGCTTTCATTCCATGTGACTATATGGATTTCATACATATGATACCCTTTAAAGGAGGTTCTGCAGCCCAATCTTGAGATCTGTTACACTTCCAAATGCTTGGGACAGCAAATGCTCCACTCTATAACATCTATGTAAAATAAAACCTTCACTTTTTTCTCTCCAGAATGAAGAGGGAAATTCAATCTTTCAAAAGTTATCTTCTTTTATGTGCCTATACACATACAATTTCAATTGAAATATACAATTTCACTTATCATTTGCTTCTTCTTTCACTGATGTTTGAAAATTCTATTGAGGATTAATTTCCCCCCTTCATCAGCTGCCTTTAAAATATTTTCTCTTAGCTCTTTTACAGTATCACCATGTATTCGTAATGTACAAAAGAATATGTTTTGGAAAAAATATATATACACATGTGTATATCTCACTTTCTGGAGATTATATCACTGAAAGTATTATTTCAATAAAGGAGAAAATAGGCCTAAGTTATCTAAGATGTAAATGAGTCATTGTTTAATCCTGCCTCTATTTTCTAACGATGAAGAACACACTAATTTTGTGATTTCCAAATGCTGACATCTTAACCCCCCCAAACTCACCTCACAGAACTCTCCTTTCTGATCTATATATCTATATGTGTACTGTCTGTCCAGTTCTCATATATGTAGCCCACTTCTTATTTATATTGACAATTTTCCCATGCCAGTCACACTTTGAATTTTCCCAGCTTGGAACCTGTATTTCATGAGACACTGCTGGCAAAGCCCCTGTCAGGCGAGTGGACACCTCTCATTCAATGCCCTCTTGACTCAAGCTCATAATCTCCAGTCATCTCATTTTACAGGAGGAAGCACAGATACCTACAATAGCATTTAAGTAGAAAGTCTGATGGAAAGCTGCAAAACAGCCTCGTTATTGAACTGCCATCTGCTGGGAAGTCCTTTCTCAATTGTCTTCAACGACTTTACACAAGATTGACCACAGACTAAATCACTTGCTTTGTTTTCTCTAACTACGAATTTAGTCACTTTCACAGGCCCGTATGAATGGCTGTGACCTTGTACTGAAAAGTCCCTATGTTTTGGCATTTATTTTCTGAGTTGCGTGGAAGATTCTTTACTGCCAGTGAGGGTGGGCAGTAGGGCACAATGGCAGTGGGGGTCAGGGTTAGTAATTATTAGCTTGTGACCTTGAGAAGATTATATAATCTCTGATGTTTAATTTCAGAACATGAGCATAATAATACCCACTCTCTAGGATTGTTGTGAGGGTTAAATGAAATCATGTCTGTGAAGTATTTAGCCAGTGCCAGTCTCCTCCTCTCTCTTTGCTCCCTGTCAGTAGACCTCCTCCATTGCATGTATGTTCTGTACATGTGAATCTGCAGCATGATATAGTACGTTCAGTGCTCACATGGCTCCTGCTCTGACTGAGTGATACATTCTCATGCATTTCACTTTGATTGTATTCCCTTCTCTACTTCACACCAACAACTGCCCCCTCCCCACTCACCACCTGCCTAGAATTGGCCAGGTTGTATGCTGACTTGTGATTATGGACTTCTTAATATCACTGCTTTCTCTATTCATTTGCCTCTTAGCCTTCCAGCTCCTTTTCACTTGCCTGTCATGGGAAGAAACTAGAGATAGATTTACTGTTAATCTAATACAGCTTAAGTTTCACAACCCCTCACTGGCAAGGGCACCTTTGAAGGCTCTGGGAGGGAATCTAGTAATGCTTTTATATGGCTATATATGTTTGTAAAATTTGCAAAGTCAGACACTTTAATCACCATCAGTTAAAACTTTTCTCTTTTTTCCATCACGTTTCCCGTCCATCCCATTTCTTCTCTTGTCAGGTGGATTCGGAATTATTGTGGATAGTTTTGGGATCTGGCTAAGGGGAAAATGAGATGGATCGTCATTTAGTCTGGATTTAGTAGGCTGTAGATGACTCTCAGTCACTTCTATATATAGTTAAACTATTGTTAGGCCATCTGGTGTAGGAATGGCTTCCAGGAAAGGTCCTACTTCATCCAGATTCACGACCAAAGTGAATGTGAATGTGTTCTCTGGTGCTTATTGTTGTGAAGCTAGAAAAAATATTTGTAAATCTGTTAACAAAATACATTTCCATCAACTTTTGTAGAAGAAAGACTGAATTATCATTTTACCCTCTCTAGAAAATAGTAGTACACAATTATCATAAAAATGGATCAAAGAATAGGAAGCAAAAGTGTAGAAAATGTATAGTATTGTACAGTTAATTAATAAGAATACTGTTATTTTTCTAGATTTTATCATTTTTATCTTGCATATCAATTTAAAAAACTTTAAAGGTGATTTATTTTCTCATTTTCAATAAAGATTAACTTGTGTATCTAATTTTATATTTTTAATATGATATTAGTTTTCATGAAGTTTTATATATAAATTTATATATACTGTGAGGCCCACAGAATCTGAATCTGCTCCTGTAGTAACGAGTAACAAGGCAAGAAGTGACTGGCTGGGAAGGTGGGGTGGGGATGGCTGTTACTGCTTGAATCTTGTAATGAGTGAGAAATTTTCTAGAATGTTGCCAATGATAACATCTCCTACAAAGAGTCAATGTTAATTAACTAGGATGGGAATGTGGACTGAAGATTGTGGCTTATTATTACAGTAAATAAGTATTTTTGCCTCACAGATATTTAGCATTTTATATAATCTAACCTAGTAGTTTTCTTCTTTTTTTTATTTTGTATTTTTATTGCAGTATAATTGCATTACAATGTTGTGTTAGTTTCTGCTGTGCAACAAAGTGAATCAGCTATATGTATACATATATCCCCATATCCCCTCCCTCTTGAGCCTCCCTCCCACCCTCCCTTTCCCACCCATCTATAACCTAGTAGTCTTTTACTTTATGACTTCTCAGTTTGGGGTCTTACCTAGTCCACCAGAAGACTATAAAAAGATATTCTATATTTTCTCCTAGCACTTTTATGTTTCTACCCCTGTATTTAGCTCTTCAGTGCATCTGAAATTTATTGTATATTTGGTGTGAGATGCAGATATTTACTATATTTTCCCCTCAAATATGGCAAGTCTCTTTACTGAATAGTATGTCTTTTTCCCCAGTAGTGAGGAACCTTTAAATGAATTTATTATTCCATCTAAATATTTGATAAATTGGTTTATAACAAATTCTGTTGAAGATTTGTTACCAAATCTTCACTTGACTAAACATGTCTAGGATATTTTGAATTGAAAAAATCTATTGGAAATTTGGAGTAAGTGGTGATTTAAGAGAAGTTGATATGAATTTAATGAGAAGAAAATACTCCAGTTTTCTGTAAGCACGTCAAATATTGAAAGCTTACTCTTCTTATTGAAAAGCCATTGAGTTGCTTTAGGTCAAACTTTGCTCCCTTTTCCCTTTTCTTTTCTTTTCTTCTTCTTCTTTTTTTTTTTTTTTTCCTTTAGATCATGGTAAATAGACAAAGGGGAATTTCTGTCCTTCCTTTTAGATTTTTTTTTTTTGATGACTTTCTTCTTTTGGGTTCTCTTTCTAGTCCAGCTTTCTTTCTTTTTTTTTCTTTTAAATGAATACTATGATACTGTATTCTTTGATAAAATACCTAATAAGCTTTTTTCTTTAAATATAAGAAATCATTGACTGAATTTCAGATCTTGTTAACTTGTTTGTACATTTCTCATGTTTGTTTTGAATCTGTTGACCCATTAAGAAAGTTTGAAGAATTTTTTTGGTCTTGTACGCATATTTTGTTTTCAATGTTTAAAAAATAGTTTCATTTGATCATTAGGAAGTGTAGCCCATTCTGTTTTTAACAAATATTAACTTCCTTGAAGTTATTCAGAAAAGGGAAGCTTGGGTCACCTGCAGGGTTAGTGAGTTTCTTTGATCACAACATTGTCTGCTACACTTAGTGTGTTAGTCAAGGTTGTCTAGAGAAACAGAACCCATAGGATATATCTATGCCTATATCCTATAAAATATATAATGAGGAATTGGCTCAGGTGATTATGGAGGCTGAGAAGTCCACAAACCTGTAATCAACAAGCTAGAGACCCAGGAAAGCCAATGTGTAGGTCCAGTCTAGAAGCCAGCAGACTTGAAACTCAAGAAGAGCTGATGTTTTAGTCCAAGACAAAGGACAGAGGAGACCAATGTTTGAGATCTGGCAGGCAGGAGAAATTCCCTCTTATTGGAGGGAGGATCAGTTTTTTTGTTCTATTGAGACCTTCAACTGACTGAACAAGGTCCACCCACATTAGTGAGGGTCATCTGCTTTACTCAGTCTACCAATTCAAATGTTAATCTCATCTAGAAATGCCTCACAGGCACACTGAGATTAATGTTTGAATCAAGCATCTGGGTACCTAGTGGTCCAGTTATGTTGACAAAAAAATTACACTTGTTACAGGAAATGATGTCTAGAACTATAACTTAGTAGATCCCTGATTATTATCCTAGCTCTTGGCTCAATATACAGTGTAAAATTTCTCACCTTTTGAGATTATTTAAAGATTTCTATCACTTAAAAATGAATATCTAAAATATACTAGGTTGAGTTCTCTTTTGGTATTCATTTATCTTGTAATATTTCTTGTATCATTCTGAGTTGGGCATTTTAAAGTTGTCTAAATTGTTCAGTGAACATATTTATAGAGTTAAATAGTTATGATATAAATTTAATATTTATAAGCTTCTATTATTCTTAAAATTAGCTTTCCAAGGGGAGATGGATGAAATATTGTACATACAAAGATGCAATATTATAGACTTTATTTTTAGTATTTTTTTAAAAAGAATCCTTGATATATGCATTTTTATTTGATTTTAGTTATTAAAACTTTAATTTTACATATTTTACAAAAATATGTGATTACATTAGACTAGAAACTTCCCTAAAGTTTACATGGTGATAAAAAGGTATATTTAACCTCATTTATTTTTCAGCAAAGCTCAAAATCTTTTACAAATGTTGGTTCTTACTGTACTTTAGTGACAAAAATTTTATCAAAAATTTCCATTTTGCAAATATTAATTAGCACCAGAGGGAATTCAGGGTGTAAATCCAGTGTACTGATCACAGCTAGTGTTAGGCTTAGTCACAAGTAGTCAGCTCCGAGGTATATTTTGAAGATTGCTGACAAAAAGTCCCTCTAGTCTGAAGTGCCTGCTGTTAGGAGAGTGAAGGGAGAGTTGTCTATCCATTGGTGATTGATCTTGGTTAACAAGAGTGTTTATGGGGGAAAAATTTCCTTTGAGAAGTTTAAGTATATTACTTCCTGTTTAATACCAAATTAATCAAAATAATTAGGAGGAAGGAGGAAAAGCAGGGGAATAAGCAGACTTTAAATTCCTTTTACAAAGAACAAGTTGTCACTGACCAAGGAACACTGGGACATCCTATCTAAATCCTGGTTGTCTACTCTTTCATGAAATATGTCCTCTTATGTAACTGTGTAAGTTTCAATTAAGCTTTGATGAATCTCGTGTTGGAACAAGTATACGAAAGAACAGATATCTAGGTACAGCTGAACATTTCCTTTGTGCATACAGCACTGATTTCCCCTGATGTTCTCACATCTTACAATTCCCTTTGAGGCTACTTTGGAGATTCAGCCTTACAAACATCCTACCAGTGTTTTCTCTGACATCTCTCTAATGGGTCTGCAGAGAAGATGTTAGATCTCTGGTGTTTAGCATGATTAGCCGTGGGTGATCACACACAGAGCCAAGGAAACAAAGTTCCCTTTTGGTTGGCATTTTCATGCACCTACCATATCTTTTTGTTCCCCAAGAGACCATGCTGTGTTCCCAGCCTTGTCGCTCGGGCACCTTGTCTCCCTTTCCTTAGTATTGGGCATCTCTGGTAGTGTAATACAGTCACATGCACGCTTGCCTTCAGACTTCAAGGATCAGTCTCTGCTGTTACAAGCCAAGGGACAGCAGGCCTAGAGCTGTGTTTTCTCTAGGAGATGCAGAAGCCCTATATTCCCTCAGTTTGACGCTTGCTGCTCACTGCCTGAAATGCCCCCTCTCCTGACTTGGCAATCTTCAGTTATGTACTTCTTTTGTCCCAACATGACTCCAAGAGATATGCTGCCTTTTTGATGCTTCCTTTTGTTCTTAAACTAAAAAAAGTGTTGCAGAGCAATGAGGCCAAAACAAGTGATCAAATGGATGTGGTAAAAAACTGAGTCTAACCTCTTTTTCTCAAACACTGAGATTATTGCCTAGGTTTTCATTTTCAAAACTGTGGGCACAGCTGTGTCACTCCTGTCTTGGAGATGTCAAAAGAAATCTGATGTCTCAGCGGAGCATCAAGTGTTCGTGTGTAGTCAAATCATCCCTCAGATCATTCAGATCTGGTTAGGGTTGAAATGAGACTAAGAATATTTTCTTAGGTTTTATGGTTTCCTGTTTCTAGTGTGAATAGGAACACTTTGAACAGCTTTTGCTTCTGTGTCTCTGGTTCTTTTGTTTTCTGTTTATTGTATTTCCGGGAATGACACAAGCACAAAGTTAAGAAACTGACAAGGTGGGGGGAGCTTCAAGATGGTGGAAGAATGAGACGTAGAGATCACCTTCCTCCCCACGAATACATCAGAAATACATCTACGTGTGGAACAACCCCTACAGAACACACACTGAACGCTGGCAGAAGACCTCAGACCTCCCAAAAGGCAAGAAACTCCCCACGTACCTAGGTAGGGCAAAAGAAAAAAGAAACAACGGAGACAAAAGAATAGGGACGGGACCTGCACCTCTGGGAGCGAGCTGTGAAGGAGGAAAGGTTTCCACACTAGGGAGCCCCTTCGCGGGTGGAGACTGCGGGTGGCGGAGGGGGGGAAGCTTCAGAGCCACGGAGGAGAGCGCAGCAACAGGGGTGCGGAGGCAAAGCAGAGAGATTCCCGCACAGAGGATTGGCGCCGACCAACACTCACCGGCCTGAGAGGCTCGTCTGCTCACCCGCCGGGGCGGGCGGGGCTGGGAGCTGAGGCTTGGGCTTCGGTCGGAGCGCAGGGAGAGGACTGGGTTTGGCGGCGTGAACACAGCCTGCAGGGGGTTAGTGCGCCACAGCTGGCTGGGAGGGAGTCCGGGTAAAGGTCTGGAGCTGCCAAAGAGACAAGAGACTTTTTCTTGCCTCTTTGTTTCCTGGTGCGCGAGGAGAGGGGATTAAGAGCGCTGCTTAAAGGAGCTCCAGAGATGGGCGTGAGCCACGGCTATCAGTGCGGACCCCAGAGACGGACACGAGACGCTAAGGCTGCTGCCGCCGCCACCAAGAAGCCTGTGTGCAAGAACAGGTCACTGTCCACACCTCCCCTCTCGGAGCCTGTGCAGCCCGCCACTGCCAGGGTCCCGGGATCCAGGGACAACTTCCCTGGGAGAACGCACGGCGCGCCTCAGGCTGGTGCAACATCACGCTTGCCTCTGCTGCCGCAGGCTCACCCCGCATCATGCCCCTCCCTGCCCCACGGCTTGAGTGAGCCAGAGCCTCCGAATCAGCTGCTCCTTTAACCCCATCCTGTCTGAGCGAAGAACAGACGCCCTCAGGCAACCTACACGCAGAGGCTGGTCCAAAACCAAAGCTGAGACCCGGGAGCTGTGCGAACAAAGAAGAGAAAGGGAAATCCCTCCCAGCAGCCTCAGAAGCAGCGTATTAAATCTCCACAATCAACTTGATGTACCCTGCATCTGTGGAATACCTGAAGAGACAATGAATCATCCCAAATTGAGGAGGCGGACTTTGGGAGCAAAAAAATATATATATATTTTTTCCCTTTTTCTCTTTTTGTGAGTGTGTATGTGTATGCTTCTGTGTGTGATTTTCTCTGTATAGATTTGCTTTTACCATTTGTCCTAGAGTTCTGTCTGTTTTTTTTCTTTCTTTCTTGTTTTAGTATAGTTTTTAGCACTTGTTATCATTGGTGGATTTGTTTTTGGTTTGGTTGCTCTTTCTTTTTATATTACTTTTAAACTATTTTTAAAATAATTTTTTGTTTTAATAAATTTATTTTATTTTATCTTTCTTTCTTTCGTTTGTTCATTCGTTCATTCGTTCTTTTCTTCTCCCTTTTTTTCTGAGCTGTGTGGATGACAGGCTCTTGGTGCTCCAGCCAGGCATCAGGGCTGTGCCTCTGAGGTGGTAGAGCCAAGTTCAGGACACTGGTCCACCAGAGACCTCCAAGCTCCATGTAATATCAGATGGCAAAAATCTCCCAGAGATCTCCATCTCAGCGCCAAGACCCAGCTCCCACTCAATGACCAGCAAGCTACAGTGCTCGGCACCCTATGCCAAGCAACAAGCAAGACAGGAACACAACCCCACCCATTAGCAGAGAGGCTGCCGAAAATCATAACGTCACAGACACCCCAAAACACTCCACCAGACGTGGATCTGCCCACCAGAAAGACAAGATCCAGCCTCATCCACCAGAACACAAGCATTAGTCTCCTCCACCAGGAAGCCTACACAACCCACTGAACCAATCTTAGCCACTGGGGACAGACACGAAAAACAACAGGAACTACGAACCTGCAGCCTGTGAAAAGGAGACCCCAAGCACAGTAAGTTAAGCTAAATGAGAAGACAGAGAAACACACAGCAGATGAAGGAGCAAGGTAAAAACCCACCAGACCAAACAAATGAAAAGGAAATAGGAAACTACCTGAAAAAGAATTCAGAATAATGATAGTAAAGATGATCCAAAATCTTGGAAATAGAATGGAGAAAATACAAGAAACATTTAAGAAGGACCTAGAAGAACTAAAGAGCAAACAAACAATGATGAAGAACACAACAAACGAAATTAAAAATTCTCTATAAGGGATCAATAGCAGAATAACTGAGGCAGAAGAACGGATAAGTCACCTGGAATATAAAATAGTAGAAATAACTACTGCAGAGCAGAATAAAGAAAAAATAATGAAAAGAATTGAGGACAGTCTCAGAGACCTCTGGGACAACATTAAACGCACCGAGATTCAAATTACAGGGTTTCCAGAAGAAGAAGAGAAAAAGACAGGGACTGAGAAAATATTTGAAGAGATTATAGTTGAAAACGTCCCTAATATGGGAAAGGAAATAGTTAATCAAGTCCAGGAAGCACACAGAGTCCCATACAGGATAAATCCAAGGAGAAACATGCCAAGGAACATATTAATCAAACTACCAAAAATTAAATAAAAAGAAAAAATTTTAAAGGCAGCAAGGGAAAAACAGCAAATAACATACAAGGGAATTCCCATAAGGTTAACAGCTGATATTTCAGCAGAAACTGCAAGCCAGAAGGGCGTGGCAAGACATATTTAAAGTGATGAAAGGGAAAAACCTACAACCAAGATTACTCTACCCAGTAAGGATCTCATTCAGATTCAACGGAGAAATTAAAACCTTTACAGACAAGCAAAAGCTAAGAGAATTCAGCACCACCAAACCAGCTTTACAACAAGTGCTGAAGGAACTTCTCTAGGCAGGAACACAAGAGAAGGAAAAGACCTACAATAACAAATGCAAAACAATTAAGAAAATGGTAATAGGAGCATACATATCGATAATTACCTTAAATGTAAATGGATTAAGTGCTCCAACCAAAAAACATAGACTGCATGAATAGATACAAAAACAAGACCCGTATATATGCTGTCTACAATAGACCCACTTTAGACCTAGGGACACATACAGAGTGAAAGTGAGGGAATGGAAAAAGATACTTCATGCAAATGGAAATCAAAAGAAATCTGGAGTAGCAATTCTCATATCAGAGAATATAGACTTAAAAATAAAGACTATTACAAGAGACAAAATAGGACACTGCATAATGATCATGGGATCAATCTAAGAAGAAGATATAACAATTGTAAATATTTATGCACCCAACATAGGAGCACCTCAATACATAAGGCAGATACTAACAGCCATAAAAAGGGAAATCAACAGTAACACAGTCATAGTAGGGGACTTCAACACCCCACTGTCACCAATGGACAGATCATCCAAAATGAAAATAAATAAGGAAACACAAGCTTTAAATGATACATTAAATAAGATAGACTTAATTGATATTTATAGGACATTCCATCCAAAAAAAAACAGAATACATTTTCTTCCCAAGTGCTCATGGAACATTCTCCAGGATAGATCATATCTTGGGTCACAAATCAAGCCTTGGTAAATTTAAGAAAATTGAATCATATCAAGTATATTTTCTGACCGCAATGCTATGTGACTAGATATCAATTACAGGAAAAAAATCTGTAAAAAATACAAACACATGGAGGCTAAACAACACAATACTTAATAACCAAGAGATCACTGAAGAAATCAAAGAGGAAATCAAAAAATACCTAGAAACATGACAATGAAGACACGACGACCCACAACCTATGGGATGCAGCAAAAGCAGTTCTAAGAGGGAAGTTTATAGCAATACAATCCTACCTTAAGAAACAAACATCTCAAATAAGCAAGCTAACCTTACACCTAAAGTAATTAGAAAAGAAGAACAAAAGAACCCAAAGTTAGCAGGAGGAAAGAAATCATAAGGATCAGCTGAGAAATAAATGAAAAAGAAATGAAGGACACGATAGCAAAGATCAATAAAACTTAAAGCTAGTTCTTTGAGAAGATAAACAAAATTGATAAACCATTAGCCAGACTCATCAAGAAAAAAAGGGAGAAGACTCAGATCAATAGAATTAGAAATGAAAAAGGAGAAGTAACAACTGACACTGCAGAAATACAAAGGATCCTGAGAGACTACTACAAGCAACTATATGCCAATAAAATGGACAACCTGGAAGAAATGGACAAATTCCTAGAAATGCACAACCTTCCAAGACTGAACCAGGAAGAAACAGAAAATATGAACAGACCAATCAAAAGCTCTGAAATTGAAACTGTGAATAAAAATCTTCCAACCAACAAAAGACCAGGACCAGATGGCTTCACAGGCTAATTCTATCAAACATTTAGAGAAGAGCTAACACCTATGATTCTCAAACTCTTTCAAAATATAGCAGAGGGAAGAACACTCCCAAACTCATTCTACAAGGCCACCATCACCCTTTTACCAAAACCAGACAAAGATGTCACAAAGAAAGAAAACTACAGACCAATATCACTGATGAACGTAGATGCAATAATCCTCAACAAAACACTAGCAAACAGAATCCAACAGCACATTAAAAGGATCATGCAGCATGATCAAGTGGGGTTTATCTCAGGAATGCAAGGATTCTTAAATATAAGCAAATCAATCAATGTGATACAGCATATTAAATTGAAGGAGAAAAACCATATGATCATCTCAATAGATGCAGAAAAAGCTTTCAACAAAATTCAACACCCATTTATGATAAAAACCCTGCAGAAAGTAGACATAGAGGGAACTTTCCTCAACATAATAAAGGCCATATATGACAAACCCACAGCCAACATCATCCTCAATGGTGAAAAACTGAAAGCATTTCCACTAAGATCAGGAACAAGACAAGGTTGCCCACTCTCACCACTCTTATTCAATATAGTTTTGGAAGTTTTAGCCCCAGCAATCAGAGAAGAAAAGGAAATAAAAGGAATTCAAACCAGAAAAGAAGAAGTAAAACTGTCACTTTTGCAGATGGCATGATACTATACATAGAGAATCCTAAAGATGCTACCAGAAAACTACTAGAGCTAATCAATGAATTTGGTAAAGTTGCAGGATACAAAATTAATGCACAGAAATCTCTTGCATTCCTATACACTAATGATGAAAAATCTGAAAGTGAAATCAAGAAAACACTCCCATTTACCATTGCAACAAAAAGAATAAAATACCTAGGAACAAACCTACCTAAGGAGACAGAAGACCTGTATGCAGAAAATTATAAGACACTGATGAAAGAAATTAAAGATGATACAAATAGATGGAGAGATATACCATGTTTTTGGATTGGAAGAATCAACATTGTGAAAATGACTGTACTACCCAAAGCAATCTACAGATTCAATGTAATCCCTATCAAACTACCACTGGCATTTTTCACAGAACTAGAACAAAAAATTTCACAATTTGTATGGAAACACAAAAGACCC